>NW_015548296.1:2273081-2331669 GCF_001515605.1 Sinocyclocheilus anshuiensis | reverse complement strand
CAGTACACGTAGCAAGGTGTATATATATATATATATATATATATATACATACACAATACATATACATATACATACACACATACATATATATATATATACACATATACACACATATACACTTTATGGTTCACCAATGGACAGTTTACAGTAAAGTTTTAGACACTGTAGATTGGGTTTCATTTCCATCAAGGCTGTTTTCCATTTTAGTGCTCAGTCACGTGTGGTCTGGGGTATCAGAGGAGGCTGGTGTCCTGCAGTGAGGTTCACGCTGGGATTGATAATTATGAGTATAGTCTTAACTCTTCATTAGACTGCCTCGGCACCCCTCCTGAGGACATCTTGCCCTGCTTTCGGCTGCCTTGTTCTGCCCCACACGCTTGGAGAGTGGGTATATGGGGACCTGTGAGTTTATTAAAGTAATAATTCATGATTTGAATTTGTCTAATACATTTTTACATTTTTAAGGAATGACTCTAACTCTTTAATCGAAAAATTTAATTTTGTACAAGAAAAATAAAAACATTTTTAAAAAATAGTAAAGAAAAATTGATAATATGTAGTTTTGCTGAATTTAAGACAGATCTGGACTGATAATAATATATACCTAATTGAATAATTATACAAGATATAAAATTATACTAAATTACTAAATGTCATTACTAAACCCATAATGTCTGTTTAAAAACCTATTTTTTTTGTATGTTAGTGCTCTGCAACATGTGGAAGTGGTTGGACAGAGAGACAAGTCCAGTGTATATCAGCAGAGGGTGAGGTTTCTGAAAAATGTCCCTCCTCCTCCAAACCTGAGGAACGGAAATCCTGCATCAGTCCTTCTTGTGAGTAACAATGAATTAGTAGTAGCAGCAGGACAATGAATTACAATTAATTTCCTTATAATTTATTTATGCCCATATAGTGGTAGAAATGAAAGGTTTGCCACCAAGTGGCAAAAAATCTCAAGTTGCTGTAAAGTTATATTATGGACAGTATAGTTCTACTGAATTCACCAGTGTTACTATTACTATTATTATATGTTACTATTGTTACTGTTATAATTAACTCTGTTCTGTTTTTTAATTACAGTACTTTATTTAAATTAAATAACATCAGTTTTTTTATTTTAATAAATATTAAAATGTTTTACAAGTCTGAGCAAGATAAAATATAAATAGCCAAAATAGTTTTAAAAAACTACAACAGGGAAAGTGTCCATAAACAATTCTAAAAAGTAGAACAAATTTAGCTGCTTATAGTATTTTAATTTTCTTAATACTTAAATTTAGTTTGAGTGACGAATGGAGCTCAAGCGTAATTCAGGCAGACCACGGCATGCCTGCAGCCTCAGCTGGCGCTCAGCTGACCGTAACTCCTCCCACTACAATTAATAAGATATATAAGTTCATCCGTACTCACACTTGCCATAGTCTGTCGCACAGACATGCGCTTACCCTCCTCCATCCCCAACTCCTCCTTATGCAGATACATGATCACTAACTGCTTGCCCATGGAGGTATATCATCTATCCAGCTCATTTATTCACAGTACTGTATTACTCTACTGAAATATACAACTGTTGCATATAAAATATCTGGCAATTGCTTAGGCTTCGGGGGGTTCAAACCTCAGCGAGGTTTGCCTGTGGATAGCTCAGAATCTGAACCCTTCAGAGCAATGTCTGCTGCCAAATATAAAGTTCAGGACCTCTACAATAATCTTACTCAAACAGAGTGGTCCTGACTGAAATTAACAACTTCAAAAACGTCCTACATCGCTGCAGAAGTACCGACCCAGTGTTTACAAAGTGAACATGCAAAGAAGGTCAACCGCCCTTTACAAAAAACGGTAAAACAACGATGTAGGATGATTTTGAAGTTGGAGGAGAAAATGAGATGGGAGTTTTTCGACATACCCTAACTGTCATGAACCGGAAAAAACAGAGTTCACGCAGAGCTAGACAAGACGAGCATTTGAGGTTAAAAAGTATATAAATTGTAATTTTTTTTTAGAAAATCGTTTCGCTAGATAAGACCCTTTTTCCTCGGCTGGGACACGTTTAGAGCCCTTTGATGCTGCATTTAAACTGCATTTGGAAGTTCAAACTCGGGGCACCATAGAAGCCCATTATATGGAGAGAAATCCTGAAATGTTTTGCTCAAAAAACATAATTTCTTTAAGACTGAAGAAAGAAAGACAAACATCTTATATGACAAGGGGGTGAGTACATTATCTGTAAATTTTTGTTCTGGAAGTGAACTACTCCTTTAATCACAAACTCTGAGTTGACAGTGAAAGTTTGTATCGAGCTTTGCAAGCCCAGTGAACCTGATCTAAACCAGGCTGGCTTTATCGGGTTTTATCAACTCAAAACTTACTCTGCAATGCTGAGTTTGTTCATCTCGCTTCGTGCTACAGGCCACTGATCAGACGTGATCCGTACCGTACCGTACAAACTCTTTTCCTCTCTCATTCTCAGGCCACTTCCCCACTAACTGTAGAGATGTACAGCTCCAGAAAGATGTCGTCTCTGATGGTGAACAGACGTTGAAAATTGATGGAAAAATGTTAAAAGTACGATACATTTTTAGGTCTCATTTGAATTTCTGTTAATATGAAACATTTCCGAGAGAAGTTAACTTTGTTATTTGGCACAAATAATGAATTCCTGATTTAAAAGAATTTCTTAGTTTAGACATTATAAAATCTCTATTGCTCAGATCTACTGTTCGGAGATGAACACTGACAGTCCTAAGGAGTATATCACGCTGATCACCGGAGAAGAAGAGAACTTCTCTGAGGTCTTCGGATACAGGTTACATTTAACCCTTTGACTTCCATTGCGAGTGTATAAATATGCATTATTGCATTATTTTGTGTGCTTTTACAAAATACACTTGTATTATGTATTTATATTATTCATTTTTCCGTCAAAGTAACAATATTTCTTTATGTTCTTTGTGTTGTTGTCCAGGCTGATGGACCCCACACAGTGCCCATTCAACCTAAGCAGGAGAGAAGATTGCCAGTGTAGAAGAGACTACACAGCTGCTGGTCTTTCTACCTTCACAAGAGTTAGAATGGACCTCAGCACAATGACCATTATAAGTAAGCCTAGCTAACACATGTTGCCAGAAATTATTCTTGAAAAATGTCTGGTCTCTTGTTCATTTATTCATTGCCCTTTTAATACGCCTACCTTAAATTTATAAATGTCATTTATTTATTTATTCATTCGTTTATTTATTTTTGCATAGCCACAGACTGGAAATTTGCCTTTATCCATGAAGGGCATAGGGTTCCTTTTGCCATGGCAGGAGATTGCTATAGTGCTGCTCGCTGCCCACAGGTAGGTAGCACACCACAGGGCTTTTCACACTCGTTTCTCAAACCTGTTTACATATAGACATTCTCATATTTCCAGTATATATTGCCGACATTATGACGTTTTTCCTTAGTGGAGATTTCGGGCTACAAAGGTCTCTCTTCTTCATTGCAATTTACATCTCTTTTTGACGTTTTCCCCTTAAACGTTGAAATTACTATTTATACAACACGCAGTGTTTCCCTGACTGTTCAAAGCAGATGAATATGAGACACGCAATTGGCTGTCTGTTGCTTAGCATCTAGCCATAACATTCTAACACTGCGTCGTTTAACAGTGCATAAATGGTTCTAACCCCAGGTAACATACAGTGCTACCCCAGCTAAAGTATATTTGTGAAAAATTCCTCTATCCAGGGTTAAAACCAGGATTAATAATGACGATAATCAGGGGTTAAGTGCAGTGTGAAAAGCTTATTTTATTATCTTATTTTTACTCTTTCTATATAAATAAATATATGAATGACATATTTGTCTTTGAGTAGTTTACTCATCCAGATTTTAGTCTACAGATAGTATGAGGTTAAAATTCCTACTACTGCCACCTGTTGCTAGTAGGTAAAATGTTGTGACTGCTCAATGTGCTCTTTTTTTCAGGGCCGGTTCAGGATCAACCTCTCAGGAACAGGATTTAAGGTGACAGAAAGCACTAGGTGGATTTCCCAAGGGAACTACGCCACAGCTGACATTCACAGGTCTCAGGTAAGTCCACCACCATGTACTGACTTAAAGAACACTAACTCGCACATTGAAATCATAAAAAAATGCATTTATACTGTTCTTTGTAATACATTTTTATACCAAATTTATACAATTTCTATTTAGCCCATTATGATGTTGTAATTGCACATTTCCCTTTCAAGATAAAATCGTTTTGTTTTTTTTTGTAGTATGAAAACAGCATTTTTAAGAACTTTATAAAGCAAAAGATACTCTAACTAATGCACACTAGAAGGCCTAATGATTAGAGTAAATGTGTGCAAGTTCACCAGACCATGTGTTGTTTCTGGAACCTCCAACTCTGAATGAATAGTAAATTAAGTATATTGTCCATTCTTGGCTTAGAATTTGTTTTTAAGCACATGTAGTACATCATCCATCTTATTTGGTACAAGTGTCCTTTTGATGGCACACAACTGAGCAGCTGCTGTGTAGATCCAGTCCTTCTTGAAGTCAGCAGAGGGACAGTTTTTGGCAAAGATTAAACAGAATCCATTCAAAATGATCCACTGTTCTAAGTCAATAGCTCTGGAGGACATGCAGAGAGAGAATTTTTTATCTCTAGTTGAAGTCAGTTGAGGTGTGTTTTCATGCCCTTGGGGTTTGAATTTCTCTAAATGATTTTTTTAGCGTGTTTTAGCTATGTTATAAAACGATTAAGTAAACTTTACATGTACTTCTTCATGTATCCACAGGATGGCAGTAGAGTTTCTGGGATATGTGGTGGTTATTGTGGAAAATGCACTCCCTCTTCCAGCCCTGGACTTCCTGTTGAAGTTTCATGAGGGCAGGTGTACAAACCAGCAGGAAAGTGTATGACCTGTTTCTAAATACTTATTTCTACTGTCAGACTTAATTTATTTTAAAGGGAAATCTAAATTCTATGTGTATGATTCCTCAAGTGCCATACAGTTCACTTATGAGCCATTAGGAGTGTTGGAATACCGGTATAAGTTCTTTGGCATCTATTTTGCCGGATGTATTTATTTAGGTTCTCAAAAAAAAAAAAAAGACGTCTCTTATAGTCACCAAAGCTGCATTTATTTAAATACAGTAAAAGTAATACTGTGAAAAGTATTAATGTATAATGTTTTCTATTTTGTTATATATTAAAATGTAATTTATTCCTGTGATGGCAAAGCCGAATTTTCACAACCATTACTCCTGTCTTTAGTGTCAGAGATCATTCTAATATGCTGTTTTGGTGCTCATGAAACATTTCTTATTATTATCAGTGTTGAAAACATTGTTTTGGTATTTTGATTAACAAAAGAACATGCTAATATTCATGCTAACAGAATTTTAGTCATCTGAATAGTAAGAATTTTCTTTAGTTTTTAAAAGTCCATCATATTTGAAGATATATATATATATATATATATATATATATATTAATTGCACACGACTGTCGTTTATTTATTTATCTATCTGTTTGATCAATTAATTCTGGAAAATTTCAGAGAAAGCAATATAAGCAGAGTAAGCTTAAATGAATGATGCATTGTCACAGTTCAGAACACACAGTATGTGTGTTTAGGATTGTTGGGCAGTGGAGCGCGTTGTGTGCAGGGAAGTGGAATTCTGACTATTCAGTGGCGCTATTATGTGTAAAACACTAAGGAACATCATTTTAGTTTTGAATAGAGTGTTTGGCCAACTGTAAGACCACTATAAGTTTGGCCTGAGTATGAAAGAAACAGTTACTTGATAGTTCAAAAGTCTGGGGTCAGTACGATTTAAAAATATATTTGAAAGAGTTTTTTATACTTGCCAATTTATTTAATTTAAAATACAGTAAAACTGTAATATTGTGAACTATTATTAAAATGTAAAATAACAGTTTTTAGTGTTATATTTTAAAATGTAATTTAATGGCAAAGCTGAATTTTCAGGATCATTACTCCAGTCTTCAGTGTCTCATATTCTTTCAGAAATCATTCTAATATGCTGATTTGGTACTTGAGAAACATTTTTTATTATCAATGTTGAAAACAGTTGTGCTGCTTAATATTTTTGTGGAAGCCATGTTACATTTTTTTTTAATATAAATCTTGTGTTTTTGTCTTTACTGTCACTTTTGATTAGTGCTGTCAAATGATTAATTGTGATTAACTGTATCCAAAATAAAAGTGTTTGTTTACATAATATGTGTGCATACTGTGCATGTTTATTATGAATATATACGCAAATACACACACATGCATGTATATATTTTGAAATATTTACATGCATATATGCATATTCATATAATTTATATTATTTATAAATATATTGAATATATAAACATAACATTTTTCTTAGATATATACATGTATGTGTATTTATATATACATAATAAATATACGCAGTACACACATATATCATGTAAACAAAAACTTTTATTTTGAATGTGATTAATCACGATTAATTGTTTAACAGCACTAAGTTTGAACAATTAAATGGTTAAAATGGTTGAAATCCAAGCTTTTGAACAGTAGTGTATGTTATTCCTAATTATTTATGAATGGTATATTTGTTGTGAAAATTTCAGTGATTCAGTGATTCTTCTTGAATTTTATAGATGAAGATGTCGTGTCTGGTAAGTTTAGTATTTTTCTTGTAGAAGGAAGTACAGCTTATTTAGCCGTCGACTCACCGGTCTAAAGAAGGCTATAGAGACTAGATGTGACTCGTGTTCAGATTTTTGTTCTGACAGAGCAGGAAACATCTTAGTGGGAGAGTAGAGTTCAGATAAATATCTGAGAAGGGGAAAGAGAAGTCTGCCTAGCAAAAGAGAGGAATTTGTAGGTTGCACGGTTGGAATTAGATAAAGGTTTATGAAATGAGAATTCAAAACTGTCACTGGATGGTATCTTTCAAAAGATTTAATATGTACAGTTTAGGTCCTTGTATGTAACTTTAAGATAGTAACATCTAGGGGTAGATAAGGTAAAACATTTTTTACCTTAGAGTAACCATCCTAATGACAGCTTTGTGGTTTGTACATTTTATTTTGGGAGTGTGAAGTTGGTCATCTTGTTCATTGTCCAAGCAGTACATTTTGAGAAAAAGTGTTTAGTCTAAAGAAATGTTTTTGGGGTTTTTTGCATTATTTTTAAATTCTACCTCAGCCGTGCCTGTTGTAAGATTTTATCTGTTTCATAACTTATTGAATAATTATTGTCATAGCAAATTACATGTTTCACTAATAACTTCACTGCCATTATGTGTATATTTTATTACTGTGTATTTATTGGGGTGATAATAATTCATTGGTACATTAAAATCTATTGTCGCAATAATTGATGCCAATTGGAATATTGAAATATTATTATTTTGGTGTATTCATTACATAGACCATTGCAATAGCAAAAGACAAACATGCTCAAAAGACGGGTCAAAAAAGCCAATATTGTAGTACTTAAACACATTTTACAACATTAAAGTGCTAAAAAACATTCCCAAATAGTTGTTTGCTAGATGGTGCTGTTTTTTTTTTTTTATATATATATATATATATATATATATATTTTTTTTTTATTAAGTATGGTTATAAAATTATCAGATTCATTTATTTGTGTTGTCTTGTAACATGTACCTTTAAATGCATATTGATAATAATCTAATAATTAAAAAGTAATTTTTGAAAACAACAAAGCCATTATCTAGATACTAGAGCAATATTTCCTTAAATATGGCAGAACACTGATGCGTCACTTTGAGTAATGCTGAATGCCTGAAGCCATTCTTGTAAATGAATGTATATCAAATCATATATCAGTTAATTTTGCATGTGAATAAAGTTAGACAGAAAATTCATAAATATTTTAAAACATTTTATACACAAGAATATAATTTGTAAAAATGTCTTAAACTGTTTCAATCCATCTTTTGATAAACTAGTATTATTGTCTTTTTCATTCCTTTAAAGAATATAGAGAGAACACACATTTTACAGTACTTAGTATTTATTCTGTTAATGGTTGTAAATGCATTTTAAATAATTGTATTTGTTTTCTTTTAATTTTCCATCAGACAACATTTTCACATAATATTTATGTTACTGTAACATATTACATTTCAGTTGAGCTGCTTGGTGCAGGTTGTGATATGAGTTATGTGTAAAATTATGTATAAAAATGATTTAATGCAATGAATTTGTCTTGATAAAGTCTACAATACTCTTTAAGTTTAATGTCAAAATTAATATAATGTGTATGCCTCACAAATAAATTCCCTTTGATATGATGTTGTGATGTTATGTTATGATGATGTCTCTTTGCAGCCAGATAGACAAAAAATATTTGAAGTGAAGTGTGGCCAAGTATGGTTACCCATACTAGGAATTAGTGCTCTGCATTTATCCCATCCTAAGTGCACACACACAGCAGTGAACACACACACACACCATGAACACACACACATGGCTGCGGCACCCGGGGAGCAGTTGGGGGTTCAGTGACTTGCTCAAGGGCACCTCAGTCGTGGTATTGAAGGTGGGAGAGAGCGCTGTACATTCACTCCCCCCACCTACAATCCCTGCCAGACCTGAGGCTTGAACTCACAACCTTTGGGTTATGAGTCCGACTCTCTAACCATTAGGCCACGACTTCCCACAACTTTGATTTGGGGGTAAAATATCACTGGGCCGTGTTTTATGAGATTCACCCATCTTTGTAGTCACATGGTTATTTAGGTTCCTTTGCTCAGTGACATGTCCAACACAGTCTTTTATAGTTATTTAATCTGAGGGTTTTTCAAACTCTTTTGTGTGGCCATGTTAGTTTATTTAAGGCCATGGAAGATTATGTTTTACAGGTGAAGCACCCAGAAATCTGTTGAGACAGGTAATGTTTACTGTTACCAGGACAACACACAGGCTTATTACACAACTTCCACTAAACGCCTACAGGAGTCATAACGCCACTGAACCTCCTCAACGGTGAGCATCTTTGACAAAGACTGTCTTTGATTAAACCTATGTGCTAGTTAATATACCTGAATTCTTAAGTAAATAGTTGATAAATATTTAATAAGGTACAAGTTATCTTGTTTCTTCAGACTCTTTCTAGTCAAACAGAGAGGATGGGACTCAACTCTTTTGTATTGTTTCACAAACTTTCATTATTTACATTAGGTTAAAGGCTGACTACATTAAAAGCTGTAGAAAACTTCATAGTGAATTGGACTGAGGTATTTATATCTCTTTTTAGTCTTTTCTGTCAGTTTTGTAGGCATTCACTGCACATACTCCTACACAGAAGTACTGAGCTTGCTCTTTGAGCCCCAGTGAATACTGAAAACCAAGACCTCACGTAGTGAGGTGATCAAGGAAATGTCTCTGTAAGGGTCCTTATCATACTGCTTTGTTGATCTCCTTTTCCTCTAAAATGCATCTCGCTGAATAACAAGAACAAAAAAATGTGAAGCATTTCAGCACTTAGCAAAAATAATTTTATGCTTTTTAATCAGTTCATGCATTCCTTGGGAATAAAACCATGTTGTTAGCTCTATACTATAATAAACATAAAATATAAATTTTAAGGATAAACATGCATTTATTATGTTAATCAAACATATTCAAAATAATGGAATTTACCAGCAACAAATTTGCAAACAAATATAGGCTACACTCTCACCATTGTAAGTGAAGCGCTTATATCAAATTAAAAAATTCACATGCATATTGATTTTTGTCGATATTTTTACACAGAAACAATTACACCGTCGGAATCTGGGGTTTATATAACTGCAATTAAAGAAAAGGTCTCACACATTTACACAGGAATGTACCTGACATTTACTGGGTTAGTTTAAAAAACCGCTGGCGTGTCCGGAAATGCAGTAATTTCATTCACAAGCTCGCATGGGACGGACTGAGAGAGCGCGGAGATGAACGTTTCTACCAATGCTCTCTTTCTCATGTTATTGACTCGGTGATCCGATTCAATTCCTCACGCTGTCATGTTTGCTCGAAGCCTTAAGAAGAGAAACTCCAGTCGGTCGGTGAGTAAATTGGTACGGGGTGTTTACATTTTAACGACTTGTATTTTTACGCACGGTGCATCAGTAAGACATTCAAGTATGGGGCTCTTTGTTGCGAGTTATTTGGACGGAAATGAAAAGGTTAGATGTGATGAACGTGCGGACTGCTGGAGCTGCTCTGTGATGTGTGAAGTTGTGAACAACAAACACTCAGCGCTACACCACACAGGTTTGATACCTCAGCCTGAAACGCATGTTATCAGATTGTTGTTTGATGTTGCAAAAAAATTTGATGTTTTTTTTGTTTGTTTAGCATTTTATTGTTAGAATAACAAATTAATTTTTCTTAAGTGTGACATCATGTTATGATATGACAACATTTGAGCAGACATGTAGACAGATTTACTAAATTTGACTTTTTGGACAGCCGAATGAAACAAACTGCATGTCTTTTCTGAAGAAGAAAAAAAGAGTTAAGAAAGTTGAAAACAATAAAATAACAATGTAAAATTTTATGTGAGGCAGTTATTTGGAAATAAAACTATACCTGTTTTAATGTAACACTATGCCTTCAAATGTAAAATTTTATAATTCCAATCGATCAGTCATAATGAAGCAGTGAACCACTGACATATTTACATGTACTGAGATCATTATTTAAATTAGTGCAATCAGTAGGCTAATTACACTAATGATAAACCCTATCAAATATGGTAGTTTTATCTGTATTATTACTCATTTAACATGTTTCTTTTAATGGCGCTTTGACGTAGTCACCATCTTTCAGAAGGATGAGCTGAAAATAAACCGCTCTAGTCAAGTGACTGTTTACACCTGCCATGTAAAATGTTATTATCCGACAATATCAAGATTCTTTTTAAACCCTTACAATGCAAATGTACATTTTAGTCACCGGTGGAATTAAATGTGTGCAACCTAAAAATGATTTGGAGAAGCACTACAGAAAGAGAATGCGAGTTCACACTATGTAGGTGCACACTTTAATGCACACAGAGTATGCATTCTACATTTGGATGTTCTTAATGCCATATACATGCATTTATGCAGTAATGCCTTTTCCACAAAGTACCGCATAACTTAAGTTTCTATGAAAAATAACTCTTGGCTTTCTATTCAACCTCTGTAGCCCACTGTGCTTGATGACTTAGAAAGAGGACAACCTTGTACCGCATGTGGAGAGCAGTGTCCTGGCTTCGTTCTGCATAAGTGGAGGTGAGACCCCCATCTGGCTAGATCTAAGCATGCTTTTTCTCATTTTACTACATGTGCAGGCATTCGGAGGAGAATAAGATGTGATTTGACTTCATCCTGCTAGTCAGGTTTTGGTGCAGGAGAATCCTCTCCATGCTTTTCAAAGTTAGGGTTGGCGTTTTGGTGCAGTATATGGTCAGTATTGAATGGCATCAGCATTTCCAAGCTCTTGGAATGTTCAGTGGGAATTTAGAGGTTCTTTGCCTTTAGATAGAGTCACCATAGGAGGATTCAATAGAATCTGAATAGAGCTGACAGTGCGTGTCTGAGCCAGCTGGCAATTTGCAGGGCCTGTATGTGCAAAGATAACAGCTATTCATGCTTTCCAGGATATTCAGGCTTCATTTTTGCTTGGGTGAAACCAAAAGCCAACATTTCGTTTCTGGCCCCAAAGTGAGATGAACTGCTCTGCTGGACCACTCTGTGAAGCGGAGAATGTGATTGGTTAGAATTTGCTGAAATAAAATGGCAAGAATATGAAAATAAGAAAAATGCATCCTGTTTCATCCCATCTAATAACAAAATCATATTAAAATCAAGGGATAGTTCACCCCAAAATGAAAATTCTAGCATCATTTCTAACATTCGTGTTTGCTTTATAAAGAAGCCATTGGAGTTTTAGGAGTATCAACAGAGAGAGGAGTTGCTGGGATGGAGGGTAAGAAGAACTCCTCATCTGCCTGCTCTCCATTGCTGTAAACTATTACGGGGCAACAGTCAGCTCTGGAATGTGCCCTTAATTGCAGTGCTACAATAAAACTAAATGGTCTTCTAGACAAACTTAAAGCGGACATTTGTAACATAGTACTTTGTATCCGTCTTTGTGTGTGAGTGGGAGACCTATGGAACAGTATGGGGTCTCTTACACAACAGTAGCTCCTAAAGATTTTTTATGAAGACTGTGAAGGGACATATTTGAATGCAGATTGCTATCTGGATGGCTATTTAGCTGTTTGTGTAAAAGAGAGAAAGAGAAATAGAGAGAGTTTCAGTAAAATTTGACCATGATCTGACCATAGACAGAGCAAGTAGGTTACAAAATTTTAAGCATGCATTAATGTCATGGCATGCACACTGAAGTTTAAGTTCAATGTGCATTGGCTGGATCATTCAGGGATTTTGTCTGTGGGGAAAATATATAGATGCACCATTTGTTGGATAATGAATAAGCTAGTATAAAATGTTAGATATGAAATGGATGATGGCAGTAGGAATGACAAAATTTGTGTCTTTTTGTGTTCTAGCAGATAGAACCTCTACTTGTATGCCTACCTAAAAATAGCTGTCCTGTGACATCACCAAGATGTTCTTCAAAATGAACTGACGTGCCATATAGAGACTTTGCTTAAAAGCAGTGGGGTAGAGCAGGGGTCTTATGAATTGGTGAAAATGAAAAGGCCATACATCAACTCACAGTCCAACACTTTTAACATATGCAATGCCTAAAATGTCCTTAAATATTCATAAATCTCTAAATATTAATGAGACGGTTGGAATATCTGCTGGAGCTGGAGTCTATTTTCCCTGCTTCTCCACCATTGCATAAAACCAAAAGGGGTGTCCTGGCCTGGGGTATGAACACTACTGTCTATTCAAGGATTTAATTAGTAATTCAGACAGTTTTGGGCTAGAATAAACGGCATTGTGGACCAGACATTATTCCTATAGTCAAAAGTCTGTTTATGTGAAACTTGTATTACTAAAATATTTTTTTTCTTCCCTGAAAGTACCTTAATGATGTTTTTATTTGTCCAAGCTGCAGTCCATCAGGTTGTATTGGGCATGCTATGTAGAAGGAACGACCCAAGATGGTAGCATGTGTAACATGATGAGTTGAATAATTTATGAGAGCCGTTGGCATGATTGATTTCTTTGTGGTAATGAGTCTCATTACTGCCCCTATTAGCATCAGTGCTTTGAGTATTTGCTATCTGATCAGCCAGCTTATATGACCCATTTACTCAGGTTGGCATGTAACTGTAGGTTGTAGATGCTCATTCATGATGATCAAAGACCTATTTTAGTTGTCAGTGGTTTTTGTTCTTACACCAACTACTCAGTATACAGAATAGCCTTATATTATACCACTTATTTATTTTTATTTTTTGCAAATGTTAAAATATAAGGATGGTCAGTCTACAGTTAATCTTTTTTTTTTCATGTGTGCATTTAAAAGAAGTGTCTGAAATACAAAGCACTTAAAAGTCTGTTCATCATAATTTTTTTTTTATCAACAGTCCTCTGGTATTGCCTGTGTGTGTAACTGTTGTTGTTAGAGAGCCAGCAAAACTGATTACTGGTTAGTCCTTCATGGTGACTTCTGTGACACAGCATGACACACACTTAATGGTGTTTGGATGCTAATGCTCACATTTTGCTGTATAAAAGACAATTTAGAATTTACTGGGTAGATGGTCCACTATTTTTGGCGTTCTGACACATTGTAGTGTTAGCATTTGGTAAAATGATCTTATTTTAAGCATATTTAAATATGGAAACCAGGACAAAATACTGATTAAAAATTATTTCTGGAGTGTAAAAAATAAAATCAATTGTAGCTGTGGGGAGAGCTGCTGGACTCTGTCCTCCAAGTAACCTCCTCCAATCTGCATAACAGTGTCTTTCAATGTGTTAACAAGCGGCCCAGCCAAACCAATCCGTCAGGGCAGTCTGGCACATTGAATGGGCCTTTAAAGTGGAGTCTGCTTTTCAGCCGGTCAGGAGGAGGAGAAAAAGAGAGGGAAACCTTGCTCCTCAGACATATACAAAGAGGGCAAGAAAGCATAACAACTGGGCCTTTTCTAGATTAGCATGGTCCTACAGAGCTGCTAAAACACATTCACCTCTAATGGAATGAAATCACTATATCCACTCCCAGTGTGCTTTGAAGTGATAACCAGAGGAGTTTATGTTGCCTGCTAACGCTTAGTCCACTCATCAAGTAAATGAGCTGGGTTTTTGTTGCTTATGTGGCCATTTGAGGTTATTTTGACCAAAGATTGATATTTTGGGGCCTGTGTAAATTAATGGGCTTCACTATAGCCATGCAGATGATTCACAGGTTGACCATTCAGATTCAGACAGTGCTTTTACTGGGGGGTTGGCACAACTGTGTGTGTATGTGGTTGTCTTTGATTGGGTGTAATGATAGGGTCGTTTATTTGCCATTGTGGTCACGGAAACGGTGGGGTGGGTCACAGACATGCAGACTGAGGCCCACTAGATACACAAATCACAGCTCGGTGCTGGTGAAAGTAACAGCAGGTATCAGAAACCAAGATGCAGTCAGGTTAATCTCTAACTGGAAGCTTAACTATTTTCCATGGGTTTGGAAAAAAAAAATACTTTGGCTCCAAATCAGCACATTAGAATGATTTCTGGATCATGTGACTTTGAAGACTTGAGTAATGGCTATTGAAAAATGTCCTTTGCCATCACAGGAATAAATTACATGACAAAATATGTTCTTTCTTTCTTTCTTTCTTTCTTTGACTGTTTTACTGTTTTTGACAAAATAAATGCATTCCTGGTGAGCGTAAAAGAATTTTCAAAGATTACAAAAGATTACTCATCTATTTCTATCTTTACACACATACTTTTAATTGAAGAGTTTATTTGCAAAAACAGATAACTCAGTTTTTTTTGTTTTTTTTTTCAAAAATCATGTTTTTTATTATGTTATCGTGTTTTTATGGTGTTTTATTGTGTTAGTTAGCTGTATTTTTTTGTAATTTTTTAACCTAATCAAAATAACCAAACTGCAGTTTGAGTGTCACAGGAAGAAATGAACATCTCTAGGGTTTGGTTTTATCACACCTTCATATTTTACACCTAGCAGATGCTCAATAGGGCTGGAGTGGGTGTAATTGGAGAATGTTTTTATCCCTTTGTCTCTGAAGCTGTAGAGCTAATGATTACAGAGGAGTGTGTATGTGTGTCAACTTTTGGGTACTCCATCTTTACCATAGTGAGCTTGGTTTTCACTACCGCATTATAATGTGTGCGAAAGAAAGAGAGCATATGATGACAGGATGGGGCCTATATTACTGTTGTCACATTGCCTTCAGTTCACTCTTTTTCTGACAAATCAGCATGTTTTATTGTAGTTATGTCATCATGTGAACCTTTGTTAAGAAAACAATGTTTTTTGAACAATCTTGTCCTATCATACAAAGCATTACCTTCATTGAGCCTGCTTATGTAATACCAGTGCTGGTAAATTGCAGTCTGTGATTTAAAAGGTCAGACTTGTTTTGATGCAGTTTTTTTTTACGTCATTCACAACACAAATAATTGCAAAATGACTCAAAATTAAATGTCATTCGGCAGAACCTTGGCAACAAAATGAGGCGTAGTTTCATGTTATGCAAGTACATTCAAAAGCCAATGATTACTCATTATTAAGCTTTTTGAATTTTTATTCCTTTTTGCAATTAGAGAAAGATTTAAAGTTCATCCAAATGAAAATACACCTGTGCTGATGAGATAAAGGAACTCATTGTCCTTTTTTAACTCTTTCAGTCCATAGCCTAATTCATGCATCATTCAGACGTCATCTCTCAGCACCGGTGGCTCAGTGATCTCTCTTTTGCTTTCATCAGTGAAGGGCATATTTCAGTCTTTGGTCAGCATCATGTTCTAATAGAGAACAGCTGGGTTCCCTTCCGTTTATATTATGCAAAATATTCCTTTTAAGTTTTTTTTAGTCCACGGTGAGCATGCCACACCACAGTCTAGATCTGACAACAGTCCTTATCATGTCAAGAGGCCTGTGACCAGGGTCCTGTTTACACCTGATTCTAACATGCCTCAAATGTGTCTCCTGTGACCACTGGTGATCAGATTTCAACAAGGGTCTCTTGAATGACTGTCTGATTCACTTAATACTTTAGTGTGTTTCTACGTGGATGGACCAATGGACTAACAGATACATGGATGGAGAGATGGATGCTTGGAGAGATGATAGATGAATAGACAGATGGTGGATGGATTGATAGATTGGTGGACAGACGAATGATTGGAGAGATGATGGATGGATGGATGGATGGATGGAGGGATATATGGATGGACAGACAGATACATGGAAGGACAGATGGATGCTTAGATAGATAGATAGATAGATAGATAGATAGATTGGTGGACAGACAAATGATTGGAGAGATGATGGATGGATAGATGGATGGATGGACGGATACATGAATAGACAGATGGATAGATGGATGGACAGATGGATAAATTAGTTGAAATATGCATGATTGGAGAGATGATGTATGGATTAAATAGATGGATAGACAGATAAATAGATGGGTAGATACATGGACAGATAGGTAGACAGAAGGCTGCTGTGAAGAGATGTGAAATGGGATGATCAATGTGGCATAAAATGGATGAAATGAGTTATTCAACTGCAAAGACTAGTGATGTGTGCAAACAGAGGGCAGCAGTGCAGTTGGTGGAAGAGATCAGAGATTGTAGTTGGCAGTGAGCTGTGTTTCTGTCTATGAGAAGAGAGCTAACGCCTTATTCTCTCTTTGTCCCTGAGCTCAGGGTCAGTTGTCTGCTTGGTCTGTCCAGACCAGCTGCAGCTGCTAAACACAGAGATCATGTCTTCATCACCTCTAATTTACTTGCACAAGAGCTTCAAAGTGCCACTGGAATCCACACCCAGTTAAGTGATAGAATAAATGCATGAAATGTATGCGTATCAAATGCTACATTAAAAATGCATTTAGTCCATATTTGGCCTTTTGTCTTCCATCTCCTGCAGCTGGCACTAAAGGCCCTCTTCTGAAAGCTTCTTAAACTTTCTATCCCTTCAATACCCGTATATTAAACAATAAACAGTGCTATTTTTATATATCACTGGATCACAACTGGATAGGGGTTTAAACATTGAATGCCATGAAATTACGCCATGCAAACATACTACCAGCTGCCTTAAATGAACAGTTTTTAGTACCAGAAGGGTAATGTCTATTCAAACTGGATGGTTTTTTAAAAGCATTTTAAAGCATCTTTCCAAAATATGTGTATTTTTGGTTAAGTTGTCATTTTTGGAGATCATGCCTAGTTTCATAATGCATCAAAGCTGCTCTATTTCATAAAGGAGAAAATATGATGAAATATATTATATGTATGTATGTACTACCAGTCAAGAGTTTGAAATAATTAAGATTTTTTTTATATATTTTTTTGAAAGCGGTCCGTTATGTTTACCAACATTTTTTTTTTTAATGCATTGTTTTGAGATGTAAATTACTCCAGTAACGACAAAGCTGAATTTTCAGCAGCCATTACTTCAGTCTTCAGTGTCACATGATCCATCAGAAATGCTCTATTATTATCACTTACTGAATTTTTATTTATGGCTTTTTATTCAAATTTGTTTTAATGTAAATCTTTTGTTACATTATGATTATACATTTCTTTACTGTCACTTTTGATCAGTTTAATGCATCCTTTGAAGAAAGAATTTAAAGAACTTGGATTTAACCTTGGTGCAGCTTGCATGCTAAACAAAAAATATATTAAATATTTTTAGCTTGCCTAGGGCAATATATAAGTGCATGGCGCCCATGTAGGGCTATTAAGATTTCTTGAGACGTTAGTACTGTGATGTACCATCAGTTTTTGGCTCCATACTAATTCTTCATTGTAGGCTGTTTTCTGTATAGTGATCCGTCTCAAGATGGAGAGAATAAATGGCTGCAGGCGCCATGGCTCTGCGACACTGCTGATCCGTAACCCTACCAGAGAGCTATAGGAATGAAAGGCTCTTTGAATGTGCTCAGGATTGGGTAGACGTTATCCTTGTTTCTCCAGCTCAACGGCAGTGGACAGCAATTGTGAAGTGTGCATGCAGCAGGGCTATGTCCACTGTAGTATGTTGTTGATACACATGTGTACAGACATGCATGCACCCACAAACACTCAAACAGCTCCCTGCAGCACTTCAAACTGTCCTTTGATTCAGTTTTTCCTCTTTCCTCCCTCTCTCTCACTTTGTCATCTGTCTCTCACTTACATGGAGAACTTTTACACCACCTCTACAGAAGTGTGGGTTGTTCTGAGGCTGCAAATTAAAACTTTTATTTATCTCAACTTGTTCCGTCTCTTCTCTTCTTGATACCATCACTTTTCTTTCCTAACCTCTCAAATGGCTGCCATTCATTAAAAACTACATCTGTGTGCAAACTGCTCTGTTGTAAATGAGCTTTAAATGGATGCATGTGACTAACACTGCTGCTGGAATCCTGCGGGAAAACGTGATTTTATTATGGCTGTGAGGTCAGGGCCAATTGCAGCAATATTTGTGATGTAAAAACTGACTGAATTGAAAGGTTGGTTTCCTTTTGTTTTGAACAGGCAAAAACAATTTAATTAAAATTAATTGTATTAAAATATCTAGTTGTAAACTGTGCTCGACTTTTAACAGCTTTATAGTAAGGATGATTTAACAAATTACAGTATATAACTTATATAAAAATCAAAGATTATTTTATATACTTTACATTTGCATACTATAAAAAAAAGATGCCAAAAGATGCCATGTAGTTTATTAGTAGTCTGTGAATTATGAAAATGCAAAAAAAAGTTAGTGATAAAATGTTAGAATATATGACCAGATGGTTGTTGTCCTTGAAATGTTTGGTTGCTGTAACTTTATTTTGTCAACAGAGGGCACCATTGTATTTGAGTAGTAGTTGCACAGTACATTGGATGCTATTCTCCATTAGAAGAACACATTTAAACTTGACAAACTAGTGTCGGGGCCAAATTCAACTTTTGTTTCAGATCAGTTTTGTTTTAATGCAGATGAACTGACAGTTTACATAGTTATGCACATCTGCAGTTACTGCATTAGTTTGTCTAATTCAGTGATCCTCAAATCTGGCTCGCGAGATCCACTTTCCTGCAGAGTTTAGCTCCAACCCTATAATCAAACAAACCTACCTGTGTTTTTCTAATGATCCTGAAGACATTGATTAGCAAACTCAGGTGTGTTTGATTAGGGTAGAGCTAAACTCTGCAGGAAAGTGGATCTCGCGAGCCAGATTTGAGGATCATTGGTCTAATTGAACATAAATGTGAGTTCTAAGGAAATGAAGGGTGAATGCTCAGGTATATCTGAATAGAAACATGTCTCTCTGTGACAGAATAAATCTCAGCCTACGAAAGTGAAGAGCGCATTAATATGTAAATTACATCTCATGCTCTGCCTTACTGTACATAAATATTTCAGAAACGCAGTGTATATTAGTGATGTATGTCACTGTATGCATGCATTTTAGCATGTGTATGTACATGGATTGCTCAGCATTTCACAGATGACAGGATAGCAGTCATGGCCTTTCTGCCGCTGCCTATCATTCCATTTAAAAGGAAAGCACAGGAAATTGCTCTTAATATAAGAGCTGAAGCAGTTCCAATTTCCTCTGATCACAGAGCTGGTGCTCTCATGTGAGTCTAATTCGCACATACACACACTCAAGTGCACTTTTTGCCTTTTATCTGAACTGAACAGTGATAATCCTGTATATTGATAAGTTAGTGTTCTAATGCATGATAAACTGCAAGTACATATTACTTACCTCAGAGATTTACATCTGTAAAGGCATTTTCATTAATTGGACTGATTACACCCAAACATTTGTGAAATTAGCATATTTCGCCAACAGTAGCTAAATATAAGGAACATTTTCACAAATGGAAGAAACTGAAATGTAAATCTAAGAAGCGACTTGCGTTCAAAATGCTGTCTTTTTCTCAGTGAGTCATGTAAAGAGAAGTGTTTCTAGGCGCCGGTTTCCAGGGTGATGGTACTATTCACACTCCTTTGGTGCTGTGACAACCACACTAGAAGGCAGACGAATGAGGGTGAGAGTGGTCGGAAATCAAGCACGACACCCCCGAGATGTGAACAAACAATCTGAGGAGGATCCAGACTCCTTCAGTTTCATTCCTCCATGTTTTTGACAGCTGTTTTGTAGATAGATTGTGGAAAATCGAAGCCAAAGTCTCATACCGTTCTTAATATCCATGACAGTCCTGTTTGTTTGAAGTCCAGAATAATTATTTCTACATTAGGACAATGGGCCAATAAAAAGTTAAGCGGAACAATCTGCCTTCCCTTATTCGTGCTTAGAGTCTCTAGCTGTTGAGCTCTGACATCCCCACCCAAACAAACAACAGCTACAGGGAGTGTAAAATCAAAACCAGACGTGGCTTCTTTCCATGAATTTTATGATAGATTATTGGTAATGTAAACAAACTTGTGTGAGGATCATTTCAAAAGAATCCCAGGCTCAAGAGAATGCAGATAGCCTTCACTTAGTGACCCAAGGTGAGTCTTAGATTTGGCAGTTTTGCAAGCACAGGCCGTGCATTTTTCAAAGGCTGAAAGCTATTCATCTCTTGATATGATATCCTTGTAGCTCCAGTGAAGTGCAAAAGTCACTGATTTTGAACTTGAAAGCATTCAGATTTGTTTTGACTGGTCATGTGATATTTGACACCGTCCTGTCGATGACATCACAGGCAATAAGTCACGACAGGCCGAAAAATACAGTGATTTTGTCACTGTTGAGAATGCGAAGCCAAGCAAGACTGCTTGTGCAAGGAAAGGGTTAATTATACAAGGGAAAGCCAGCTGTGAGCTTCAGATCAGCAATGGGTGTAACTGCGTGCTTTATCTATCCAGCTGCAAAAACTGCGTTTGATACAGAAGATTTGAGATCCACATGTTTTTCCAGTCATTTGTAACAGGAACAATTCCTTTGCTTTAAAAAGCATACTTGCATATAAAGGCAGAGTTATGCATCATGCAATATTATGCCTCAAAATGAGCATTTTAGATTCTAAATTACGTACTTAAATGATTTTTGGCTATAATAAAATTACATTTCAGATAGTTTAAAAGTTCTGCTTTTGTGTACTATGGAACAATAACAGCGTACAGTTTTTAAGCATCATGAGGGTGAGTAAATGATGACAGACCTTTAATTTTTGGATGAACTTTTCCTTAAAGTCTTTGAAGTGTTTCTGTGAAACAGCCTTACAAATGTGACGCAGAGCCCCGCATTATTAAAGCATTCCTGTCTCCTATAGCCTACTCCGAGGAAGCAAAGCCTAATGATTCACGGCTACCCTCAGCTCTTTAGGAAGAAAGACTAATCCAGTTTAGAAAGTCAAGAAAGAGAAAAGAAAAACAGACTGAAATGGGAAAAAGAGAGGGATGTGATGACATCATCCTGGCTAGCCTGTGTAGTTTTTTATCACTTCATTATTTTTATGGACAGATTAAACCAACGATTATTCCATCAGTGCATCTGTGTCTAATCAGGACAGAGAACTGTTTGTTTCTCTAATAATATGTTTAAAAAGTCCAGCCCTGACTGTTTATTGGATAAGTGTGTTGTGTGTGGGTTACTTATACTTTGGGGACATAATTGTCCCCAGAAGTTAGCTAAATCTGAAAAAGACTTCCTTTGGGGATATATACGAATGGGTATATATTATCAAAACACAACAAGGTCGACAAACTGTTGCTTTTGAGAAAACTTTTTTCATTAGTTTAAAGGGGTCATATGATGCGATTTCAATTTTTCCTTTCTCTTTGGAGTGTTACAAGCTCTGTAAAGTTGCAAAGACTAAAGTCTCAAATCCAAAGAGATATTCTTTATAAAAGTTAAGAGTCAGCCACACCTACCTAAAACGGCTCGTTCTAACACGCCCCCACATACCTACGTCGCTCTGTGGGAAGATTTGCATAACACTGCCCAAATGTTCACGCAAAGAAAGAAGGCGTAACTTTTATTCTCACTGTAGTATTGTTGCCGCTGCCGCCATGTCGCGCTGTGGATCGCCGGATCGGCTTTCACCGTGGACGAAGCCCGGGGTCGTCACATGTGCTTGCCGCTCCTTCATCGGATCCGCCGGCCGCGCCGTTCTCGACCCCGCTGCTTCTGCTCTCTCTCGCCCGGCCTCAGCTCACTCTAGCCTGGCCTCAGCTCACGCTAAGCTAAAAATCGACCGTTTCAAAAAGGCGGGGCATAGAGGAGAAACAATAATGTACAGTATGTGGAAAATAATGTGTTTTTTTAACTTTAAACCGCATAAATACATTTCATTACACCAAATACACAAAATAATGTTCTTTTTAGCAGCATCATATGACCCCTTTAACATTAATACAATTTTGAGCAGAAATAATCAATGAAGTATTTATTTATTTTAAATGCAAAACTATTTCTTTTGGGAAAACCTCTAGAACTTCTAAGTATTAAATGCAGTTTGGACTCCGAACTGTTTTAGGGGTCAGATTATGGTTTGGATTAGGGTTAGTATTTGCTTTATTTAAAAATGAAGCAAGTTTAAGTCTTCACTAGGCAGCTAATTATCAGCTATTATTCATAAAACAGCTAATTATATCTATACTTAGCTATATTTTGGGGACAAATTTGTCCCTTGAAGTTAGCTAAGCATAACAAAACTTCCCTTTTGGGACATTTGGGGCCATCCTTATTTACGATTCATAAATAAAACTAAAATGTTTCTTGTGGATTTAAGGGTTTAGTTTACTTTTTAGTAATTATAATTATCTTTAATATAACTAATCAAAGTCTATGCTGGACTACAAATGTAAAATGCAGTAACTACACAACCCTGAAATTGGAAAAAAAAAAAAGATAAAAATAAATTTTTAAAAATAAAATTTTAAATGGATAGTTCACCCAAAAATTCTGTCATACCCTCACGTCGTTCCTTCGTTAATCTTCAAAACACAAATGAAGATATTTTTGATGAAATCCAAGAGCTTTCTGACCCTGCATAGACAGCAACACAACTACCACGTTCAAGGCCCAGAAAGGTAGTAAGGACATCGTTAAAATAGTCCATGTAACATCAGTGGTTCAACCATAACGTTATGAAGCTACGAGAATACTTTTTGTGTGCAAAAATAATTTAAAAAATGACTTTATTCAACAATTTCTTCTCTTCCATGTCGGTCTTCGACACATGTTCACGAGAGTACCACGAAAATATCTTAATTTGTGTTCTGAAGATGAATGAAGGGTCTTACAGGTTTGGAACGACATGAGGGTGAGTAATTAATGACAGAATTTTCATTTTAGGGTGAACTCTTTTTTTAGTACTATTTTGAATAGTATTTTTCTGAATATGGACATATGCTTCATCAAGAGACCCAGTTTCACTCATTATGTGATGCACTGATATCAAAATATTGTCCAGTGATTAGTCAATAACCAATAGGGTACTGATTATTTGCATCCCAAGCTTTTACAAATCAGTATGGTTTGTTCTCAATTAAAGACAACATCCTCCATTATTAAACATGAGTGTGTGTGTGTGTGTGTGTGTGTGTGTGTGTGTGTGTGTGTGTGTGTGTGTGTGTGTGTGTGTGTTGTTTTTGCATTCCAGCAAGTCCATCATCATCTTACAATGATCAACCCATTTGGCTAAAGGAGAGCCTGCTCATGCTCAAACATGTTGAGTGAACCTCTCAACTGCCTCTCTCCTGTTTTGGAGAGGTACTTTTATTCTCTTGGCTCTTTTAGGAGATCTATGCCACTTAATCCTCTATTTCCACTGTGTGCTTTTGTCTTTCTTCTAGTCTCTTACACAGCAATTAAGCTGAATTATGGTTCCACGAGGAGTGAGACAGGCATGGGATAAGGATGAGCTCTTGTTTCTCCATCAGATGGCATTTGCGCTCTCTTCTCCAGTGCTGGTTATTGTATGTGTGTGTGGATTGGTAGACACAGCAGATGCCGGGTGATCATGCTTTTCTGCCCTGAGGCGAACGCTTACCATGTGCACCATGTGTTTGTACTTGTGTGTACGGGTGTAACCATGCTGGAGGATTTGGGTGTAGTCTGCATGTGCACTGGGGGGCTCCTGTGCGTTGACTAGAAGTGTGAAAGTGCGACATCGGTGCCAAACGTGTGTAAAGCAGAACTTCTGTCATGCCAATTATCTAGTCATATGTTACATATTCTGCTGGCTGGGATGTCTGGGAACAATTTGGTTCAGTATGAGTGAATGGGCTGTGAGGCTATGGTCTATATATGCCTACATATACATATGTGTGCGTGCGTGTGTATATATATATATATGTGTATATTATTAGATATATAGGGTAGAAATCATTTTTGAGAATGCATTTAATTGATCAATGCATTAATGTGTTCTTAAAGTCTTTAAAATAAAAAAGTCTTACCTACCCCAAACATTTGAATGGTAATGTATATATAAAATTAATTTCTAAAATTATTTCTATATTATATTTAATTATATCTAGTGGACAAAACATTTGGTTGTGGGAATTAGATGTGACTTAGAGGACACCCTGTTTCATATGTTTTTAATTAAGTATGACACCAAATTATGCTTTTGTCTTTTTTTCTTTTGCCTTTGCTTTTATGTTCTTTTATCCATTTTCTTTATCACTCTCTCTTTCTCTTTTTATTTCTCTCTGTCTGCCTCTTGCTGTTATATTTATGAATATAGAATATATCTAGAATATTTGATGTTGTTTGCATGCACTGAAAATTAACACTTCAATAGCGTACTGTACAGTATCATCTTTACAAAAAAGACATGTTGTGGATCAGTATAATTCAAGATGAATCCTTGGAGTATATTTCAAATACTGGCCTCATAAAAATCCTCATAATCTTTAAAATGGAGATAAATAATTTAGAAGCATTAGAGAACCCATAAATAACATGTATAGAGGAAACATATTGAAGAGATTTTACCTAGGATTTTTTCTCAATTATAGACATTTTCTTCCAAAGTAAGTGCCTAAGGAGTGCTCTTTAAAGTTATTTTAAGCTGCTCACTTGAAGTGGTAAGAGATCGTACCTAATGAGGTGAAATGCTGACTTAGACAAAGTTAAATCAAAGACCTTTGATTTCTGCAGTTGCAATATAACAAAGAGTGAAACATTTAAGGGGGTCTGAATACTTTCCGTACCCACTGTACATTACCATAGTATGTTCAGTTTCATCAGTTCATTGTAGATTCAGTTTATGCATAAAATCAAGGGTTAAATTACACCTGAATCAAAGGGGGAATTTTCACTCTCAGAGTTTTTGTGGATTCTCCTGTAAGTCCAGGTCATTGTAATGCGGTGACTGTGTTAGCCGCTGGGATCTAGTGCATATATTAGTGGACTGTCTGACTTGATTAATGAGAGCAAACAGTTGACTGTAGAGCTGACAGGCCTTGCTGCACAAATACAATAGGCCTGCCATGAGGACACACACACACATTCGGAGAGGCCTGGATCCGGCGGGGTTAGTCTTTATAGAGCACTTGTGATCCAGTAAGGGACATTCCATATGGTAAAACTCTTTGGGGAGATTTTATGAAATAAATGAATATTGCTCCATTTGTAAAGAGGAAATAGGCTGTTATAATGTATTTTCCAGTGCCTGTTACTAGTGAAGTGAGAGCTGAGACCTCCGGCTTTGTCTTCTGTCCATTGTGTCATCAAAAATCATGCATAATTCTCTCTAGCATGCGCCAGGAAGACGCTTATAGTCATGAAGTATCAACAAGAGACGATGCTGCAGTTCTGATGATGTTCTAATGATGCTATTTTCATGAAACGTGAATGACACATTTGTAATGATACTTATAATTCTCAGTTTGTCTCGACTGGATGTTTGCAAATGTGAAAAACCGCTATGATTATCTTGTGAAATAACCTCCAATTGTCAGAGTGAGATCGTGTCTTCTGTTCTTCACTGATCAAAGCTGGGTGTATGCGTCAGTGTTTTTGCAACCTTAAGGAGGCTTCAACGTCAGACTTTGATAGGTCTAGAGTTTGAAATCTTTTAGATCATACTCGGTCTCTGGCAGCAAAATGTTCAGTCAACATCTTCAAAGACCTGCTCATTGTTGATGTCCCACAAATCTCCATAAAGAGTTTCTAGTTAAAATAGTAGCCATGATTCATGTGTAATCTGCATTAAGAGACTGAATTAATCATTATTAAGCATATATGTGGATTTACACTTCGGTTTAATGAATTTGTAAAATCTGTGTGGCTGGTATTAGTAAGTGTGTATTTTAGAAAGGAGAAGTGTATGTATGGGTCAGTAGAACATGCACTACCTTTCCAAAGTTTTGGGTCAAAATGAATAGATTTATTTAGCAAGAAGATAAAAAAAAGTACAATAAAAACATTTAAGATTTCTGTGTTTATTTGTTTATTTGAACTTTCTATTCATCAAAGAATCCTGAAAAAATGTATCACGGTTTCCCCAAAAAACATTAAGCAGCGCAACTTTTTCCAACACTGATATAAAAAATAAATGTTTCTTGAGCAGCAAATCAGCCTGATTTCTGAAGGATCATGTGACAAGGAATAAATTATATTTTAACATATTCAATAATAATAGTTCAATAATTATTCAGTAATAATTGGAGTAATATTGTATAATATTGTAGTAATATAATAAAAATTGTAGTAATATTTAGCAATATTTCAGTTTTTACTGCATTTTGATCAAATAAATGCAGCCTTGATGAGAATAAGAGACTTCTTTCTAAAAAAGTCTTAAAAAAATCTTCAACCTTTTGAACAGTAGTGCAGATGAACTCAAATCTAACAGACATGGACTAAAATCAACAAAAGTTGGATTGGGCAGCGGGTTGAAGTTGATAGTTCGTTTTAAGGTTATGCAAAAGAAAATATCATTAACTCTGTATAAAGTGATAGAAGTCAATGGAAGTCTCCACCATGGCACGTTTGTGAGCTACTGAGTGTGTTGTGAGCTCTCGCTAGGGCTTTGCTTGACTACTTGACTCAACATTTACATAGTTCAGTTTAATCCTTAACGACCATCTGTTGTTTGACCTACTCCTGTGTAGTAAGGAGACTAGTAGCAACACAAACATATTAGCAGCACTGTTTCATTTGGCATGTGCAGGGCATTGTGTCATTAGCAGATCCCGGCTAAGTGTCATGTTTCAGGTTAAGAAGGTTAGAAACTTTGGAACACTTCAATAGTTAATGTCCATGATTCTAGCAATTAATTCCATTCTGTATTTCTGTCCTGGGATCAATAAATTTTTCATGAATTAACTCATCCAAGTGTTTTATTTATTTATTTTAATTTGCTTTGCTAGCTACATTAGAATTAGTTTACCTGAAGACTCATCAGAGGCTATAAAAGTCTGTTTTATGCAACTGGTTTATTTTAGGAGAAAAAGACATGAGATTTTACCTGCTTGCTCATGTTACCATGACAGTGGATCCAAACCAACAGCAAAGGTCGAGCCGAACATGAATTATGCTGACAGCCCCCTGACAGACCTGCCATAAGCACTGCTGATTGCTGTACCTATTCATTGCAATCAGTTTCCCTCTGATGACTTGATTTGCTTTATTCAATCAGATCCCTCTGCTCTCTCCTCAAGCACATGATTTGAGTCATGTCTGACATGAACAGTTCTTATATCTGTAGGAGAGAAGGTAACATTTCTGATTTATAAGATAAAGAAAAATATGAATTGCATAATAAAATGTACACTGCCATTGAAATGTTTTGGGTCAGTAAGATTTTTTTTAATGTTTTGAAAGAAGTCTCTTATACTCACCAAGGCTGCATTTATTTGATTTATTTGAAAGAAACAGAAATATTGTTAAATATTACCACAACTAAAATAATACTTTTCTATTTGAATATATTTTAAAATGTAAGGTATTCCTGTGATGCAAAGCAGAATTTTCAGCATCATTACTCCAGTCTTCAGTGTCACATGATCCTTCACAAATCATTCTAATATGCTGGTTTGCTGCTCAAGAAACTGCTTAATATTATTTTTTAGAAAGTAAACCACAATACTTTTTTTCAGGATTCTTTGTTGAATAGAAAGTTCAAAAGAGCAGCATGGATTTGAAATAGAAATGCCTTTATTGTATCTTTTGATCTGCTTAATGCATAATTTTATAAACATCTTACTGACCCCAAACGTTTGAACAGTAGTATAAGTTTTATGTGTCAATAAACTTTATATGTAACTTTTATATTTATTTAACACATTAATTTAATGTCAATTAAAATCTGAAATCACTCAAATCTGGGGTTTAAGGAATTTTAACACTGCTATAAATGTCTTTTGTACAGTTTCTTTAATGAAAAATGTGAGGTTAGTCCATTTCTCTGTTCATTTAATGAACTCTAGAGAAAATGTAGCTTTTATTCAATTTCACTCTTTTTATTTTCTCAATCCCTTTTCTGTTTGTCCATTTCTTTTAAGGACCCCTCACCCTTTTTCTCCTCTTTACCAAACACATATATAAAAGACTTCAGTCAAGCTCCTTCTTGAACACGATGCAAGAGACTGGAAGCCAAGCTGACTTTTTCTTGGCTGTCTTCCCCAATGCCCAGTGTTCAAATTTGCATAGAAATAATAATGAATTTGAAAACCAGTCCAGCTAATGTTTCAAATCAAATTAGGTCATTGAGTGCTGTTCCACCAGGCCCGGGAAGACTCCTTTCTTAATTATGAGCATAGCTCGAATCCCTGAAACGAGAAGTAACAGAGAGCTTGGCAGTGGATACTGAAACACTTTGTGATTTGTGTTGGACTTGACACATCTCCCATATGTTACGGTAGTACATGCCAAACAATGTGCTCCTGTGAGAGGTACATACATTCTTCACCTCTGTCGAAGCATTATTGTGCAGAATCACCAACAGTTTTTGCTGGGAATGACATGCATACATGCTATTGATGTAATGCTTCTTAGATAAATGATTATGGGTTTGCGTGTTCCCTCCTTCTGCTACCAATTGCCTCACATTGGTTCCCTGTCCTGTTCGCTGCCTCTGTAGACTTGTTCTACATTTAAGACGGTATGTTTAAGCCTGTTATCCAGGGGAGTGATGTAAATGTTTGGTCTGTGGGTTGTAAGCAGATGGTATTAGTCCCGGGCTCTGAGCTTCATGCCAAGCAGCTTGTTTTTGCTTTATTAAAAGTCACATCTTATTAGACCACCTTACTACTTCTATTGCTCTTCTGAGGATCTCTTTGAAGTTGAGCAAACTTGCCCACCCATTCGAGAGCACAAGCGGTTTGTATATCATGCTGAATTATTTTTAAAAGTTGGTGGGGTGTAAATTTCTCCACTTTAACTGTAGTTTGATACCTCAGAGTATAAGGAATTTAATATATATTATATAATAATATATGGAATATATATTTGTGGCCTGCATGTGCATAAACTATTTTTTAATAATTAAAGGTTGGTAGCCTGTATATTACACTGCTCAAAGCTGTAGTTTGTTACTGCAAAGTATAACGATAAGTAAAAGATGTGTTCGTGTGTAATATTTATACTGTAATATAATTGTAATATTGTACAAATTGTACAAATTGTAATTGTAATATTTATGTAATAACTATTTTATGACTGATATGGCATTCTTTGAGTGAGCCTGGGGGCACTTGTAATTACTTTGCAAACAAACAAGAAAGATAACACTTATGGCCAGATTTACTAAACAGGGAAAATTAGTGCGAGAGCACAATTCCAAACCAGTGCCAATGGAAGGGGAAAGTTCTGCGGGTGATTTACTGACAATGCGCACATTAAAGAACACAGATGCAGCCAGATTATTTTCACAATGACCAGTGCAATCTACCAAGAGCAGAGCAAATTACCGCCTGCTTTAAGACATGCTTTTTTGGCTGTTGAATAATGGCGCAAATACCAGTAATTTGACGAGCGCAAACGTTAGTAAACTGCATTGAGTGATTCATTTTAATACTGTCCTCCCATAAATTTAGCTTCTGAAAAGGAGACTCCTACAAATGCATATTCAGTAAGGTCAGGCGCAAAAATAACTGTCCACTGTCCATGCCTTTTCAGCGCTAATTCGTCACTGCACATCTTTAGTAAATCCTGACAGTACTATTTTAACACCAAAAGACAGTTTGTGCTGACGCAAGCTGTTAGTAAATCTTGCCCTTATATTTCAGTAATGTTTTTTTTTTAAATAGTTTTCTTGTATTTGTAAATTATAGTTTTTCAATATTTTTTTTTTTTTATTATATTTATTGTAATACTGGCTGGTAGGTATACTATATAGAATTGTATCATGACATTGAGTTTGGGAGTAATTATAAAGCTGAATGTAGAAATAATAATTAAATGAATTTTATCTCTAAATATATATTTATTTAAATCTATAAAAATGTAATAAACATCATTTAATTATAGCATCTAGTCTGTTTTTCACATAGCAGGAGATTATATTTTACTAAAGATAATTTAACACATTTTAAATTGTAGTAGTAATAGTAGTAATAATAATACTTTTTTTTTTATCTTTTTATAATTTTACACAGTTTATTATGTTATAATGTTAATGTTGGCACCACTTTTACTGTAAAACCACTATTCCTGACAGCTGAATTTTTTTTTCTATTCTGTATTATATGAAGTATTATTAAGTAAATAATTTTGCATTTTTGGTAATCCATTATTAATGTATTATTATTATTATTATTATTATTATTATTATTATTATTCATACTTTGAGGTGTGCTTCTTTTTGGCATACTGTGGGTTAATATCATGCCACCAGGGGTGACTGTAACAATAAGACTTTTTGTATTAAATTCAATATTATGATCAAATTAAACATTTGAATGCTTTTATTATTATGGCTATATGTATTGACACACATAAGTTTTTTGCACCAAAGAAAGGCTGTTAAATTTGTAACTGCTTGTGAGTTATGAAGAAAAATGTAAAATATATTTCAGTTGTCTCCCCTACTTTGCATGTGTGTGTGTTCCAGTCCTTGTTCCAAGTGGTGTAAATTAGCAGTGTAATTGCTGGCAATGAGGGCAAGAGCCCGGGGAGAGGATTTTGGGATAACCTGTTGCTTAAGCACCAGAGGGAATGATTATCCAGACACAAACACGCACGCATACATACAGACTTACTTTGAAGTAACTTCTCTCTTTTTATCTCGCTCTTGCATTTATTTGCATCCACATGATTTGAGCCTTTGTAGTGCAAAACCAAATCGAGTTTTACCTTACTTTAATGAGCTCCGATCCAGTGCAGTGAATATTTGTGTAAAGCAAACCAGCCAGAAGCGTTTTAGATGGATGGGTAGTGACATCAGATACACAAAGAGTTTGTGGACAAGTGAGGAGAAGAAAAAGAGGGAAATCTTGTTGCTAGTGTGATTCATGTCAAGACACAAACATCAGTTAACATTCACCCTCACTGCATTTATAATCACAGATTCCCATTGACTTAACTTTGATATGGCTCTCTGACCTCTGCAAAGTTCAAATTAGCTGTGTATTCATAAATATCAGTCTGACAGCTCACACCTCCAAACCTTCTTTTGCTGCTTGGAAATGAGCAAGCTCACACACTCAGCTGATAATGATTATAATATCTCCCGCAGTCTCTGCGTGCACATCTGTTTCACACATTTGAACACTTTGAGTGATTCAGGACAAATTCATGTTAAGTGTTTATTTTCTCTGCTTTCAAATTATCTTGTCTCTTTGAAAGAACAAATGGGAAAGTCCCGTAATCTCTCTGTATCTTCTATCTTTTACTTGACTGGTCTTATGATGACTACATTGCATCTGGTTTGATTAAGCATTTAGGTTTAAAGTTACAATAAATCTGAATCTTTGAACTAGAGCATGGTCTTTAACTCCCAGCTTTGTAAAACAAGTTTTTTTCGTGTCGTTGCACTGATTTTCTAATATCTGAGTGCTACTATGAATGCTGAAAATATAATGAAATCTGGTAATAATTTTTAAGGTTTGACCTTCAAGTGGCCTGAAAATTGACTGTGGCTGATTGTTTGTAATGAGAATTTTCTTTCTTATTTTAAGCTGTCACTTGCAGCCACTGGGGAATCAGTGGCTCGACTTTGGAGTGTTAATGTAAAGATAAGAGGGCTGTAGAGAGGGAATTGAGGAAATGAAGTATTATCACAATGTCACTCTAACTCACATTGCCTATTTACATATAAATGCATCCCACGTTCAGCTGTACAGCTATTCATCACAGATAGAATAGGTTGAAGAGGAAGGGGTAGAGGAGAGTAAAGAAGGGATACACATTAATCCACATGTTCAAACAAACAAAGCTTCAAAATATCCATCACATGTCCTACATGAAATAATATAAAATGCCACGATTCTCTGATTGGTATATATTTGGTTAGATTAGCCCCAAACAGAATGAATATGAACATTTTCAGTAACAGTGAAGTAAATATTTGATTAATATCTGCCTAGTAGGTTTGGTTTAAAAGTTATTGGTTATCGGACGATATTAAAGATGTTTTAATTTTTTGGTATCCACTAATAATTTAATAACACTGTTAAATTTATAGAATTTGAAATTAAAAAATAATAAAAGAAAAAAATATTTAAATAATATCGGTAATCGACCGATATTAAAGACGTTTTAATTTTTTGGTATCCACTGATGTTTAAAAAACACTAATTTAATAACACTGTTAAATCTACAGCAAAATCTAAAGCATTTAAACTGATTGAGTTTAGATTTAGTGTTTTTTTTTGTTTTTTGTTTTTTAAATTATTTTAATATTTTGAATATTGGCTATAACATAATTATTGGCTTATTTAATTTTATTACCACTCTCTCAGTAATTTTTGCACATACAGCAATGGGGGTTCCGGAACCCCGAACACAAAGAATACACAGTAAATAAAGAGAGAGAGAGAGAGAGTATATTGTCAATTTTGGTGCTTTGGGAACCTAAAATTAGTTATTGCAGTTATGTTGCCAAAATGTTCACGCCACTGTCATTGCCCTAATACAGGTCATTAGCTGAACTTGTATGTCAACCCCCCTACCTTCTTCAATTGTTTCAAATAACAACACGTTTCACTTTGAAATCAGCACGAGTACCTTGTTTGAAGCCAATAATAGCACTGTGTTTGACAGGCTGGCATTGTGCGCCCATTTCTATAAATTGCTCAGAAGTGAAGGAGCCCGTTAGGGGGAGGGGGAGGGAGGGAGAGGCCAGCGGTCGGTCATTGTTTGAGGGGAGACGTCTGAGAGGGGCCGCGCTTCAGCGCTCCTCCGTCTCTCTGGCTCTTCCTGCTGCCTCCTTATGATTAAATCATTCCCAAGCTTTCTGATACACAAACACGCATGCACACCCAATGCAGCTCGAGGGAACTCGGGATGTAATCCACACTTCATAAACTAGAACAAAACAAAAGAGGAAGAGTCTGTCTGTCTTGCAGACCAGGCCACGGATGCCTCTTTGTTCTCAGGGCAGACGGAAGACCAGTTGGCTCTTATTGCAGGCTTCTTCGCTCTTTAATTCCCTCCTGTCCCTCTGTTTCTCTCTCTCTCTCTCTCTCTCTCGCTCACTCACTCACTCACTCACTCACTCTCTCTGATATGACATCTGTTTATGTGAAATTGGATTTCAGTGGGTCCCGTGTGGCAGCCAGTCATACGTCTCCTGTATTTTATACAGGGTTGTGCAAAACTCTGAATTTAACAACTGATTCTCTTTCAATTAATGAGTTGTAATTTAGTTGGCCACATGCTCCACAGGATGTTATATTGGAATTTGAATTGGAATGACAGGTAGAGGAATTGCAATTGTTCATAACAAAGAAACAAAAATGGAATTTCATTTGTCCAGCAAAACAACAAAACCAGGTGATTTTGTAGGTGTCCTGTTTACTAAGCTATTTGTTGTTTGGCTCCATCTGGAAGACTTTTAAATTAATTAAAAAAAAATTAAAAATGGGGAAACAAAATTTTTTACCATATATAAATATATTACATTAAGAGTGTGCAAGATAGCATGTTTAAAAGTAAATCATGTTTAAACACTTTAAAAAAATCAATTTTGAATCGTCAGTTGTGACTATACATACTGTTTGCTATTCAGTTCAAATTGAGGAACTGAGCTGGATTTAACTCCCAGTTCAGTTCTGAATGGCACACAGCTGTGATTTTATCATTTCCTTGTTCCCCTTATAGGAGAAAGTGAACTAGAAAACAAGAGTGCTAAAGCTAGGGAAAGAGAGATGTGAGAAAAGTGAAAGAATGAAAGCGAGAGATAATAAGAGCAAGAAAGACTGAACAGACTCAAAGAAAGGTTGTCTGTCTCTATGGTCTCGTCTCAGATAAAACTCTCTGATGCGTGACTGGCAGATGGGCCGACACAAGCGCTGTGAACTTTACACTTCACTGTCAGTAAGTGGATTGCTTATTTTCACATGGCAGTTGGACTCCTCTCTCTCTCTCACACTTTTCTGAGTGCAGTTAATATCCCTTGTTTCCTGTATCCTCTGGAGTTTTACCCCACTTTTACTCTCACAGTAGCTCTGTTCTGGGAGTAAATGAACAAAAGATCAGAGCCATAACCATTGCATAAAGGGATAGTCCACACAAAAGTAATGAATTTACCCACTTTCATGTTGTTGCAAACGTATATGACAGTCACACTTTATTTTAAGGTCAAATTCTCGTTATTAACAAACCATTAATTACAACGTTTGCCTCAATAAACTCCTAATTTTCTGCTTATTATTAGTAAGATAGTTGTTAAATTTAGGTATTCGATAGGATTAGGGATGTTGAATATGGTCATGCAGAATATGTGCTTTATAAGTACAAATAAATAGCCAATATGTTAATAATAGGCATGCTAATAAGCAACTTGTTAATAGTGAGAATTGTTCCCTATACTAAAGTGTTACCTTTAGTAAAAGGTAAAACAGTAAGTTGTTATTCACTGAAAATATTGCATTATAGCCATGGTCACCATTCACTTTCATTGTATGGAAACTCCTTTGGATTTTTACAGCCAAAGGAACATCACACAGATTTCAAAATGCAGTTTCAATGAACTGTTCTTTGGTGACTAAAGAGTGCACATCCTGAGACTCATCATAAATTCATTCATTCCACCCATAATAGATTAGATCAGGTTATTTCCCAAATAGCCTTTTCCACTTTTATGTTACGGTTTAATGCAAATGATGCAATATCACCAAAATGAAATATTCATCAAGCCAGCCCATGCCTTCCCAGAGGGGGAATAGGCTGATTTTGGTCAGTAAAGATCAATGATATGTGTGCATCCTTGCATGTGCACGGTAATGTGTCGACCAACAGACCATGGCCTCTTCAGCCGCTTGTCAATATAAGTAATATTTGCTGATTGATTTTATCACTGCATCACAGGATAAGGTATCCCTGATTGGATACTTTTTTATTTGTGTGCGAGTGTGTGAGCATCATATGTCACATTCAAGAGGTCCCTAACAGGGAACCCTGCCAGCCACAATAGATTGTGAAAGGAATTTACCACACCTACTCAATTCTGTGGTCAGGATTACTTGACTGGTCTATTGTCTGGGTCGCTTTCAAGGCAATAGGTTTTAATTACAGCAGGAAACCTGTTTTGTATCATCGGAGATGGTTTAATAGACTATTGTTTGGCTGCTCTACAAATGGCAATGCTGATAAGATAAACAAGCTTTTTGTGTTTACACCTACTAACCAAAGAATGCTTTTAAAACAGAGTAGAAAAACCCAAGAAAGCTTGTGTGGCACAGTTTCCATCCATCAACCATCAATCATCCTTGGTTCTATATTTAGATCTTCCTTTCAAACATTTGGTGGGTCTGATGTGGTTTTGGTTTATTTGTTAGTTAATAGCCTCTCTAAACCCACATCATGCAAATAAGTAATCATTTCAGGAGGTTTCTATACTTATGCTGTATTCCTAGCGAAGTTATAATGCCATTAGTACCAGAAAGAGTTAAAGATGATAAGCAGCAATTCCCAGAATGCATTACAAAATTAAAAGGGTCCAAAAATGGTCATGTCTTTTGGGATGTAAACATCTGAGATTTGTCTTTTCGTCTGCTATGTATTGCACAAAGAGTCTGTTATCGTTCAAGACATTCCTCCATGCTGAACACTGTCAGTTCCCTCAATATGCTGATGCTGTGCTTTCCGGGAGAGGTCTTGAGTCACATCTCTACTGATCTTTGTCCGATATCTCTCCTGGTGGTTTTAAGCAGAGCGTGCTCTTGGAAACCTAATTTTATATGTGCAGTCTTGTGTGAGAGAACCAAAGACAATAAAAGGGAGAGAAACATTGAACAGAAGAAACTCAATCTCTCAGTTTTAGAGACTGGAAATATAAAGGTCGCGACCTCTAACTGTTTCTCATCATCTCTTCCTGTCTAATCAAAACCATAAATCTGCTCTATCTTACGGCTGTCACCCCGGGCTGACTGGTGACACGAACACAGACATCGTTTCTTCATTGGTTAAATGTTCTGCTTTGTTCATTTGATTGGCAGTTGAAGTAGATACACAAATAAACCTTGTCAGTGTTTGTGTCTTCTTATGTGCCTTTTGGGACCTTCTGTGATGGGCAAGTTAAACAAGCAGTAATGCTGTCCTGGCATTTGCTCCTCTATTTGGAATGCTTGAAGGTTAAAATTATGTCACGGAGGAAGCTATAGAATGTCAAATGCAATGCAAATAAAACAATGATAGCCAAAATTATAGAAGCCTGTTTCCGCTACTGAATAAATATAAAAAAGGTAATTGTGACTTTTTATCTCACAATTCTCATTTTGTTTCCCTCACATTTCTGACTTCTTTTCTAAGAACCGTGAGCTATAAACTGCGATTGTGAGTTATGAAATCCAATTTTGAGGAAAAACTAAGAAACTATTTTCGTACAATTGAGAGTTTATATCGCACAGTTCCGACTTGAAATTGAGAGTTTATATCTTACAGTTCTCAGAAAAAAAAGTCAAAATTGCGAGTTTACATTACGCAGATCTGAGAAGAAAAGTTAGAATTGCGAGATGTAAACTCGCAATTGCTAGAAAAAAGTTAGAATTGTGAGATAAAGTCGCAATTACCTTGTGGAAACGGGCTTTCATATTAAAGTTAAAGTGTTGAACTTATTTAGTTATGAACGTATTTAGGTAAAATTTTTTAAATTAAACAACTTTTAGCATGGATTAATTAATTTAATGTCCCTTCTAATCTGAAATAAGCTTTTCACATAAGCAGTACACATACATGCAGTGCATACTACTAGTCCACTGTAATACATTGCAGTATAACTGCAGTTCAGTGCAGTGTCCCCATATTATAATTACAGTTTACTGTACTATGAATATGCAAATGCACTGTAAACTGTACAAGTAAACTTCAGTACAATTTAAGTTAAGCTCATTGCAAGCCAGTCCATAGTGACAACAACTTTATGAAACTATGAATTTGTTTGTGTCCATTTCTTCATTTTCTTTCTCTAGTCTTCTCTTTTCTCTTCTGAAATGAGACTAAACCCAGCACTGAAAGATCTCCCTCCCACACCAGCCTGTGCTTAGACCAGCTATTGCTCATCACTTCTCAATGAATGATGCATTTTGAATGAATGATGCATTTATATAGCGCTTTATTGTGTATTTTTGTACACCCAAAGCGCTTTACAATCATGTGGGGGGGGTCTCTCCTCAACAACCACCAGTGTGCAGCATCCACTTGGATGATGCGACGGCAGCCACAGGACAACGGCGCCAGTCACCACACACCAGCTACAGGTGGAGAGGAGAGAGAGTCATAGAGCCAATCAAGTGGTTGGGGATTATTAGGAGGCTATGATTGACAAGGGCCAGGGGGGCAATTTTGGCCAGGACACCGGGGTTACACTCCTACTCTTTACGAGAAGTGCCATGGGATTTTTAATGACCACAGAGAGTCAGGACCTCAGTTTAACGTCTCATCCGAAAGACGGTCCTTTTTGACAGTATGGCGTCCCCGTCACTATACTGGGGCGGTAGGACCCACGCAGACCACAGGATGAGCACCCCCTGCTGGCCTCACTAACACCTCTTCCAACAGCAACCTAGTTTTCCCAGGAGGTCTCCCATCCAGGTACTGACCAGGCTCAACCCTGCTTAGCTTCAGTGGGCGACCAGTCTTGGGCTGCAGGGTGATATGGCTGTGGTGAGAGTCTGTGGCGAGAGTTGACATTCTCAAGAGATGTATGGAGAAGTATAGAGTGAAAGAAAGACAGAAAGAAGCAAAAACAAAACCTAGTCAAGTTAGCCTAGCTTACATCTAGTCAAACTAGTATTTAACTGGTTTAACTGATTGACTAGCTGGTCTCACGGCTTCTTAACCCCTCTAAAAACCTTTTAAAAAAAATAAAACATCTGGTTTAAGATTTTTGTAAATTAATAAATTGCCTATTTTTATAGGCCCATTATTTACTGTTATTACTATAATGACTTTGTACATGTGTTAGTATTATTAATACATAATAATTTTTGTTTTATTTTGATATTTTCTGTTTTTTTTACTTTAAAATTTTAGTAATTGCATATTTTTATAATTCTTGTTTTTTAACAATATACCCTGAAGAAAATGGGTGTATAAACAAGTTTCACTCAGAAATTGCTAGTAAATTTCACAAGTAATTCCAAAAAACTGGCAAGTAACATTACATTGAATGTGAAGATGTGAGATAGAAAGACTGAAATATTATTTTCTTGTAAAAGGTATACTGCAATAATCTTTATTTACAACTTTGAAAAAATATTTTTGTACGGCATGCAGTAGTTTTAGTTTTAATTTATTGAGTATTTCGTACTTTAGTTATCTAAAAATTAATTATTTAAATTAATCTAAACAAAGATGGGAAATGTTGACTTGGCAACTAGCTTAAAAAAGTAAGTAATCTGTAAGTAATTTGTAAGTAATCTTTTTTATGGTTTTAGTTAACAATAGTAACCCTGCTTTATACTCATCAAACTGGATGATTTGTAGAAGACAGCATTCATGTGTTCCTTCATGATGAGTTTGTATTATATGCATAAGGTGTTGGAGACCATTCACACAAAACCTCAGCAAAAAAGAAAAAAAGAGTAATTTTCGTATCATATTCTGTTTCCTTTCCCCGTTTTTCTCCTGCTCTGTCCTAAATGAGAGTGAGTGTATTAATTTAAGAGGAAGACTGATTTTGATACATGAGTGTCTACTATCCTGTACCCCTCAACAGTCCAAAAAGGTCCTGTCGTTGATGGCTTTTCCTTCCCGCTCTCAGATTTCATTACGCATTTCTTAATGCCTTTTTATGCATGCTCCTCTCTCGTTCTCTCTTTGCCCTCTTTAGAGTATTTTGAGGTTTTCCACACCCTGTGCTTAGTCAAAGATGTCTATGTGGGTCACAAATTATTTTCCCACTTAAACTAGAATAGAGTGCATTTGTTAACTGGCGGGTCAAGCTGTTTCATTCATTAAGTGTAGAAACAGTTCTCTCTGTGTTTTTCTCTCAAATCCCTAGAATCCTTCTCTCTTGGGACGCTCCTATTGATTGATAACTTCAATTAGCGATGATGTGAGATGGAACATGTTACGTGTTCATGGGAGCACGCAGGGAAAGACTTTCTCCCTTCCTCTCCTTCTCCTTTTCCCTTTCCTTCACTATTTAATAAAACAGTCATGATTTTCTCTCAACAGATTTCTTTACAGGTGTCATTACATACTCCTTAAGTGCTTTTTTTTTTGGTTGAAATATAGACACATACAATATAAAAATGTCATATTTTGAGCCGAAAAAACACCCAGTATCAAGCGGAATGCAAATTCGTGCAAATGCATGAGTCGGAAGACAACAGCCGATTATTTAGGTGCTCTATCTCACATCATATGACAAACCACACTTAAATTGCACATAAAAAGCTTCCATTCACATAGGCATTCAGAGCAGGTTGCCTGGTGCCGAGCTAACATATAATTACATTAAAGAGTCGTGCAAGCAGCCATGGAATTTTTACCGCTCCAAGTCTTGGCATAGTCTCCAGCTTCAACATTTAGAGATAATGTCAGACTAGCATGCTGCTTATAGGGTCATATTCTGCACCTATAACTTATGGAAAGAGCAAACATGATGGGGTGCAAAAATGGGGTTTATGGGAATGTTTCTTCCAAGAATGTCAGTTGTGAGCCACTGGACTCGATGTGATTTAATGTTAATGTTTAATGTTCTTACATTTTTTTTAAAGAAATCTCTTATGCTTGCCAAGGCTGCATGTATTTGATCAAATACATAGTAAAAACAATGATAATGTGATATATTTTTACAATTTAAAATAACTTTTCTATTTAGTATATTTTTTAAATGTCATTTATTTCTGTGATGGCAAAACTGAATTTTCAGCATCATCGTTGTCACATGATCCTTCAGAAATCGTTCTAATATACTGATTTGGTGTTCAAGAAATATACTGCCTTGGAAACCAGCTGAAATACGTTTAAGGTTTTTTTTAAATTTTATTTTATTTCAGTTAACCCTTATTTGATTTCAAGTAACACAATTTGGATGGTTTTACTTATAGTTTTAGTTAACTATAATATCCCTTAAAAATTACATTTGTTCAATTTTAGTTTTAATTAGATAGATAGATAGATTTTTTTTTTTTTACCTTTTTTCAACTGAGAGGTGATTTTAATCATGTGGTCTGCTGAGCTGTGATTGGCAGAGAGATTGATGACTCATGATTGGGGGACGGTTGGAGAGAGTTTAGTGGGTGGAGGGTGCTGGGTGCTGCAATTTTAGTCTGAGGAAGCAGACTTACCACCTCTTAGCACTGCATGTATTCGTTTTAGCCTATTTCTCTCTGTCTTTCTTCATTGCTTATTCCTCCATTCCATCAGCTCTTGTTTTTAATGGCTCTGCCACAGATTGCAGAGTGAGTGAAATCGTTCTCTGGCACAACGATTAGCTCCAAGCATTTGTCTTTCACTTGCTCATCCCATTTCACCTCTCTGCACTCAAATGTGCACATTTTCCAGTTAAGGAAGGACCGAGAGGTTTTACTGAGGCCTGTTATTCAGAAGCGATTATTCCATGAAGGTGTAACGACTTTTAAACTCTCCTCAGAAACCTAGTGCCAAAAGGAAGTGGTAAGTACATTTTACACACTCTTAGACTTGTGGTTTGGTGTGTTTCATACACTTCACTGAAACCTTGGTTTGTCAGACTTATCGTACTTGTGCTGAATTTTAAAGTTCTGTCATTTTTGTGTTGCTTTTCATCTTGCTTTGGTGAGAATGTCTTTGTTTTATGGCTGTATTGCAAGCAAATGTGTCTTGAATGCAACCCATATGATTAACAGACCAGGCAAAGTGCAAGAGCTACAGAAATCCACAAGCTCTTGTCATCTCAGCTGTTGAGATTTAAGCAGACTGACAGCACACAAATCTTAAAGTATCTCACAGCTGTGTGACATGCCTCTTGCTTTATTTTTAACCTCTGCTGTTGTTTTATTGGTCTACAGTTCTGGCGGGGCAGACTAGCATATAGTCTAGAGCTTCAGTATAGGAATGTATGCTGCTACAAACATATTTATGAACTTTGCCTTTGTTGCAAGATCCTCAAAGTTCAGGGTCACTATCCTTGTTGCTTGTAATTCTGCGTTCGGAGACAAGAAATTGGCTGTATATTTTGTTATTGTCTATTGAGACAGTTTATCTCTGTTGTGTCATCTGGATAGGACTGTAAATCATGACTATGCATTCTACGAGTACTTGCTGTTGACTTTGTTTATGGCGCTCATGTGTAAAGGCTCGTGGCACCGGCACGCATTGGGGACAGATTTAACGTGTCGCCCCGTGATATCCTGCACACGCCCAGAGGGGTTTTTCCTGTCACATGTGCACTGTAGTCACTTGGAACTTGAACTTATAAGTGCATGATACATAAAAAGAAATAACCAAGTTCTTAGAAATAGGCTTTTTATATACATGTTGGTTTCAAATGGTTTTGAAAAGCTTTTATTCAATTTTCAAGTTTTAATTGAATGATATCATAAAAATATAATGTGGTGTCACTGTCAAGTAAAACATTATATTTAAGATACATATGTGTATCTTAAATAATTATTGTAAATAAAGTTTTACAAATATTTTTGCAAATAAACACTTTGCTACAAAACATCATGGATAATTAATAAATATCATGTTTTTAGGGAGTTGCATCACATGATATTTTTTTCAACTTTGCCTTGTCATAAAAAGGTAAAATTACCCAATATTTTAAGGTCAGAGTGTTCCTCTCTATGTTATGATTACCTGTTTTATGATTTATTTATTTATTTATTTTTACTTTGCATGTTGGTCACACCACACGATTTGGCAGACAACATTCGATTTGGCAGTTTAGTTGAAATATTTTTGTCTTTTGTTTTCTTTTTTATTATGGTATTATGGTCAAGGCAGTTATCACCCTGACATTTTATACCTTTGCAAAAATTCCCTTTGCCTTGCCTTGCATTTTTGTGGATTTTTTTAAATAAATAAATAGATGTGAACAAAAAAAAAGATTCTGTCACATCATTAAGCCTTATGCATTCAGTACCATACACAAAATTAATGTCTTTTGTACTTTTTCTTAGTTTCTTTATTTGTCTCTCTTTTTTTCCATCTCTGTCCTTGGCATTCTTTGTGGTGCTAACAGGATAAGTGAACATGCTGGGGACTGAAGATAAATACAGAGACAGTAGCCAGTGAATGAAGAGTCTAGCTGTACTTTGAGAAGAGTGATTATGAGGTGAATGTGTAGATAGGAGAAGGCATGTTGAGAGGTGACAAGGATAAAGCTCTCAGTCTACCTTAATGCACACTGCAAGCAATGAATGTGGCCATTGATTTTTTTAATTTTTTTTGGCGGGTGCGTGGGTGCCTCCTAAACACAATCTTTCCTCTCTCCTGCTGCTCGCTCTATTTCCTACTCTCACAGTCACAGCCAATCAAAGCTGAATGTGCAGGGCTCCAAGAGATCTGAGTTCGTCACCCAGACGGAATTTGAGTCATGGACCTGTGATTCATAATGGCCCTCTTTAATACCCCATACATATATATAAACAAACACAGTATTTTAAAGCATCATTAAACAAAGGGTCATGAGCCTGGCTCACTTACAGGGGCCATATCACATTTTTTAATCCTTTAATTTATCATGATTAAATTTTTTCCACTTGTAAAGTTAGACAAGGTAGTAAGAAATTTTTTTTCATGACTATTTTCCAACCTCTCGTTGACCCTTGATATTAAACAAGCTGTTACTGCTGTGTCTTTAAATTAATTTAAAGACCAGAAATTTGTAGAGCTGCCGGTGTAATGTATTTTGCACTGCGCCATTCTTCAATAACAGCCTCTTTGCACCATTTATTTCCTTTTAATTTGATAGGATCACAGAGCAAACATTTCAGATCAGTTCAGTCTTTGAATATTCCGGGAATGTTCAGGAGGTGCAGAGTTGAAGGTGCTACACCCAGCACAATGTCTGGTGCACATTTGTACGTTTTCTGTTGTACTTCCTTCTTATAAGTTCCTATAAGTTCATATAAGTTATATGTTCCTGTGGCTCAGTGGTAGAGCATTGCATTAGCAGCGCAAAAGGTCGTGGGTTCAATTCCAAGTTAGACAAGGTAGTAAGAAAATTTTTTTCGTGACTATTTTCCAACCTCTCGTTGACCCTTGATATTAAACAAGCTGTTACTGCTGTGTCTTGAAATTAATTTAAAGACCAGAAATTTGTAGAGCTGCCGGTGTAATGTATTTTGCACTGCGCCATTCTTCAATAACAGCCTCTTTGCACCATTTATTTCCTTTTAATTTGATAGGATCACAGAGCAAACATTTCAGATCAGTTCAGTCTTTGAATATTCCGGGAATGTTCAGGAGGTGCAGAGTTGAAGGTGCTACACCCAGCACAATGTCTGGTGCACATTTGTACGTTTTCTGTTGTACTTCCTTCTTATAAGTTCCTATAAGTTCATATAAGTTATATGTTCCTGTGGCTCAGTGGTAGAGCATTGCATTAGCAGCGCAAAAGGTCGTGGGTTCAATTCCCAGGGAACACACATACTGGTAAAAAATGTATAGCCTGAATACACTATAAGTCGCTTTGGATAAAAGTGTCTGCTAAATGCATAAATTATTATTATTAAATTATGAGTGGGCCAAGTTTTTAAACACTAAATAGTAATGGTTGATGTGTAAAAGTGGGCAGTCATGTGCTAATGTTGCAGATAGGGATGTGTTTTTCGACTTACGTTAGGGGTGTCGCAGTATCCCTACATGATTATTGTGGCCAAAAGAGTTCACGATAATGATATTATCAAAATATCTATAGAAATAGAAAAAAATGATAATAAATAATGCTAAGAGTCAAAGTCATCCTTAATTTTATTTGTTTTCTCTCTTTTTTGACCAATGAATCCAACTCAAAATACAAATGTAGGGAGGCGATTCCAAAAAAACTCCCACACTGGAGCTTTTTTTAGAGTGCTTTTTTTTTTTGTGTGAAATCCTTTCATTTCAATAGCAATCCGCGTGATAGGGAATGAATATTTTAAAAACACAGTTTTTGCATCGCACTCAACTTGGTCACTTGAATTTGCTATGTTGACCAACATGTTTGAAAGTGACTTATGTGTGAGCTATGCTTCATATATCGCTGCACTAGTAATAGATGATAAACCTCACATGTTCTCTTCCAGCCCTCTGCATTCACTGTAATGCTGTACTTGATTCTGTAGCATGAATCAGTGTCTTTGTTAATTGCAGCTAAATTTATACTGAAAAAAATTTGCTCATTTTTTTTTCTTTTCAGTGACGTAAAGCATGACGTGCTTTTGTGGGCAAGACAGAGATGTTGTATAAAAGAACAAATTTGAATCTTTTAAATGTTTTATGCTCACCAAGGCTGCATTTATTTGATCAAAAATACAGTAAAAATAGTAACACTGAAATACAATTTATGTCTATCACTTATTACTCTAATCAGTGTTTCATGGTCCTTCAGAAATCATTCTGCTGATTTTAGCGCTTATTATCATCAATTTTGAAAACAGCTTGATGTTTTTGTGGAGGCCATGATATTTTTTCAGGATTCTTTGAGGAGTAGAAAATAGCCTTTATTTGAAATAGAAATCTTCTGTAACATTATACATTTCTTTACTGTCAATTTTGATTACTTTAATGCATTCTTTTTGAACAAAAGTGTTAATTTACTTAGCCCAAACCTTTGAATGGTAGTGTATTTACGGATTTGTAATTTAATTATTTCCTTTTTTTAATTAAATCATTGTTACTAATTGCACTGATTTAAGCCTTGAAGAGTGCACCAAAAAATAAATTATTTTGTGTTTTGTGTTTCACAGAAAAAAATCTTGCATGTTGGAACAACATGAGTGCGAGTAGTTGATAGCAGAAATTTAATTTTTGGGTGAACTATCCCTGTAAGTAAAAAGTAGCCGTTAAAAGGGTTCAATTTGGCCTGACAAAATAATGAGCCGTGAAGAACCATTAAAAATAATTTAATCATAAGAGTGTTTGTTTGTGAATCAGACTACACTGAACGCAGCGATGAAAGAGTGCAGATGTTCAAAAACCTCTAACAGTCATGAATATCATTCGGTTCCAGTATCTTTTAAAAATAGTTCTTAACCCTGTTGCTGACACCCACCCACAAACACATGCACATTTCTTGGCAGACCATTTGCTAGAGTTTCTGCCTGTGGAAACTTCGAGGGCTGCTCCAAACAGAGTATGCATGGTTAAACCAAGGACTCTTGCAACCATTGCGGTTGTAATCACTTAGCATGGAGCCATCTGTGATTATTGATGACACACACTAATTGGGATCATAGATCATCTCCCAGACACTGACATGACCACTAAAGTCAAATGCTGGGCAGCCAAAGGTCGTGTGTTAATGCCAAGTGTCATATGTCATGTGTCAAGTTAAAGTGAGCCAACCCCAAAGGCATGTCTAATATCTGCTGTGTACGTGGCTATGTGGGGCTGATTTGTCAGATATGCACATAAAATATAGCTCTGTCCTGCTTGCATTCACAATAACTGAATTCATTAAGAGTATCAGCTCTCTCTCTGACCTGCAATCTTCTCTTTCTTGTGGATACTTTGTGAACATGACCCTCTTGGTTGGAAAATAGTATGTCTGCAGCAATTGGGATGGTAAAGTTCATAGCTGCTGGCTAGTCTGAATGTCTCTGGCATGTGATACTACTGAGATTGGTGAACTGTGAGAGGCTGAGTAGAAAAGTCAGGCCTGGATGACAAACTTCAGCTTTAATGGGGGGAAACTTGTGATCTGAACATTGTGCGTTTAATAGTTGCAATGATTTTTATTTAAAAAAAAAAAAAAAAAAAATTAAAAGGTGCTGACTAACATGGAGTCAAGAGGGTCTTTGTGTTATTGATGACAATGAGTTGAATGCAGTGACTCATATGGCCTGACTGTGTAAGATTTTGAAAAGATTAATTTATCTAAGAATACGTCAGCTTCAAAATACTTTTATCATCAGATTAGAAAGACTGTGACTCAGTAAGCATAAAGGCTTGATGACTCCTCAGGAAATATGAAGTCTGTATGTGAATATCTGAACACAAATTAAGATTTTTTGATGACATCTGAGAGCTTTCTGACCATGCATAGACCGCAACACAAGTGCTTAAGGCCCAAAGAGGTAGTAAGGACATCATTAAAATAGCCCATGTAACATCAGTGGTTCAACCATAATTTTATGAAGCTATGAGAATACTTGTTGTGCGCAAATTAGGGATATGCAAGTATCAAATTTTCATGTTGCGATTAATTGCTAATGCTTTTATCATGGTATACGGTATTGAAATTTAGCTGCAAAAATGTGTTGTCATAATACAGTATAACAGGTTTAATAACTTTTTTCTTATAACAAAAATAACTGAACATTTAAAAACAATAAAGCAATACACAAAATTATAAAGCTAAAAATTTTACACAGATTAAAGTGCAAAAGAATTATAAAGACTAATAGGTATCACTTTGTTTATAATAAGATCTAATTAGTTAACCTTAGTTAATGCATTAACATTAACAATGAGCTACATTTTCTACAGAAGTTATTAATCTTTGTTAAAAATACAACTCTTAGTTTATGTTAGCTCATTAAATAACAGTTGCAAATTTTGATTTTAACAACGTGTTATTAAATACTGGAATTACCTAAGATTAATGAATGTTTACATTAATTTTTCATTGGCAGTTTGTTAACTAATGAATTAACTAATGTTAACTAATCAAGCCCAAATGTAAAATGTGACCGAACAATAAAGAATCAAAACACTTTCAAACAATATATAGGGCATATTGTAGTTCAGATTAAAATGTAAAAAAGTTAGAAAATAAATAGACTATTAAGTCTAAATATTTAAGTATTTGGCGTTGTCATGAACACCATAGCGAATACACAAATCTGAATGGCTATTTAAATACGTTTCAGAAACGGAAAGTAGAGCAGCTGCTTTGCTTATGGGGTTTCCGGGGGAATGGCTGCATTTCTGCTGTTCAGCGCCATCTGCTGTCAGAGAGTGAATGTGCGCTTTCATTCAGAGCGTCTCTCACGTGTTCTGCCATGCGCTTCTCATCCGTGCTTGTTTACATCAGTGTTGATACAGCACTTAATAACATGACAAAATTTTTAATTTTGGGTGAACTATCCTGTTAAGATGAACGAATATGAATACATGAAGTTCACTTGTGTGTGTGTGTGTGTGTGTGTGTGTGTGTGTGTGTGTGTATAACTCTGAGAGGCCTGTTCTAAATGTATAAAATGCTGATCTTCTGATGTTTCAGGAACAGGTGGTGGAGAGGCTATAGACAAGCTCCTTTAGAACTAGCAGTACTGATCCAGAATCAGTCTGAAAACTGGATACAGGTCTGAGGACACTGTTTGCAAGTGAAGAAAAAAAGAGTCAGAAAAAGAAAAGATGATGAAACATGGATGCAGTTAGAACCGATTAAGATGGAGAACAGAGTCAGCAGGTTTGAGGAAGAAAAAGAGGAACATTTAAAATGAACAAGGAAATATAGAAGGTGCAGCTACAGTACCTGTGATGATGAATGAGTCTATAATGAAGTATCCCTCCCTCCCCCTCTTCTTTTTTTCCTTCACCTCACTCTCTTTCTCTTTCACTGGCTGTCCAAAAGCCACAGCCTTGGCAGCAAACACCCCACTCCATCACGTCACGCCATGCGCGATCAGTGGACCTCATCTATACACACTCGTTTTCAGAGCTTTGCCGCACAAAATGGCAAACGGACCCCCAGGGATAACTTTCAGTAAGTCATGCTTAAGTGTGACAAGTGTGAACTTTAGAGCGTGTTCTTGATATGATAACACAAATGGATGTCAGATGAAACTGATCATGCTTGGTTGTGTTTGTCAGGCTATGACAGCATCATGGGCCACGTACCACTGCTAGCCTCTGAAAACTTTGGCATTGGATGACGAGAACAAAGAAAAGGATAGAAAAGCTTCCCGATTGAAGTGTGTTCTCACTTTGTAATAGAGCCAGCAATGTTGTTTGTGTACCGCTGGAACTTTCCAAATGTCCTGTAGTGTGTGTGTGTATGTGTGTGTGTGTGTGTGTGTGTGTGTGTGAAAGAGTGTACAACGGCTGGGCATGCTTGAGATACCTCTGCGTGTTTTGCAAGACAACAGGCGAGATCTCCACAACAGCTCTCCCTCTGTGTGCTGAGTGACATAAGGGGACTTTTTCCACCAATTTGCTGTGCGTGATGTCTTCATAGTCCTGTCACAATTGGAGGCTCTTGTCCAAGGGAATGAGAAAAATTACAGGTTTGTGCGTACGCGTGCAGAGAGCAGCGTGCTTTCAAGTAATGCTAACGCCATTGGAGATTCATTGGAAGGAAAATGAAAAACACACTTGAAAGAAAAGGGGAGGGGGGGAGTAAAAGGAGGACAAGAAACTAAGAGAGAGGCAGAGACAAAGATATGTATATGAATATATGTAAATTAGGAAAGCCAGGAAACATTGTACTGTAAGTGCCCTTCACAGATTTATTATTATTATTATTATTATTATTCATTTATTGTAGTTTTATAAGAATATATTATTTAAATGTACACATTTTTTGAGAGAACTTACAAGCATCTGTATAGATAGATAGATAGATAGATAGATAGATAGATAGATCTTTTGATCAACCGTCATCTTTTAATGACAGCGTTTATTTTAAATAAGCCTATTTAAAACTGGGCTTTTTTAACTTTTAGAAGCCCTCCAAAGCATTTGTTATAATCTCCACTTAAAAGCAGTATAATGATGTTGTTTGCTCATGTCTAACCATTTTATATCTATCTCTCACAGACTCTTTTTAATTTGTACCAATGTAAATATGGCACGTTCCCTGACTAAACTCCATTTGTGGTGTAGAGCTTTTATGAACTTACTGCCTGTAAAGAGCATCTCAAATCACTTGAGGTTCCAATTTGGTAAGGATACCTCAAACCATGTGTTCAGCAGTGTGTATATACTCTTCTTTTGCTACAAGAATCTACTTAATAAATGTATTAGAAGCCTAAATCAGATTAGAGAACATTATGGTATCCAAATCCCAAACATACTCGACTGTTTCTTTTCTCCTCATTCATAACCATTAATTTAGGCAGTGTTCAGCCAAGCTTAAGTCCCGATCATGTTTCCAGTTAAAGATTCATACTGAAGTGTGAGTGTGTGTGGGCTTGATGTCTGTAGTTCTGCAATATTCAGTAAAGATTAAATTCACAATGTTGGCCTTCATGCTAACAAAGCTCTGCCAGCAAAGGCATCACTGGGCCATCACACACTGTTTCATCTGATCTTCGATCAGGCTTTTGTTGGCGTCCTTATGCACAGCAATATGCAGATACGGGTCCAAGCTGGACGCACTCTCATTCACTCCCCCAGCCTGACAATCTGTCAAAAAAATCAAGCATTTGCTTCCCCCCTCTCTTTTTTTCTTGTTCTCTTTCTCTAGCTTTGTCCGTTTCCTCTCTTGTTTACCTCAGGGACACAGGATCATTCGGGAGTCTTTTCCAAACAAGTAAATATACAGTCGCTTGTAATTGATTTTCCAAATACAGCAGAAGACATACTGAGAGGAGCAGCATTATAGGACACCATCCAGGAGTATATTATATTATATATTTATTTTATTTTATTATCTTTTTTTTTGTTATTCTATTGTCAATCCCTGCCCTGTAGAAATTTTCTAATACAGCATCCAGTCTGTTTCTGCCTTTAAAACACACAAACCATCATCATATTTTTATTTTATTTTATTCTTCAATCCCTGCCCTGTAGAAATGACCTAATACAGAATCCAGCCTGTTTCTGCCTTTAAAACACACAAACCATCATCATATTTAAATTTATTTTTTATTTTATTTTATTTTATTCATCAATCCCTGCCCTCTAGAAATGTCCTAATACAGAATCCAGTTTGTTTCTGCCTTTAAAACACACAATCCATCATCTATTGCTTTAAAGTACTGTAACAAGTCATTTATTCTGTTCTGTTCTATTCTATGCTATTCTATTCTGTTATGTTATAGGTTATGTTAAATGTTTTGTTCTGTTCTGTTATGTTAAATGTTCTGTTCTGTTCTATGTTATGTTCATCAGTCCATGCCCTGTAGAAATGTCCTAATACAGAATCCAGTCTGTTTCTGCCTTTTAAACACACAATCCATCATCTAGTCATCTAACTATTTTATTTTATTTTATTTTCCATCTCCATCAGAATTACAACCAGAGTTTCTAAATATGCATCACACAGCATCAAGTCTGTTTCTTCACACACACACACACACACAGCAACATCTAGTGCTTGAGTGCAAACCACACGTCAGGAATATTAAAAGGGCATTAGTTATCGGAATAACGCTGATGGTGCAGTTTTCAGCCGCTGCGTGAGGGAATGTGTGTGTTCGTGGCCTCATCTGGCCCGGTGGTATTGTTTTGTAGGTCTTGCTAAGCAGTCCTTCGCTCATTAAGCTGGTGAAAGCTGTGGTGAGTGTGATAAGACTGCTAGTGATTGCTATTAATGTAACACACTTCTGTAGCCTTTCACTGGGACTGACTGACTGTGTAGATGTAATTAGGTGGACAGGATCTGTAAATGAGCACAGACCATGAGTTTTAGTGCTTAAATATGGCGGTGTGGACTGTGTACTGTGTTTGTTCATATTGCGTGTGTGTAACTCCAGAGGGCAAGTCAGAGTATTACTTCCCTCCAAGTGGAGTGTTGCTGGCATTCATTCTGGTTTTCAACCATTGCAATTTAAAATTACACAGACCACCTCTTTAACTTCCCTCGGGCTTTACACCTCCCTACTAGCCACGAGATCTGCCCTGAGTGCCTTTAACGCTTATGCATACAGGACTAGAAAAAAAATCCAAAAAAGGATATTTTTCATATTTTTTATTAGGTATTATTCATAAGGTTTATCTACATGCACTGTTCTTATTTTTATTTTTTAATGCTATTTTATGATTTAACCCTTAATCGTAATGTGGATTGTGTATGCATTTCACACGAAAAATACAATTTAACAGTTGGTTTAAGCTGTTCCTAAGCCTCACAGTAGATAGTGTTTGTTTTGATGCTTAGCTCTATAGAAAAATGTGACACTGTGACTTTTCTCAAAGAAAGCAAAAGCAAGACTCATGTTGACTCTGTTACTGCAAGCATGAGAGAGCAAACTTCATCTTTCTTTTCCTCCTCCCTCTCTCCGCTCTTTTCATCTATTCCTCATTTTGAACACTGACACATAACACTGCTAAAAAAAAACCTATCCATCTTTCTGTCCGATGCCTCTGCCCAATAAATGGCACCGGTTTCTTTTTGGACAATGACCTCAAATGTTTTCACCGTATTGTGTTTAACACTGGGTTAAATGTAGAGAAAGAATGTTAATTTATAAATATCTGAGACCATTTTTGGTATTTTTCTAAGATCAATCTGATATCTACGACCAGAAATTAAGCATTTCAAGATTTCATGTACCCAGAACTGGTTTCTCCTTGCGTTCAGGGTTTAATTTCAACCACATGCCGTGTTTTATGGAAGATATCTTGATCCAGTGACATCAGAACAAGGCGAGTGAGACATTTAACCATTAACACCCTAACCCTCCCTCCCTAATGTCCCTTCCCCCTAGGCTCACACATTCCCACAAAGCCCTAAATCTGAGGCTAAATAAAGGGTTGGCACAACATCCTCCCAGATGCCAGCAAGAGGAGAAGTGTGATAGATCTGTCCCATTGAACGGTCATGCTTCAGTAGATGAGCTGGATGGTTGATGTGTCTCTTTCTCTTTGTTTGGTTTCTAGTCAGCATGTTATATGTTGAACATTTACTAACATGAACACATTTAGCCCCATGGTGTTTTTTCATCATTGCTTGACTAAACCATTTGCAAACAATTAGGTTCCTCCTGAAGCCCATTGTCAACTCCACACACACACATGCACACACAACTCCCTGGGGCTTGAGGAGGGGTTGTTTCTCTAGAAATGAAAGAGAATCTTCCATGGCCACGATGAGTTTTCAAGCTTAATCATTTCTTGATTTGTTCAATCTTATTGAGACACACACACACACACACACACAAAAACAGCTCTCTGTAGCACCTAACCCAAATCTGTCAGATATTCTCATTAAACTCTGATGAACAGAATTTGAACTGGTTGTTTCACATATTAACAATAATAGTAAAGGAAAAGCTCACCCAAAAATGAAAATACTGTCACTGAAATTTTCTTTAATTCTTTTTTCGCGTCATGAGAGTTTCATGAAAGAATCTTAAGTCTGATCTTGAATTAGTTGATTTGATTTACAAAACTGGTCTATGGTAATGATTAATTCACAAATTGAATTCTTGAACTGAGCTCAGTGGCTTAATGATCTGACTTTGGGTTAAAGTAATGAAAGAGAATCTTGTTCATGTGGATCCTCTGTAGTGAATGGGTGCCGTCAGAAGGAGAGTCCAAACAGCTGATAAAAACATCACAATAATCCACACGCAATCCACAGGACGCCAGTCCATCAAATAATGTCTTATGAAGTGAAAAGCTGTGTGTTTGTAATAAATTCATCAAGATGTTTCTATGTTTAAACGACTAAAATTCAACTCTTCTCGTCTGAATCTGGAGAGTAATATGCTCAAATCAGGCAAAGATTACAAGCCAAAACAGTTCTAAACAAATAAGTTTATAATAAATATGGATTTTAATGTGTGAGGACAACAAGGGATGGACTTTTTCACTGGAGGAAGTATTATTATGGATTATGCAGTGGTATTTTAGTCAGACGCAATGGCTTTAAGTTAAAACGCCTTGATGATTTGTTTCTTACAAACATGCAGCTTTTCACTTGATGGACTGGAGTCATGTGAATTACATTATTGTGATGTTATTATCAGCTGTTTGGTCTCTCATTCTGACAGCACCCATTCAATGCAGAGGATCCACTGGTGAGCAAGTGATATAATGCTACATTTTTTCAAATCTGTTCCGATGAAGAAACAAACTCATCTATATTTTGGATGGCTTGAGAGTGAATAAACATTAAACAAAATTTAATTTTTGGGTGAACTATTCCTTGGTAACTCTGAAGGGGAAAATGATCACACTTGGAATATAGTGCAAGAGTTGTAATAACTACTGATACTTCTATGGTGATTTCATGTCATTTGAGTCCTCATTCATTGTAATTTTATGGTAAAGAGCAAGCAGTGCAGTATGTAATTTCCATTAATCAAAGAAAGTCGTACATGTTTGAATCGTCATGAGGGTGAACAATGGTGGCAGAGTGAATTGTCCCTTTAAGCATTATGCATTACCCGAATGTCCAATAGTTTAAAATACCAATATAACCAACCTTGTGCTCTACTTACAGAAAATGAGGTTAAAAGCTTTGCTCATCATGACAATGTCTATCTTTAATGGGCTGCTGTCATTTTTCATCTCTGTAATTTATTGGATGGCAAAGACTTAGTCATGCAATGAATTGCCGTTTAAACAAATCTAAGACTGTGCCTTGTAGAGTCCTTGCAATGGCCTAAAAAGCATAGTTGAGAAAGCTGGTAGCAGATGAACAGAGAGAGGGTGAGACCCACAGTGAGTCATATCTTCAGTATTAATGTCAACTCAAGGCAATTAGAGGCAGCAAAACTGGCTTAGAAAATATAAAGGACATAGAAATGAATCATGGTGATTGTTTCTTCCATTAAGCAGGTGTGAGGCTTTGATACAACTGATTTCCATTTTGTGTCTGACTAATATGCTGAATTTTGTTTCCGCTGTTCTGGAAGAGTGTGACATTTTCTTCCAAAGCTGAAGGAAGTGTGTCATTTTGGTGCCACTTACATCACTAAATTAATTTGCTAAAACAATGCTCATTCACCAAGCGTGCGAATACACAAATTGGTGCATGAAATCTGCAAATAAGTGTTTTCATGAACAAATCATCATTCACCAAAAACTTTATTCTAAATTTTCTAAAAAATGTAGGAACAACTGAAACCACACATGCACGAATCACATACTCTACTGTAGGTAGCCTTTATAATTGTGTTGAAATGTTATATTTCATCATATATAATGAAAGAGTATAGCTTGGGCTGCAAGATTTCGCTGTATAAATATGCAGATGGATAATGGGAGGTTTGTAATAATCTGGGTCTGTATAAAATATGTTTATTGTTGTTTAAACTGGTTTTAAGGATGGCACACTTGGCTTCGCTTGGGAATCTGCATACTGTCAGGCAAGATTGCATCTTTAGAGCGTCATAAGTTTTCTGCTGTAAAAGAAATGTTGTTTGAGAAAAGCCCTTATACGGAGAGATATGGTTTGGGCGTGTTTTATGCAAATGACTATCCTCAGTTATGCGGTCACTCATTTGGAATACTCATTTGGAATTAGAACAAGGTTAAGAACAAATAACGTCCATATGAACATAGCGAGTTAGAGTTTTTATGAGATGTTCTTCTGTACATACACACATGAAATAGCCTAATTCATGCCATTAATAGTGAATGAGACCTAATGATTGGCAGATAAACAGTTAGCCCCACCCCCAAACTCAAACCATTGGTTAAGGATGCACAAACAAACAGATTTTTTACAAAGATTTTTTGGCATTTTTTGATTTTATTGTGATAGGACAGATCAGAATTGAATCGAAGCGAAGTGGGAGAGAGAGGAGAGGTGGGATTGTGAAAGGTCCTCGAGTCAGTATTCGAACACGGGATGCCCACAAGGCTATTGGCACCAACAATCAAATGATTTTAAATCATTAAAGAATTATTTATGGGACTTTTTTAATGAAAGTATTCTCTTGATGGAGACAAAAGTTAATTATTTCAGATCTGGAACAGCATGTTGGTTAACCCATAGCATCTTTTAACTTCTGGTTTGTGTGTGAGGGGTTTTTGTTCGAGTTAGGGTTAGGGTTAGAGTTGTTTTTAATTGTGTGTAAGTGTGTGTGTTTTTAGCCGACACAGGATCTCTAAAGTTTAACGCTGGTCACCATCTTTAGTGTGTCAAATTCATCACCTGGCCTCTAAAACAGAGCTCTGTGGTGGAGACTCGTGTGAGTGTGACCGGTCTTGTCCTGAACTCCTTTTGTTCTTATCTCGACAGCATCTCGTAGATTGCATGTTTGTCTGCTTACCAACAAAAAGACAACTCTCTTGAGGGAAGAATAAAAACCAAATGAAAACTTGAGATGCTACTTTAGAAATAGGAAGGATTTGCGAACACAGGCTGTAAAACAGACCAGATGGTTGAGTTCATACATTGTTTGCACTCCCACACACACAATCCTGTGAGGAAGGAAAAACTGCTTACTAGCGTCATTTCAAATCTGTGAGCCTTACATATTTATTTCATTTCATTGCCTCTGCACTACATATGATATGCGTACTTAAGAGGTTTGCTAGATCATGTTTAGATGCACATATGGCCTGATTTCCTACATAATTTGCTTAATACTACGCAAAAATAAATAAATAAAACAAGATCTCTGTGGGTAGCTGATAGGAAAACCTCTTTAGGCTTAGATTAAACACTAAATGATAGCGTAAACAGATCAATAATGTGATCAAGAACACCCGTGGGTCTGTTAGCCTCTCTACTGAGGACTGCAACCATGCTAGTTCAGGCTAATTTATGCTAGTTTGGCGCTAGACTAGCTAGTGGAGGTTCATAGCCATATTGTAGCCAGTAAAAGTTAGCTGGTGTCACTGTTTAAGCTAAGGAAGTCTTGTTGGTTTAACTAGCTAAACACCCTGCTAAGACACTAGCATCTAAAACACAACATATCCTGCTAACTGGTCTTTTTATCTGGATATAGTGCCTTCTGCTGCATGCTAATGCTGTTTTGTGCTGTTATACTATTAGCAAAGCTTATCTGTATGACAAGACCTTTAATGCCAAAAGTGCTAATTATCAGGCATGTGTCAACACAGAATGCTCATATGCTAGCCGCTGCGCCACTGACCTCTGGCTTGAAGATAGTAATTCACAATAACCATGATGAAAACAGACATGGTGCCCGTTTCTCCGTCCTTGTGTTTCTGACACATAGTTTTGTTTCATTGTTTTATGGGTTCATATTCAGGGCATGATAGCTAGCCTGCAACACAGAAGAACAAAATGGGATAATTATGTCATATCCTCTGATTTGTTACGCCTGCACAGTGACGAATCGCCGGAAGGGGTGACAGATGCAGCGTTCAGCAGATTGGTCTCTCGGCACCAGCCGTGAATGATAAAGTAGAGCGATTACATATTACAGCCATGAGCTAAACGGTTTTAACATTTTAATCAGTAATTAACATCAAGCCAAGAGCCGTTGGGATGCAGACAAACGGGATTGAGTTTTTCATTATAGTACGTGGAGTTGTTGTTCATTTGGCTTGTGATTTTTAATCTACAATCTTCAGAAGGCACAAGCCCAGTCTAATAAACACGTAACATATTATTGACGCTTTAAGCATAGCGACATTTATTACAATGTTCCATTAAATTCACCTATTAGATTTCAGTAGGGATGAACCGAAATGAAAATTCTTGGCCGAAGCCAAAACCGAACAAAATGAAACACTGGGCCGAATACCGAATACGTTTTTTCGTGTGTTTTTTTTTTTTTCGCCATTGCATAAATTAAATAGCCAAAATGTGCTTTTTACTGTTTTGTCTTGCTTTTCAAACAAAAAAAAACAAACAAAAAAAACAATTTAAAAATATTTAACTCTGAACATTTTTAACATTCTAGCAGACACTATACCAACAAAGCACAATTTAGCTTAAAATTAGTAAGTTAGTAAAATAATATTTTTTGGCTATCAGACCCCCTTCTTGAATTAGACATGTATTTTTTACTGTACAATTAAAAGCAGCCTTGCTGAGAAGAGACTTCTTTTAAAACATTAGAAAATATTACAGATCTTAATTTGAACACTATATGTGTGATTGTTATAATAAATGTATTAACAGAGCTGTTTTAATGATTATCATTATTATTGTCTTACTTTTTATTTTATTGTACAGAACAACAGTAAAATTACAATACTAACATTTATGAATGTTGATAGAGTTCTTGCTTTTTCTCAACTTTTATTTTGGCGGAAACGCGCAGGAAGACTTCAATGCTTCCTTTTTGTTAACACTGACGAGCGCAGATTTTCCTCGCGCTTTGGACTTTGAACCCTGGTTAACAAGCAAATAGTGCCGTGAGCTCGTGCAGGGCTGTCAGAATACAGTGGGTACGGAAAGTATCCAGACCCCCTTCAATTTTTCACAGTTTATTTACTAATTGTTTAAGGCCATTTCGCGATTTCAATCATCATACAGTAAACCAGCAACAATAACCCCTTCCTCTTCTCATCGAAGACATGCGATGCAGTACTAAACACTCTCTCGCTGTCGGTGCTTGTAATGATTTTTGCGTCTTTCTCCGACAGTTTAAATGCTTCCACACTGCTGACGTGTACTGCATTAAAGAGTGCGCGCTTCTCACTCTTCGCTGGTTGCCATTTGATCGCGTCATATCATTGTTCGGTACAATTTATTCGGTCTTTTCGCTTATTCGGCCGAACACCGAAAGAGCTTATTTTGCTATTTTCAGCCAAATCATTTCGGTTGCCGAACATTCAGTGCATCACTAGCTACTACTACTACTACTATTACCATCTTGTGCCCTGCAATAATCATTTACTCAAAACTCTCTTTTATGAGATAAAGGGAAAAAAAAAAAAAAAAGAAAATCGGCAAAAAA
>NW_015548296.1:2210897-2270115 GCF_001515605.1 Sinocyclocheilus anshuiensis | reverse complement strand
AGATGTTTTCCTCTTTTGTTGTTTTATCCGCCATCTCTATCTTTCTGTCGCTCGGCTCGGCTAGGCTAATGTCCTTCCCATACACTGAAAGCTCTCTCCTCCACATCACGAGTAGACACGCCCCTTATTGCTGATTGGCTACAAGTTTGTTTTGCTATTCGGCCCGAATCAATTTTCTAAAGTGTTTTTGAAAAATTACATACCCTACCTTTAAAGAGTGCGTGCCTCTCACTCTTCGCTGGTTGCCATTTGATCGTGTCATATCATTGTTCGGTACAATTTATTCGGTCTTTTCGCTTATTCAGCCGAACACTGAAAGAGATTTTTTTGCTATTTTCGGCCGAATAATTTCGGTTGCCGAGCATTCGGCGCATCCTTAGATTTCAGTGTTTTAAACGGCTTGTTTTTTAGTGTGTTTAGTGAAAGTGTGCTATTTATGTCCTTTCTACACCCACATGCTGGGAGAAACTGCTCTGATTTGGCACTGTAGGATGAATTACAGCCTACCTTCTCTAAGGCGTCTATGGAAGGAACTAAGAGTTATTTTAGATTTCAATGACTTTCACCCGGCAATTAACAGGGATAGAAAATAGCTCAGAAAAGGCAGGTGTGCCACGAAAGTGTGTGTGTGTGGGTCGGTGGGTGGGTGTATGTGTGGTTCAGGTATAATCTAAGTTATGGGGACAAAATTGGGACAAAGATGGCAAAGTCCAAAATCCTTGTCTATGTGGTGACATTTTTTGGTCCCCATGAGGAAACAAGCTTGTAAATCATACAGCATGATCTTTTTTGAAAACCTAAAAACAGCAGAAAGTTTTGAGAGTCTTTTTTTTATTATTGTGAGGTTTAGGGTAAGGGTTTTTAGGGTATACAAAGTTGTATAGTAGAAACATCATTATGTCTATGGAATATCCCCATAAAACATGGAAACCAGTGTGTGTGTGTGTGTGTGGTCCTGGTAAACCCTACGTTATGGGGACAAAATGTCCCCACAAAGAGGGCAATATCTGAAATACTTGTCCTTGTGGGTAGGGATGCATCCGATACTGACATTTTCAGCCAGATTGGGTATCGGTTAGGGTTGTGCCGATAGACGATAGTATCGTGTATCGACGATAGACGGAGATATCGCCTTTGACGATAGCAAGACAATTATTATTATTATTATTATTATTATTATTATCAAGTTAGTAATACTATCTAATTAATATTAGGGATTATTTGTTGCATTATATTTCTTTTTCCGCATTTTTACAGTATTGCGGTATAGGACAATATTTGGCCGAGATACAACTATTTGAAAATCTGGAATCTGAGGGTGCAAAAAAATCAAAATACTGAGAAAATCGCCTTTAAAGTTGCCCAAATGAAGTTCTTAGTAATGCATATTACTAATCAAAAATTAAGTTTTGATATATTTACGGTAGGAAATTTACCGTATTTCCGTATACCGTATTAGAATTCTCTCATCATAAACAACAAAGTGCAGATGTACATGCGATGTAAGTATAAGAGATTTATTCATCATACAGTGTATATTCACTGATTTTAACGGGAGTGTTTTTAAAGTGCATAAACTCGCGCTAGACTGAGCTTGTGATGATGTTCTTTGGTAATGTAATGTTCTTTGCTCATTTTCTGTAGCTGCTTTTTGAATAACTGAGGAAATGTAAGCATTATAATTAGTAACTTACGATGTTTCTATTAATTTGTTATCATGTTAAATACAAATTCAGTCATATTAAAAACATTAGGCTGCTTTTAGCCTTACGCTGGAGTTGGTTCACTTTCGCAAGGAAACTAAGTAAATAATTACATAAATTAGCACGATAATATCGTGTATCGGCGATCTCACAGGCTGACGATAGAACTATATGGAAATTGAGCATATCGCCCAACACTAATATCGGTCAGACGAGACCGATCAAAATCTGATATTCCGTGTATAGGCCTACTATACTGTGTTATTGTTAAGCCCCACAAAAGGCACAAAAACATTATAAAGGACCATAAAGTTTTCGTGCACTATATTTCAAGTATTCTGAAGCCGTTAGCCGATAGTTTAATGTGAGGTACAGATTAATATTTAAGTCGTTAAATTCTAGTTCACGTAAAATTTTCTCTCCGCTGCGGCTGTCTGTCATCCTCCATTCAGCATTCAAACTATGTCGCGTTTGATTACGACAGTCGATGAAATAGCGCAACGATGAAACTCTCTTCAAGAGTGCACAATAGCTGAAATTTAAAACTGTTAAAATAAAAGGCTCAATTAACTATCGCACATATTTAATGCACTACGCATCAGTGTAATATCTCTTCCCTTTGTGCTCTGAATTTTTCTAGCAGAGTGCTGCGCACCGTGACTCCGTGTTGCTTCAAGCGCATCATTAGCCGGGTTTCTATTCTAAGTTGCGAATTTATCTTCTGCGCAAAATTGGAATATCGCATAAAACGTTTGCGAATAAGCACCGTTTCCATCCAACGAGTCAGAGAGAACAAAATCGTCACTTCCTGATAAACTGGCACTAAATATCACTAAGAAAAGTAGAAGAAGCCACTGAATATAATAAATTCTCAGATATAATAAATTACTTGCGCTTCGAGTGAGCAGGCGAAGCACAATAAATGCGGTCTTGCTTTCGGAGGTGAATGTCAGCTGTTTGGGAACGCAGTTGTGGTAGACCGTTCTGAAAGGCAGTTATACAGAAATACTTTGAAGACAGACTTTGCTCTGACACTTCAGAATGACCATGACAACATTTTAGATGCTGTGCAACAAAATCGGTCCGCTGGTTAGTCAGGTTATGGCGTCCCATAGCGCAAAGTCTCATGCAGGATTTATTCGCAAAATGGGTTTCCATCTCCCATTATTCACATTACCCTTTTTCACACAACTCAAAAACCACCTTAAGCGGGCGTTAAAACTTTTTTGCGAATAAAGGGATTTCTTTTAGAAATTTGGCATTTCCATCACTCGTTTCTGATGCGATACTTTAAAATGCGCACAAAAAGAGTTTGATGGAAACAGCTATTCTGCACACGGGATGCGCATGTGCCGCTCTGTATGGAGCGATACCCTTTCGTATTGTAATACTTTTGCGCAATGAAAGATTATTAATAGTCTTTCTTGTTCTGTCCTATCTATCATATGTTGCTGCCTTCATTACTGTGCTATACATTTAAAAGAATCGTCTTTTAATTTTATAGTATATATTTATATATAAATATATATAGGCCTACTTGTATTTCATGAATGTATTTTACAACAATACAAAGAGCAATGTGTAACATTTTACCAGAATTAGTCCTACACTTAACTTTTATTTGTTCCCCGCTAAATAATGTTGTTTCACTAAATGTTTAGATTTTATAAAATTATTGTGCACCCATGATTTTTCTAGAGTATCTTTTGCTGCTGAATTATCCACTAACCTAGTTTATAAAAGTATTTTATCATAATAGATTATGATTATATATTTGTTCATTTGTTATTTTTCAATAAAATGAAGTTGTCAATATTTGTTGTCAAAAGCAGATTGTTTAACACACAAAAGATTGATGATCAGGTCAACACACATAAGTATAGAAATGCTACACTGATTTAAAAAAGCTGCACTGGTATCGGATCGGATCTGTATTGGCAGATACTCAGAATTTTCGTTATCGGATCGGTTCTGAAAAAATGGTATCGTTGCATCCCTACTTGTTAGGTCATTTTTTTGGTCCCCATGAGGAAACAAGCTTATAAATCATACAAAATGAAGTTCTAAAAATCTAAAAATGCAGAAAGTTTTCTGTAAGGGGTAGATTTAGGTGTAGGGCGATAGAAAATACAGTTTGTACAGTATAAAAACCATTACACCTATAGAATGTCCCCATAAAACATGGAAACTCAATGTGTGTGTGTGTACAGTTTGAGTTTTAGTGACGCATTTTTAAATATCTGATAATTTGACCTTTTTATGACAAAGTGATTTAAATTTAAGTCATGTTGTGCAACTCTCTGAAAACTTGTGAATATTATTAATTCATTATATGGGTTTAAAAAAATACCCATTTACCTTAAAAAGATTTCAAAGCTATAATATGAAAAATATAAAAATAATGACTAAGATGTTCACATTAACATGTATCCTGTAAAGAAACTATGTTTATTACTTTTTACTTACGCCACATTACATTTTTAGATTAATTAAATTTTGGATATTGTTTTCAAACCAACATGAATACAAATATTACATATCTTATATATCTGCTCTGGATCTCACATCGACATCCCAGAGTAATCTCCATATTTAATCACTGGCAGCTAGCTTAAGTAGACTGTGGAGATTTGGAACGGCTCCAGTCAATGCCATTGTGTGGCAGAAGGGCTGTTTTCCATATGTGGATCAGATCTGGCCTGACAATTCCCACAGTGCCTCAGTTTCTTAGTAAGTAAGGACAATTAGTAAAGACAAAGAAGGGTTTAATTCCAAGGCTAAGAGGTTTGGGGTACGTGTATAACTCCCCTCTAGCCCTGTGCTCTGATCCATCTTCGGGACGTCCCATACAGAGGAGCGTCTGTGTATGAAGCAGAAGGAGTCTGCGAGAAACAAGCGCACTGTGAAAAGCATACTAAGAGTGTAGATATGTGTGAAGTGGACCAAGACCTGCAGTTTAACACCAAACCTTCTCCGTGTCCCTCACACACACACACACAAACACTCCATCCCCCATCACTTGAAGTTTAAATAAACACACCAAAATGGTAGGTGTGTGTTCCCCTTTCTGCTTGATGCCTGCCTGGGCCATTAATGCCATGCAGGGTGTAACTTTCTTCTTCAATTCATATGAAGGAAATGTAAATAAGCACAGACCACAGGGCAAGATTTAGAGAGTTGAGGACTGTTGAATAGCAAAGAGGATTTATGGAGCTAATATAGGAAAATAAAGTCCATCTTTCTTTCTCACTCTGTTTCTATGTAGATTTATCACCTCGCTCTTTTCTCATGTTTTTATATTTTAACTCTTACTTCCTGAATATTATAAATTATACAGTTTGGGGTCGGTATAATTTTTTTAATGTTTTAGAAGATGTCTCTTATGTTTACCAAAGTGGCATTTATTTGGTCAAAAGAGTAATATTGTGAAATATTATTACAATTGGAACCGTTTTCAATTTTAACATATTTTAAAATGTAATTTATTCCTGTGATGACAAATCTAAATTTTCAGCAGCCAATACTCCAGTCTTCAGTGTCATATGATCCTTCAGAAATCATTTTATATGCTCATTTCTTTTATTAGCCTATCATCTGAAAACAGTTGTGCAGTTTTTGTGGAAACGTGATACTTTTTTCAGGATTCTTTGTTGAATAGAAAGTAAAAAATAAGGCATTACTTTTACTTTTGAACAGTAGTGTATAAAAATTGTACAAGGCACAGCTGCCCTCAAAAGAACCTCTTCCATTAAGCCAAATAAAAGCCAGAGTTTTTGGACGAGAGTTTATTATCAGATTGAATTTTTATGCACTTTTCAGATTTCAATTTGTACCTCTCACCTGCTACTCATGTCACTGTTCAGTATGCTATTTTCTCTTTCTCATCTATAATTGAATTAGTTCATTTTCTGCCATGTCTCATGCTTGTTCTTCTATCTTGTGGATTTGTAGCAGCAACACAAATTAATTCCATTTCTTCCTTCACCATATGCCATTTAAGCTCTTAACAGATTAACAGCCATTATGAATAGTTTAGATAAAGTCTTCTCTAATAAGTCTCCTTCTCTTTTTTATATCATTCCTGGAGTGCTCTTTTGTCCTTTTTTATTTTATCTTCTGTTGTTTCCATAGCAGCCGAGCCTCTCTCCTCTAATAAATTGTTGACCATTTCTGGGTGAAATTAAAATATAATGGATACTAGTATTCTTATTTTTCCACCGCTGGCCGCTGGAAATCTCAAAGGTGCAAGCCAGAGCTAGTCCAGAGGTAATATATCTCTTTTAAAGATGAATTGTTGAAAGTGAGTCCTGACATGGTTTGTCCGTAAGAAGGAAGTGTATGTAGAGCATTTTGGGCAGAGAGGTCTTACGTCTCTGATAATACATTTACCAGATGGGTGATGAAAATTGTATGCTATCACTCTTAAAAATAAATTCCACTTGGTTGTTTAATGCAATGATATTTATAAGTGTGGTTTAAACTTTAAATATTGATCCAAACATTTTTGGCCATTTGTATAAGGATCAATGATCAAAGAATGTATTTAGATTTCACCAGAGTTACTTTGCTGAAATGTGAGGTAAACAGCATATAATCTAACTAAATAAATTATTTAAAAAACATAGAGAAATGGCTTTTTAAATATGTTGGGAAGCTTTAAGGTGATATAATGACACAAGGTTATCAAGTCATGAAGTGGAGCATAAGTGTGACCGAACTGTAGTTTCTATTTTCTGCCGAAATATATCTAAACAAACTTATTGTGCACATTTATCTTACCGTTCCTCTTCATCTGACTCTTTCTCTCTTCCGGACATGTCAGGCCTATCTGAGTCTCTGCTCTGTGTAAAGGACTGTTCCTTGGCTGCTGCAGTCTCCCCAAACTAAATATTTAAACAGGGCATACTTGAGCACCCATTTATTTAACTTTAAAATGTAACTTGCTGCTTTAAAACCATTGCAAATCGCAATGGGGAAGCTCCATGTTCTCAAGAATTTCCATGCATTAAATGGTATAAATATCAAAATATTCCTCTTTTATTCCGTTTTGTAAGTTTGCATGATATTTGCATTATACAGGTGCATCTCAATAAATTAGAATGTCGTGGAAAAGTTCATTTATTTCAGTAATTCAACTCAAATTGTGAAACTCGTGTATTAAATAAATTCAATGCACACAGACTGAAGTAGTTTAAGAAGAGGAAAATGAGAAACAAGAGACCAAAAAATGCAGATGAGCTGAAGGCCACTGTCAAAGAAACCTGGGCTTCCATACCACCTCAGCAGTGCCACAAACTGATCACCTCCATGCCACGCCGAATTGAGGCAGTAATTAAAGCAAAAGGAGCCCCTACCAAGTATTGAGTACATGTACAGTAAATGAACATACTTTCCAGAAGGCCAACAATTCACTAAAAATGTTTTTTTTTTTATTGGTCTTATGAAGTATTCTAATTTGTTGAGATAGTGAATTGGTGGGTTTTTGTTAAATGTGAGCCAAAATCATCACAATTAAAAGAACCAAAGACTTAAACTACTTCAGTCTGTGTGCACTGAATTTATTTAATACACAAGTTTCACAATTTGAGTTGAATTACTGAAATAAATGAACTTTTCCACGACATTCTAATTTATTGAGATGCACCTGTATATGAACATGAAAAAACTGGTCCATACTGTAAAAAATCCTGTTAAACCCAAGCATCTAAGGTTGCCAGAAATTCTCCATAATATATGGCATATTGGTGCCATATTGTACAATTTACAACCATGTTTAATAAAAAAATTATTGAATTTACCAAAATCTACTTTTTACCTGCTTTTTACCAAAACAATACAGGTGACGCAATAAAAGTGTCACACGATGAATCAGTTTATTGTGAGTGGCCTTTCTATAAAACATGGCCAAAACACCATAATGATACTAAAATAATGCAATAAACATTAACTAATAAACAGAAAATGGTCACAAAACACCCACAAAATAGCCTAATATACATTACTGATAACAAAATGACAAGGAACAAAATGATATACATAAAACATAATCATATATGTCATGTGTCATGCAGGGTAATGTCCTTTTACTGTTTTTCACCATAAATTATATGGTAATTCGTAGTTTTAACATGCAAAACCCATAAATTTGACCGTATTATACTGTAAAATTACATATTTGCTAATGTGATGATGTGCAATAAACATTAAAGAGATAGTTCACTCGAAAATTTGCTGTTAATTTACTCACCCTCTGGCTATCCAAGATGTAGGTAACTTTTTTTTCTTCAGTAGAACAATAAAGAAAATTTTTAGCTGAAACCTTGGTCCTTGGTGATTCAGAGAATGTACGTCATGTATCATGCAGAGTATTGTCCTTTTATTGTTTTTTTACCCTAAATGACATGGTAATTCATAGCTTTAACATGCAAAAACTATGAATTGGACAGTAGTTTACAGTAAAATTACATTAAAATGCGATATTAAACCATGTACAGCTTTTCACCGTATATGGTAAGGTAACTTAGTTAACCATTAACAGTTTTTATTGTAGCATTTTTACAGTGCAGTTTATCTATTCTCGACTTTACTAAAACTTCAAGGATTTCAGTAGCTTGCTGGCAACATCATGCCAACTTAAGTGCATATAGTTCTTAACTGTATAAAAAGACCACTGGCAAGACCATCTCCTGTGTATTTTGTGAGAAATAACATGACTGTGCTGTGGGATGTAACACCTACAACCATCTCTGAGTGGATCTTCTAGTAGTGAATGAATGGAAGTTCAGTGAAATGGGCCCCGGAATGTGATGTAAGACCCTTTGAGAGTCACTGACCCAGCCCCCTCACATTGTTCTGACTGAAAGCACAGGTTTATATTCATGCATATGATTGCTATGTGCAAGATAGATAGAGAGAGAGAGAGTGAGAGAGAGAGAGAGATATGTTTGGAGTAGATGAATCATCAGTGCAGCTCGAATGCTTTGGGTATTTTTAGAGACACTTTATTGTTCCATCTTAAAACAAGCCAAGTGCGCTATTAAATGTACAATATAATAGTCCATGTGTCATGTTGTATCGACACTTGTAACTCTTCAGTACGGTAAAAAACTTCCTCACTACTGTCAAAGCAAATGTGCTCCACTTCTGGGTTGAGTCAGAAAAATGCATGTGGATGGCTCAGAAAACTTCCCATCGTGCTCTGCAGCTGCTGTCCTCCCTTTAATCTGATGCTTTGATGGATGTGGCACAGCAGTACTTCCGTACAGTGAAGGGCCCTTTCAAAGTGGAAGAAGTGGGGCAGAAATAGCCAGCTAATCCACAAGGTCATACAGGAGCTCGGGTCCCAATGCAGCTCTGGATCACTTAATGTATTACACAGCCTGTCTTTGCTTCCCTTTCTTCGCATGTGCAAGCTGTAAATAGTTAACAAAACTCCAAAGCAAATTGAATTTCAAGCAAAGTCTCTGTTGTAACCCATGAAAAGGATTTCACTTTTTTTTATACCACAATCACATATACCACATTTTTTTCCATGTAATTCAACCTGACATGCGAGAAGAACGTCCAGGCATAAAACCATCCAAGGCATGGATTATATTAAAAACAACTCCATAATCAGAATATTAGAAGCCTACAGCAAAAGAAAAAAAAAAAACTGCACTGAATGTGGAGGAGGTGGTTTGCTGTACTTTGATTCCTTGAAGCCCATTCCCCAGATGGAATTTGGTTATCTCATCCTGAGGTCACACCAGAAAAAGAGATGTAAGCATTCCTCGGCAATCAGCTGTTGAGCTGTACAGCTGCCCCAGTGTTGACTGAGAATGATATCCATCAGCAATTTTGCTAAAGGGGGTGTGGTGCCTTCATGAAATTAAATGACATCCATTTTATTGCACCTTTGCATTTCTTATTCAAACAAAACCAAATGTACACCGACTAAAAAAATTTAATAAACAAAAAACTAAAATGAATAAAACATTTTTAAGTGAAGTAAAGCTGAAATAAAATAAAACTATATATAAAACTCTAAATATTAGATGTAAAACTTAAATTAAACGAAAATTAGAAATGTTGGCTTAGCAACTAACTTGAATAAGTTCAAGCTGAACCAATAAAATGACTAATAAATCATAAACCTAAACTAAAACTGAAATATTAATGGTAATATATAAAAATATAATAAATGGCTAAAAGATCAACTAAATTTCAAATGAAAATAGAAAATGTTCAGATAAAAAAACAAATTCAAAATATTAATAAAACAGTTTTCACTTTAAATTGGTAATTCATAGTTTTAAAGTCCAAACATAAATTTGACCGTATATAACAGTAAAATTACACATAGAAACATATAATGCAAAGTTAAACATTTACAGTTTTTCCCTGTCTGCGGTGAGGTAACTTCCAGTTAACCACTTAACAAGTTAATTGAAATAAAGTTGAAATAAAATAAAATATAAATATTAGATGTAAAAAAATAAAATTGACTGGAAATTAATAAACAAATCTGAATCTGAAATATAAATTAAAACTACATAGCTAATAACAATTACAAAAACACGACAAAATTACTAAAAAAATAAACTAAATTTAAAATGAAAACTGAAAATATAAAAATTCAAAGGATCTATAAAAACTAGAAATACTAAAATAACACTGGTGTGAAGGTGAATTCAAAGTTTTATATGGTAAAATTGTCATGCATTGAGCTGCACTGTGCTTCTTTAGATCCATGTACTTCAGGCTGTATTGTGGTCTTTTGATGTTAGACAGGCAAAATACTGTGATTTAACACACACCTTATGCGATCATAAAAAAAGCCAATCAGCCTCATGACTTGGAGAGCACTGTGTTTACTGGATTTCTATAGCAGCGTAGGCTTGTAGCCAGGCATGTCAGTGAGCTTGTGGCTGTCAGTGCATGTTACTCCAAAGCCTACAGCACTGGGACGGGGGTAATTGATACGGGTTTGGCTCAGGCTGAAAGAGAGAAGCACAGTCCAATAAGAGATACCCTTCTTTCAGATGGATGCACATCCACACCGACGACTTAAGCCACCTGGAAGTTAAAGAGCCAGCTGCATTTAAATAGATTTATAGACGTTTTATTAAGTAATTTAACCGCTGTTGTCGAATTCCTGTTTTTCCCCCTTTGTTGCAAACTGGTGTTGTGAGAAGGCTTTTGATAGGAGTATTGATTTACCCAACCAGGCGTAGCTCATGCTGTTAAGCATCATCTATGAATCTTCTGTGATGGTTTTTGGTGGTCTTTGACTCACTGGGAGATTTCGGATAAGGGGAGAGTAGGTGAAATGTGTCATGTGGTAAATAAGGAAATAATGGCACCCCTTTAATCTTGCAAACTGTGCATAATTTTTATGCATACAGTTCTGAGATATGTTCAAATGTGCTCTGTGGTATAGGGGAAAATATAAATTTAAAAAGAGAAAATATAATTAAATGTAGCTAATAAAGGAAAAGTTGACATCAGAAAAAAAACGTGTTTATATGGAAATGAAGTTAAGCTAATGCATCACAGTTCATAAATATTACAAAACCACATCATTTACATATAAACGGCGTTCTTTCCCCTCCTCAGTTTCCTTTTGCCTTGTGAAATCCGTGTATTTCTTGGGGTCTTTACAGTAGGAGGGAAAGTGACTGATTTGCATGTAAATGATTCCAACAACACCAGCTATTCACGTCGCTAATTAAACTAATGTAGGAAAGTTGACTTGCTGACATCATGGACGCTCATTACCATTCACAAGCTCGAGTGGGCAGAGCGAACAGCTAGCCAGTCGAGTCCAAGCCACGGTTCACTGAGCTCTCGTAGCCTGTTATTGACGAGGAGCGCAGGCTGTTCATGGCTTTAACTGCTGGAACTATCACCGAGAATCGCGCTGGATCTGCGGGGACGCTTCGCGCTTTCACGTTATTGTAAATGTTTTATCAAAAGCATCGGAGCTTGAGGCATGTCTTTCCTGGACGATACCTTTGTACGAACTAAAGCTGGGCAATAGTGCTTGACTAAGCCGTGCGGACTGAATCGAAGCGAGCGCTTGTTCGTGGAGACTGGAGAAGTGAAAGTGCGCCAACTGATCGCTTTTAATGCTGGAGATGTGTAGCCCGTGCTTTGATCGATTCACGACGGAAGACATCAAACTCTCTTATCTTCGTTCATGGTAAAAAGGTAAGCGTTTGTGGCTCGCTGTTGCTTTAATCGGGTCTGCAGTTTGAATTCTGCGTTCACTGCGTGATGTGGTCGAGGTATTCCAAAAAGTTGAACCATAAACTTCATTTTAAAAATCAAACGCAGATCCTGGTTTTCTTTAGGTTGGTTAACTTTACTGATCTACGCGTCTGTTAAATATAGCCTAGGCCTACTGTTATTGGAGAGCAGTCTTTTGTGGGGTTTACCTTTTTATACGTCTTTGATTTCATCTAACAAGATTGCGAAAATGACTGTTAAAGACCGAAATGAATAGGCTACAACTTTTCACTGTTGCCTTCTATCTTCAATCTAGTTGACCTGTTCCAGTTAGTCGGATTAAGCCTTTGTTTGGTGGTTTTGTTGGATTAACACATGAATGGACAAAGTGGAGAATAATACCCAGCAGAGAAAGAAAACCCAGACAGCTGCTGTTGAATTCGTACATAGGGTTTTTCCTCACCCCACATACACTAGCGCTTCTCGCGTTTGCAGATCGTAGTTTATTATGAAGCTACCCGATTCGTCAGTGAATCGTTCTTATGAGTCGGATCTTTTTAGTGAATTGGTTGACCAGGGTCAAGAAACCGGGCTAAATGATTAGTTCACGAATCGGTCCAGGCAGTTCTCAAGTTAACAGCTTATTGAACCGAGAACAGTCGATTTCGGACTTATGCTATTTGAGTTGAGACGCGAATCGATTAATACGCTCACTCACTGAAAAGGCCCGTTCACACCAGTAACTATGACTAGGCTACAACGTTTTTATAATCGTTCTAATTCTGTTAGAATAGAAAAGTCCACGCCACCGCTGTAATGGTAAGGACACAGAGGAACTAGCCTATATAACTGAGATCACTTTCAGAATTTTGATTTTGTGTTGCTGATGAACTATAAAATTGACAGCCAATCGGAATCCACTGAGGAATTTAAAGTCTAGAGCAGCTCGACGTTCACGCGTATAATAAACGGAATGTTATCATATATTAATAGAGTTACCGTTATATATAGTTCTAGCTATTTGTAATTATTGTTCTTGGTGTGAACAGGCCTTAAGAGCTTTTGGAGTAGGCCGTGCATTTTACTGATGCGTAAAAGGTAAAAGCTGAACATCAGAAATGTTACAAATAAAACATAATGGATATATGGTTACAATGATTGTGTTACTCCTCAACGCGTACAAGACAGTTGGTTAAAAATTTAGCTGTCCAGGATGATGTTGTGGCATTATTAAATAACGTAAAATTAGCTGTATCAGTTTAACCATCAAAAGAACCAATATGTCTCTGCTTTCCATCACTGTTTTGATGCTTCGCTTGCTTGCTGTCAATGGGATGTTATGGGCAGAATTCATCTTCATTTACAGCACTATTTCGATTAAATCAATATTGCTTCCTCCTGCACCCCTCGCCCATTTGAAGCAGCCTCCATTAAACTGATTTCTTTTTCTTTGAATAATTGATTTATTTACCTAAGTTCATATAGTAGTAGGCCATCAGTCATGAGTGTTGTCTTTTTTAAATTACTTGTGTCAGTGTTTACATTATGGGAGCTTTTAAAGTCGTGAAGGCTCAGAAACGTGACTACAGTACAGTCTTCCTGTGAATACAGCTGTCTTGTAGTCTATATTATTGAAGCACAAACTCAGTCAAAATCACAAAACAATGCTTTGAATATGAAATCAACAGATTCAAAAAGCGGTCACCAATGTTTAATGTGGGAAAAGTGTACACAGTTGCATATACACAAAAGATAAGTGAGAGTAGATGGTGAATTGGTTTTCACTAGCACCCAGCTGTGACCAGCTTCTCCACTGTGTTGCCCTTTAAAAAGCTTGTTTAATTAATCCAGAATGATGCCATGGAAAAGCCTGGGAGCCTCATCAGAGACTGGAAGCTACAACCAATGTTATTTTACCATTATTGAGATACAATAATAGTTTATACTAATATTTCGAATTAGTTTTTTTCTGTTCATTGTAATTTGTTAAAGTTTTAGTAATTTTGTGTTTTTATTTTTTTATTTTTTTTTTTTTCAGCTAATGTTTTCATTTCAGTTTACTTTAATAACACTGGCTACAGCAGACCTGGTTTCTCACTTTTTTAAAATGGCAGTTGTATTAAAGATGACAATGCCACTGTGTCTAGCCATAGGCTATTGTTAAAAAGAATTAGATGAGATAGTCTGGTGGTGGCATAGGCCTGGTTTTCAAGGGGATAAGTTTCCCTCGAGCTAACAATAAGTCCACATCTGTTGTTGTCTGAACAATTTAAAAATGCAATGATTAACCCACAATAAGCAATTGTCCGATCAGATCATAAATCACATTTACCCTGTTCTGCCTAGATGCCTCAGGGGCATAACAACCTTCTATGTCATCCCTAGATTACATTCCCAGTCTTCCATATTTGCTATGTAGGACAAATCCTTTCTAAAGGCTCTCAGTGCAGGCTAGCAGATCATACTGACTTGGTCTTAGCATGACGTTTGTAATGAAATCAGCATGCATAGTTGCAACCCAGCGTCCTTTTTAACTCAAATCACATTTAGATGATTGGAAAAGCATTATCAATGGACCGTGGAGTGGTATTGAGCCTGGAATTAGCAGTCATGTGCGATGCATGTCAAAACATGGAAGGAGTTTCACTCAATCCGTTCTGCGTGGTTGAGAAGGGAGTTACGGTGACCTCATTTTTGTCCAGGTCATTTATCTGGACCAGACCAGCATCTCCATGGAACTCTTTTATAGTAATCCCAGAAATCTCAATGTGGTTAAATGGGTTCATCCTTTCCAGATATGCATGCATTTTTAGTTATGAGAGTGCCGGATTGCTCTGTAGTGCTTCCTTTTTGTTTTTGTTTTCCGCACTTTAGTTATTAGGGCTAGCAAAAAAAAAAAAAAAATCAGATTAATCGTTTTTTAAAATGACGTCGATTCGATATCGATTCTCAAAAGCCGCAAATCAATCTTTTCCAGTATTTATTTCAGAAAACATTTAAAACAAGATTTGATTAGTCATGTTTTGTGTCAGCTGTGCTATGCGGATACGTTGTTTTCGTTCGAATCAAAGCGTAAACAGCGTGGCACAGCTGACACAAAACAGCATACGCAATTTACGTTCAGTGGATACTCTCCAAAATGGTGCTAGGGTGATGCGGAGGAGACGAATTGTTGAATAAAGTCTTTTTTTTTTCTTTTGCGCTCAAAAAGTATTCTCGTAACTTCGTAAAATTACGGTTGAACCGCTGATGTCACATGGATTATTTTACCAATGTCCTTGCTATGTTTCTGGACCTTGATCGTGTAAGGACCCTTGCTGTCTATGGGAGGGTCAGAGAGCTCTCAGATTCCTTCTAAAATATTTTAATTTGTGTTCCGAAGATGAACGGAGGTCTTACGAGTTTAGAACGACATGAGGGTGAGTAAATAATGACAGAATTTTCATTTTTGGGTGAACTATACCTTTAAGATTCAATGTAACAACAATTCTACTACTACTACTACTACTACTACTACTAATAAATATTTATTTTTAAAGGAATAATCACATTTGTATTCTTTTTAATTTTAACAGTAAACCTATGTTGTGCAGCACTTTGTATGCCAAAAAAATAAAAGGGTTTAATTTTCATTTGATTAGGATAAATTAAATTAACGATTTATGCCTTCATCTGATTACTAGAAAAATTAAGAAGAACATTTTATTGGGCCCTATTATTGTTTAAAAAAAGGACCCTATACAAAAAAAGAATAGGCCTAGGTTTAAAATACAGGCCTGTGGCTCTTAATTTTTTTTTATTAATTCACCATTTGTAAACTGATGTTTACTGTTCATATATCAATAGCATTTGTATTAAAACTATATTCACTGAATGTAATCAAAAAATCTAATCTAATCTAATCGAGAGCTTGCAAATCGAAATTGAATCGAATCGGGAATCTGAATCGATACCCAGCCCTAGTTGTTATGCTCTGCAGAAAGACCAAGCACTGTTGGAGAGAGCGGATAAGTTTCTTAACAGTATTTGGTATTCACAGATGGACTGTTTGTGAGGGCCTCCATGTTCCTGTGACTGTTCAATATTAATGCGAGTTGTGAAGTTGCCACCCTCAAGTAATGCAGGTGAATTGTCCTTGCTCAAGGGTGTTGGAACTGCAGAGAGACCAGCTGCATGGCCTATATATAAGTCTGCTCACCGTTACCTCCCACAGAACCTCCTATCTAGTCGGAGTCATTCATTTTGATTCAAAGAGTTGCTTTTAAACTACTTGAGGTTCATGCAGGTTTTAAAGCACTTTATCCATTTATAGCTTGTTTTTGTTTCCTTCATCTTAAATATTTATAAGTGAACTATTGTGTTCTAGGCCAGTGTTTCCCAACCCGTTTTTGTCTCATGTTACCCCATAGCCCGTATTAGTAAGTACCCCTTCATTGACGTGAAGGAATGTTTTTCTTTTGAGTTTTATTTTACTGGAATGTTATTTGCCAACATTATTATTAAAGTCAGCATGAAATGAAAATTTTTTCTAAATGCAAGTTACTGACCTTGTTGTAGCATTCTCATAACTAGATCTTCCAGTGAAACAGTGGAATTCTCTGGGGTGACACATGCCAGTCTTTTTGATCGCATAAAACCCACCCATTACGTAAAATCGACTGCAAGCTCGCATTAAAATCAAGTCCCTGCTTTTTTTCAGATAGTTCATTTCACTGGGATCTACATCACAATATGAAAGAGTCTGCTGCTACTTTTGTTGCATCGTGACTTTAATGTTATTAAAGTGGCCTTTATAATGAGACACCTGAGGTTGTTTGTTGTCTGCAAGTTTAGACTTTTCTGCAGGCAGTCATAGAGAAACTTTCCCTGAGAGACCTAACAGAATTTATTCGTAAATTAAGTCCAGATGGGATGTTTAACAAGTCTTTGTATGGTGTTATTTAAATACTATAGAGACTCAACTAGTATGAAATAACATTCTAAAATGAATACAGTCATTGCTGGAAATTTTAGAAAGATATGAATTTCATGTAAAAAGAGTACACTACCATTCAAAAGTTGTTGTTTTTTAAAGAAATTAGCACTTCAAAAGACATTTATAGTGATACAAAATATTTATATTAGACATAAATCCTGTTCTTTTAAATGTGTATTCATGAAATAATTCTGATTATTTAAATGCAAAAACATTAAGCAGCACAACTCCAGCCTTGTGGAGCAGAAAAGACTTCTTGGGGGAAAAAAAAGTTATAACAAATTCTACTTACCCCAATCATTTGAACGGTACAGGTTTAACAAGGCATAATCAAAATGTATCTGTGTAGCCCCCTGGAAGCAGTTTAAAAACCCCTGTTTTGGAATCTGTAATTGTGTTATAGTTATAATTGAGTCACAATGGCTTTTAGTGTAGTTAAGCTACAGTCCAAGTATGACACAATGAGTATTTGAATAATTGTAACAATAAGTGCGTTCCTAAACCGGTGCATGTCACCTCTGTCTTTCGAAGCAAATGCACAATGCCAAGGCCATATATGTGTGCTAGATAAAGCCAAGCTGCAGTTCCATTATCTGTTAGTCAGATCACAAAAACAGGACTGGTGAGTATTTCCGTGAAATTTGGAAAAGACAAATAATTGTTTTAATCCAATTGAAATCTTACATTTAAGTGCTTGTTAATTCACTTGATGGTTTAGACATGTCAATTGCAAGCTTGTAGAAGAAATACTATGACTCACTCTTCGTATCCTTAGGACAATAGAAGCATGATGACACAGATCTGCTTATGGCTTAAACTGAACCAACAGACACTTTTTTTCTGTCTTGCTTCCATAGCAACTAGAGTTCTTTGACGTAGATGATTCTATAGATTAAATGTGTCCTTAAGTTAACCATCTGGCCGATGTGAAACGTCAGTCAATCATTGTGTTACTGGCCGGTGTCTGTCTTTGACACCTTACAGCCTGTCAGGCCTCTGAGGTGCTAATGGGATTGGTCCTAAGTGGGCGGCTTGTTTTCTCTTCCCTTGGTCTAAGAGGTTAGTTAATCTGACCAACTGGCCGGCTTGCTCAGAAAGTGTGGTTTTGGCAGAGCTTGACGCCTGTGTCTGCTTGTCTGGACACTAACCAGACGCTGCGTGTTTGACTGGTGGAGTGTGTGTTTCATCGTGACATGAGTCATTGGACGTGTTGAGGGATTTTGTTGGAATCTTTGGGCGGCTGCTTGTTCTAACCAAATGTGGATATGTTGATTGACAATGCAAATTGATAAAAAGAGAAAAGCTGTGTGGGAGAGTTGCTTGAGAGGTTTAATTGTAACTTGAGATATTAGCACAAAGTCAATTTGTTGTATGCATCTCATGTATCGCTCATTCTTTGTTGTGTTAAATGAGTTTACTGTTTGAGGGAGAGAGCTGAGAAATAAGTGTTTAAATGTGTCAGAAATGCATCTTATTGAGATAAATTGCTGTTAATGTGATTTTATTCAGAAAATTCTGACATGCAAGTTTAGCCTATATAATAAACTTATTTTACCATAAAGATGCTGACATAACCAGATAAAATTGTTTCCAGAGTTGACTTGGACAACTCAGGATGAAGAGCTTATTTTTATAAGATAATATATTAATGTGAAATGTGAAAAGTAAATGGAAGATGGAGTAAACTGTCCATTCAATGGTCTAATGTCTAACCATAACCTAATCATGACTGTTAACCGAGATGCTTTTCTTTGAAAATAAACAAATGGCAGAGTGTACTATTTAAATCGTTTTTTTGACAGTTGTTTTCTTGGCTATTTTAGGAAAATCTGTCTCCACTGTAAGTGCCCTCGAGAGGAGCATGTTGTGACTGTCATGCCTCTAGAGATGGAGAAGACGGTGACCAAGCTGATGTACGACTTCCAGAGGAACTCTACATCCGATGATGACTCGGGCTGTGCTCTGGAGGAGTATGCCTGGGTGCCGCCCGGACTCAAACCTGAACAGGTAAACACATTTTTCCCCCGCTGTACCCAAATCAGACTTACAGTGCTATTTAAAAGAGTGTATGTTTGTTTATTTTTTCTGCAAAAACGTGTTAAATTGATCAGAAGTGACAGCAAATACACAGTGTAAAACAATAAAATAAATAAAATGCTTTTAAACTTTGTACTTTTCTAAAAAGAATCCTGAAAAAAATGTATCATGGTTTCCACAAAAATATTAAGCAACACAAATGTTTTTAACATTGATAAAAAAGAAATGTCAGCGATCGGCATATTAGAATGATTTCTAAAGGATCATGTGACACTGAAGACTGGAGTAATGGCTGCTGAAAAATCTGCTTTGCCATAATTAAATATATTAAAATAAAGTTATTTTAAATTGTAATCATATTTCATTGTATTACTGTTTTTACTGTATTTTCAATCAAATAAATGCAGCCTCGGTGAGCATAAAAGACTTTAAAAAACAATAAAAAAATCTTACTGGGTTGATAAATGGAATGCAGTATGTTAACAATGTAGTTTTTATTTTCATTGGAATGTTTGAAGCATTGAGGCATTCTGCATGAAATTTCACAAGGTTTTAAATGTTCAGAATTGAAATACCTTTGAGATGAATGTCTCTTTATGATCTCTCATTTTGTTTCTATAGCAATTCTTGGCTTTAGAAGGTTGGTGTATGGGGTTTATTAGGCACCGGTGTGTGTAGAACTCTTTATGGGCCAGTGAAATCATTTATAGATGCGAGTTTCATTTTCTCGATGAACTGAAAAAAAAGTCTTGTTAATGCGACAGCAAAGCAGGTCAATAAGCAATAAAGCACCTCCACCATCTGCAACGGCTGTAGACTATATTGGGTCTTTGGAGGCCACATGATGTGCATCTGATCAGTTCTAGTTTATTTATTCACATTTGCCTGTCTGAATAATCCCATCTAGGAAAGACTGATGGCAGACACTTTTTTTTTTATCATCTCTTGTTTATTATAAATACTTTGATAAAAATGATGGTAGTCAGTGTATATATAGTAGAATCTCCTAGTTATTCTGTGTTTCACTGATAAATGGTTCTCTAGGATATATTCCAAGAGCCCTCGGTTTGTAGAGGCTCTGGTTTAAGTCAGTTTTTCACCATTCAGGCAGATGGATGGGACGAAGTTGCTGGGATACAAGAACTCTGTGTCCATGCATGTTATTAGCAAGTTATTAATTATGCCTTTCTCTGTGCTTTGAAAGCTGCTGTCTGCAGTTTCACCCAGAGACAGTGATTACCTCAGGCCATGACAAATTAGCTTTGCTTAGACATAGAGTGGAAATGTAGGCCATCCACATTCATAATAAGATAAGATGGCAGCTCTGCTATGCGTTTCAGAACATTTGGGATCTGGTTTAGAACAAGAAAGCATGTTTTGCTGTAAGATTCCAGAAACTGATTATGTTGGCTGCGAGGGAAAACATTTTTTTTGTACCAGATTCATTTGAAAGTGTGAACATCTGCACAAAAATCATTATCCAACAAATATTAAAAAATTTGGTCTTTGCAGTGAAGACACCAACCATGTTTGTTTCCGTGTTCTCAAATGCTCACATGAGTGGAATTAGTCGTATAATCCAATTAGCTGGTAAGAAATGTATTGGCCCATCATTTTGAGTCATCTAAGCAGCTCTACTTGCTACAGATCTTTTTTCCTGTTTTCCTAAATATACTGTTATATCTGCTGTATATTCCAGATGGGCTGCATACAAAACAAGTATGTCCCGTAACCACTGTAGGCCGATTCCTGAACAAATGACTCTTATAAGTGAGTTCTTTTTAGTAAATAATGTACAACTTGGTGAATCTCAATTTACAGATTGAACTTATGAACTGGTTCTTTACAGTTAATCAGTGACATACTATGTGATCAGTGTAGCCAATTTACAAACAAATGACTCAAAAATATACAGCATTACCAGTGTTGTTCAGTTGCTGATACAAATTATTCTAATGAGTTGGTTCTTTATAGTGCCTAATATAAGAAAGATAAATTCTTTCATACGTAAGCAAAATGTATATTATAATTTAAATAACGAATCGAATCAAGAATTTGTGAATCAGAATCAGGAAATTTGTGTCGCAGCTCTAGATGTTAGTGCTAGTGAATGTGTAGCCAGTTCATTTAAAACTTGATTATTGTTCAAATAACATGTATTACATTTTTTTTTTCCATCAACAAATTTTGGTGCAGATTTACTGTCATCCAACGTATGCTATGCCTCCTTTCTCTAAGGCATTGCCTTTATTTATTCAATGGAAAACAGCTGTTTGGGCTCTGGTTAGTTTGCCCTCAAATCAAGAGCATTTGCATTTTGTTCAGCCTCTCTCTGACACAAAATGCAGTTGCCAGGTCCCTTGACACCAGGGCGGGTTGCCAGATCCCTTCCTGCTGATTATAGTTATTTCCACAAGCTGTTCCTCTGTGTGAGTGCTTTGGGCTGTGGGTCCATGTCCTTCTGATCACTGCGTCACAACAGTTCTTTTGCTGGCCTGGGGAGCGTGTTATTGTTGGATGTCTGCACTGTAATTTACCAGGATCAGACCACAGTTGGTGTTTCGTGAAATTTTCAGCTATCCCAAAAGAACCTCTGCACTGGTCCTTCAGAAACCCCTTGCTGACACCGTACCGGCCAACACAAGCAACAAAAGAGCCATCAGCTCATTTAAAGAGACAGCTCCTTATTACAGGGAGGCATTAAACACCGGACATGGACGGAGCTCTGAAAACAAATCCCACACCTCACCGAAGAAGCTGATGATTTTGTTTCAGAATGTATCCCAAATGTTTCCTGTAAAAACACATTTTGATGGGACTCTGAGATGAACAATATTTCATCCGTGTCTTTACATATCAGTCGTTCGCACTGCTCTGTAAAAACACAGGCAATGCAGAGTAATAATACCACATTTATGTTGTTCTTTGAAGGCGAAGGTTTAATATTTGCACCCCTAGCGGCACCAAACGTAGCTGCAATTTGTGCCCATCAGAGTTATGATGCTTTTTTTTTTCTGCAGCTTATTTGTAGCTCAGGTAATTGGCCTTAATGTCTGTAATTTCCAGTGCAAAGATTGCAGATTCCAAATCAAGGACTTTTATATTTTCAGCTTTCATCTTATTTTCAATTGAAGTTTTTGTAATTTTCTAAAGTGCTTTGTCATTTTTAATTAGTTTTTGTTTCAAACATTTCTATTTTTAAGTTTTTGTTTAATTACCCAAGTGCCAAAATCCAAGTGTGCACTTAATTTCACTTAGTTGCCTAGTTTTTCTATTCTTGAAGTTTTTCTTCTAATATTTGTTTTATTATTTCATTTTTTAAAAAGTAACAGTTTTAGTTTTAATAACACTGTTGTTGCTGCTATGCTCGGTCATAGTGAAAAATGCTGCTTGCATGTGTTTTTTTCATGATCTGTTTCATTACAGTTCTCAGTTGCTCTTTAGCACTGTTTCTTATACCTTGCAGTTTATATGGTATGTGTGACAGAGGCAGATGGCCCCTGCTATATATCAGATTAAGCCATTAGGCCATCAAATCTGTGTAATAGGTTTGGATGGGTGGTCTGAGGCTGCAGGACCTTATTATTGCTCCTACTAAGTCTGGATTCCTCCCTGGCCTGTTTGCTTTCCAAAACAATACTCCAGCCACGAGTCAATAGGCAATTATATTATTGTGTAATGCAGACTTGTGTTCTCAATTATTTGGCCAATTATAAAATGCAATGTGTGATGTAATTACACTTCAATTTCATTATGTTAAATAGACAACTGTGATAATGTCCATTTTCGTCCAAAAAAATGTAAACCTCATATGGCTAATTACGTTGGGATGAGCTCTGGTCATACATTCTTATTATCTTGAGATAAAGAGTCCTCCATATAAGCACATCAGGGGGGATAGAAGGAGCCGATTCCATTAACTCATGCATTGCTCATCCATAAATCACTCTGACTGTTATAGCTGTGTGTATAAGTGTGTGAAAAGCAAGGACGTTGGGCAAAATGGGGGGGAAGGGGTTAACAACAACAGGCATGTAGAAATTCCACCCCTGTGTTTCAGACTGTCTGAAACTTGCTGGTGCTTCATTATTTGTTTTAAATTGTATTTATTTCAATATTATTATTATTATTCATTTCTTAGCATAAATCATGTTTAAAATAATTCACCCCTCAGTTTGAGACTTTGTCCCTCAAGTGCCAAAATCCAACTGTTTTTATTAACAAACTGTGTAAAAACAAGAAATGCACTCAAAGTGTTGTAATTGATTGATTGTAGTAATAAAATAAAATTGTTTATTTTTTTTGTTTTTATTATTATTATTATTAATTTATTTATTCATTTAACCATGAACCAAAATCAATCCAAGTGTTTGATTTTTATCATGTAAAAATATCATTTTATTTTAATAATAATCCTTTATACATTTATTTATTTAGTAGAATAAACTATTTTGAATTCACCTCTGTTTGTGACTTGTCACCAAAGCATCAAAATAATTTTTTTAAACAAAAATTTTATTTAAACAATAATTGTATTTATTTAAACGATAGCTATTTAATTTTATTTTATTTAAAAAAGCTGCTGTTGTTTTCCAATGTCATTCCAGGTACATCAGTACTACAGCTCTTTGCCGGAGGATAAAGTACCATACGTGAACAGTCCTGGGGAGAAGCATCGCATCAAGCAGCTTCTTCATCAGCTCCCCCCACATGACAATGAGGTAAGATCAGCTTGGGGTCTCACATGAAAAGGTCACCATTCAGAATGCATGTGTGTTTGTACATGCCATCATTTGCGAAGTGTGGCCATGTTTATGTGACACCGCTGACCTGAGCTCTTGTTGCGCAGGTGCGATACTGTAACAGTCTGGATGATGAGGAAAAACGAGAGCTGAAGCTCTTCAGCAACCAGAGGAAGAGGGAGAACCTGGGCCGCGGTAACGTCAGGCCTTTCCCGGTTACCATGACTGGAGCGATCTGTGAACAGGTGTGCAAGCGTGATATCCGAATGAATCGTGGTTTTGGGTGGAGGAAGAGATCAGCTTCAGTGGTTCATTGAAACGGGTAGTTTTGTTCTTAGCTGCTTATTTTCGTTGTCGGCTTTAAGGCTTCCTCTGGTTTTGTGTGTGTTAGCCAACCTGGGATGTCGTGTAAGTGCCAGTAAGTGAATTAGAGCTGAATCTAAGCTGGATATGCATGTCTATGACCACCTGCCTTGTTTATTTCTCCTTCTGTTACTTCTTAGGAACAGATGTCACACTGACACAGTTTGGCTTTTTTCGCATGTTTTAAATTTATCCTCTGCGGTGACACTCTTAAAGATATAGGCTAAAGCCCCCATTTAGCCCTCAGCTCTGTTGAAAAGATGCAATCCTTCCGATAAATATTGGTCTTGAAGGTAACTGACACGCAAGTGTGTGTTTTTTGTGGGTAGTTGCACGCATCTGTCTATCCCATTAAACATTTTTTGACTTTCCCCATAGCGCTATATTGGAAAATGCTGAAGGAGAGCTTTAATGAAGAAACCAGCTAATATCAGCTGTTCCCTTCTCTTTTCAGAAACAATATGGTGGCCATTTGTTATAATTTTTTTTCTCTGTGCTTTGTCACTGAATGTGCAAAAATACACTACAAGTTTTGGATCAGTAAGATATTTTTTTGGAAGAAATTAATACTTTTATTCAGCAAGAATACATTAAATTCAAAATTCTCGAGGTGCGGTTTTAAAGTTGTTGTTTTTTTTTTACTTTGTATCAAAACTTTTACTTTTATTTTAGTTGGTTTTATCTAATCAGTTGGTAGACAAATAGCCAGTCTGTAAGCACAAAATATTAATCTAACATAATTATTATTGATTTACCATGCTGCTAAATGACCTAAAACTATCAACAACATTTTCTTTTTAACTTTCCTTCCTACCCTTTAAACATCTCCATCCCTTTTTCTCGTTTTCAGTGTGGGGGGCAGATAAACGGAGGTGACATTGCCGTCTTTGCGTCACGGGCAGGCCACGGGGTGTGCTGGCACCCACAATGCTTTGTGTGCAGCATGTGCGACGAGCTACTGGTGGATCTTATCTACTTCTACCAGGATGGGAAGATCTTCTGCGGCCGCCACCATGCTGAGAGACTCAAACCTCGCTGTTCAGCCTGCGATGAGGTTAGATACTCTCTCCTTGCCATTACAGGACATGAACGTCTTTACGTTAGTTTGTATATTGGATGTGCTAATTAACCATTAGGCCATCGCAGGCCATCCAAGATGATTTTGTTTCCTCATTGGAACAGATTTGGAGAAAGTGCAAATCTGCAGTAAATGGGTGCCGTCAGACTGAGGGTTAAAACAGCTGATGAAGGCATCATAATAATCCACAAGCGATGGTTTGAAGTTAAAACACCTCAGTGATGGATTTGTTTCTAAAAAACATGCAGCTTTTCACTTGCCAAGACATTCATTGATGGACTGGAGTCATGTGGATTACTTGTGGATTATTGTGATGGTTTTTTATCAGCTGTTTGGACTCTCATTCTGACGGCACCCATTCACTGCAGAGGATCCTTTGGTGAGCAAGTGATGTAATGCAAAATTTCTCCAAATCTGTTCCAATAAAGAAACAAAATCACCTTGGATGACGTGAGGGTAAGTACATTTTCAGAACTATTTTTATTTTTTGGTGAACTATGCCTTTAATCATCTTAAGGTGTGGTCAGAACTACACATTGGTAAACACAGTGAAATTTGGTGTAGAAAGTTGAACAAACATGAATCCATTGTGAACTCCATGTGAGAATTTTTTTCCCTCCTGCCTCTCATTCAAAATTTTCAATCGCGTGGATTCCTATTGAGATGATAGCACTTCACTTATGAAATTTCACCATACAAAAGCAAATGTGATCGCACCCTTAAAATGCTATAGAAAAGCGATTTGCTTAATTTGCCGTAAAATGTTAAAAATTGAGACGTCTCTCATTGTGTAGTTAAAGATTGCACACAATGAGCCCTGTTTCTCTAGTTCTCATTTTGTGTAAAGACAGCTGAATATATTGCATGATTACCATGGTTACAGAACTTGATCTCTATAGTGATAATAGTTACTGCTGTGCTGCAGCTCAGTCTGTTGCCTCAGCGGAGCCTTTAGCTTTAGTCCTGCCACTTCCCCTGCAGAAAAATGGTTTCACTCTTATCTCTTATCTGTCTCTTAGATCATTTTTGCAGATGAGTGCACAGAGGCAGAGGGCAGGCACTGGCACATGAAGCACTTTTGCTGTTTCGAGTGCGAGACTGTTCTGGGCGGCCAGCGTTACATCATGAAAGAGGGCCGGCCGTACTGCTGCACCTGCTTTGAGTCCCTGTACGCAGAGTACTGCGACTCCTGCGGGGAACACATCGGTAAGAGCCCATCTATCAGTGCCAACCTGGAATCCTCTCATGTCCACGCTAAGCCAGTCCACTTTGCTCTTGCAGAAATGGCCCTGTAGCAACTGCCAAGAGACGACTGACCTGCTTTTTGTCTTTGTCTAATATCTTGTTAAAAGATATTAAACAAGAAGAGCAGCATTGCGAGTTGATAGTTTAGTCTGGCCTTCACATTTAGCTTTTTGGCAGCTTGTTTCGCAGAAATTCAGTCTGGAATTACTTTCCACATAGAACCACAGAAAGTAATTTTGTGAAACTGATTATAAACAGGAAGCAACAGTGTAGGTTTTCAAAACAGATGTTGTCCATTAAAGTGTGGCTGCTTAAAGAGAGCTGTGATTAAAATCGAATGCATTTCTGCAATATGCGGCACACCATATAATCAGTTTTCTCCAAACACGTCTACACCTCACAAGGACACAATCCTTCAAAGACATCTTTGTTCTGTGTTTGTTTACATGAAGTAGCTGTCATTCAAAATCCACACATTTTTAAGCTTATGTAACTATTCAAATTTTTACACAGTGCTGTTAATTGCTCTTGTATCTAAAGGACTACTCTGCGCATTTGCTGAAATGCAATATAGAAATCATTGACACAACGCTAATTTTCATTTTGTCCTACATATATCCTATATATATATATATATATATATATATACAGTGGGTACGGAAAGTATTCAGACCCCCTTAAATTTTTCACTCTGTTATAGTCAAAAGATTAATCACATCCAAAATAAAAGTTTTTGTTTACATAATATATGTGTGTGCACTGTGTATATTTATTATGTATGTATATATAAATACACACGCATGTATATATTTAAGAAAAATACGTTATGTTTATACAATTATATTAATATAAATACTGAAAAATTTAAGGGGGTCTGAATACTTTCCGTACCCACTGTATATATATAATATCGTATAAGTTTATATATAATGAATAAATATTTAAATATACATACGTATATGTATATTAAGATTTAAATACGTAATTTGTAATGTCTATATTATTTTTTTTCCTTATCACTACAAAAGTTTTAGAGACTGCTTCACTGCTTATCAATATTTGAAATCTTTTTAGATCTTTATGATGTGTATGTGTATAAAGGTCAGTAAGTCTCATAAAAAGATCAAACTATATGATATTTTACCTGGCATGTTTTAAACTAGATGGTTTTTCCTTTTTCTTTATTGTGGGCTCTTTTGTGTGTCATTGACCCATAGTTTATGAGCAATCTCTACATATTTTAGATTTTTGGTATAGGTGCATGTGATCTGTGTGTAATTCATATCTTCTGATCGTGCAGGTATTGACCAGGGTCAGATGACATATGATGGCCAGCACTGGCATGCCACCGAAGCCTGTTTTAGCTGTGCTCGTTGTAAGAAGTCCCTGCTCGGTCGTCCTTTTCTACCCAAGCAGGGTCAGATCTTCTGTTCTCGGGCGTGTAGCGTTGGCGATGACCAAAACGGCTCTGATTCCTCAGATTCTGCATTTCAGAGCGCCCGTTCACGTGAGGCCAGGCGCAGCAGCTCCAAATCCAACAAGAGCAATAATGGTGGTAGCGGAGGAGATGGGAACCAGGGAGGAAAAGGTTCAGCCGGGCATTACTCTGCTGACGTTGACCCGCTGTCCCTGCAAATGGATTTGCTTAGCCTATCCAGTCAAACTCCAAGCCTGAACAGAGAATCTCCATCCTGGAAGCCGCCAGCTGAGATGTATGGGTTCGAGAGCCGTAATGAACTCTCTTCAAACCCTCTTCATTTGCTCAGTCAGTGCAACATCCGGACTTCCTATTCTTCAAATCTGTCCCCTGGTCACCCAGCAGATCCAAGGCCAAAGGAGCCTGTGGCCTCCAAGAGACCCCCAGTATCTGCTCTGAAAGGACAGTCTTTGAATGAAAACTGGTTCCAACCCAGACCTGAGGACTATTACCCACCTGCACTGCGAACCCAGGCGAGCTTTCAAGAGGTTCCACACAACAGCTTTATGGATAAGCGCTCAGTCAGCCTGCATGTATTCCAGAGGGAGAAGGAGAGGGATGTTGGACCGCAGATGGGCCGTAGCAGGAACCCCATTAGTACACTTGGCTTTAGTGAACATCTCACACCACTAGAGCAGACACCACATGGATCTATGGAGTCACTGGCTCTATCTAATGCTACAGGGTAAACAAAAACTTTTATTTTGGATGCGATTAATCACGATTAATTGTTTGACAACACTAATATATATATGTATGTGTATTTTACACTACCATTCAAAAGTTAAGACATTTTTTAAGTGTTTTTGAAAGAAGTCCCTTATGCTTACAAGGATGCATTTATTTGATCACAAATACAATAAAAACAGTAAGATTTGAAAATATTATTAGAATTTAAATTAGCTTTTCTATTTTAATTGAATGTATTCCTGTGGTGGCGAAGCTGAATTTTCAGCAGCCATTACTCCAGTCTTCAGTGTCCTTCTTATATTTGTAAGAAAATGTTCTTCTTATTTTCAAAATTGAACACCATCGTGCTGCTTAATATATTTGCAGAAACCGTTATACATTTTTTCATGATTCTTTGATGAATAGAAAGTTCAAAAGAACAGCATTTATTTGAAATAATAGAAATGTAATGTAAAAGTCTTCTCCGTCACTTGATCAATTTAACGCATCCTTGTTATGAATTTGAACGAACCTCTAAAAATCTTTATTTTTTGTCAACTTATTGTCACACTCAGTTGGGGATGCAAGAGAATATTACAGTTGTCTTGCATGTGTTTACACTCTACAGGTACCTCTGCAGATGGAGGCAGTAAACAGCAAGAGCACTTGTCTCGCTTCTCAATGCCAGATTTGAGCAAAGATTCTGGCATGAATGTGTCTGAAAAGAGTAACATGGGCACCCTTAGCTCCTCTGTGCAGTTCCACAGCTCTGAATCTCTTCGCAGCTTGAACTCCGCACAGCCCTACCTGGAGCTTGAAGCCCCGGTGCAAGTCAAATTCCCTGTGCAATACCCTCGTGAACAACCTGGAATCAATGCTTTGCCACCTGGTTTTGCCTATCAGGAGGAGGATCGCGTAAGTTTGGTAAGCAACGCCAACAATGCCCGTCTACCACCCATGAGTGAACGCACCCGCCGGCACAGCATCGACCATCAGGAGCCACGGCGTCGACACCACCACCATCGCTCTCGCCGTTCCAGGCGCTCCCGTTCGGACAACGCACTTAACCTTGCTGCCGAGCGTCGCCCAGCTCCGAAACGATCTCAGCTTCATGTGCGTGAGGATTATGACCAATTCCCTCCACCCCGTGGGTCACGGGACAACTACGGTAGTGGAAGCAGCAGGCTGAGACAGCAGCCTTTCAGACCTTGCCCTCGGACAACCTCCGACCTAACGCTTCAAAACCCCACACTGCACCGACACCAGGGCCCTTATTCGTGGGACCAGTACGATTACGATGACGACTGGTGCTCGACCTGTTCCTCATCTTCCGAGTCAGAAGATGAAGGGTATTTTCTGGGCGAGCCCATTCCCAGACCGGTCCAGCTGAGGTACATGAACAGCGAAGAGCTGCTACGCAAATACAACTCTTCAGGACTGGGCGCATCCGGTCCGTTTGGAAGCCGAGGACAGTTACACACGCGCAAACGTAGGAAAAGCAAGAACTGCATTATATCCTAAAAGTCGCACCTGCTGCATCCTGCACAACCTTGCACAAGATTTTTTCCCCGTCCCTATAGTTTGAAAGGCTTTTCGGTGTTGTGAGGCTATCAGTGAATAATACGCAGTCATTTAATTTGTTCACAGCTTAGTTGAATATGCATGCTTTCCCATGTGATATTTCTGAATTATTCTGGATGTTACACTTTTTTTAAGGACTTCTTAAATATTAAATCCGCAGCACTGTTGCCGCATTTGTTACAGCTAATGTGCAATTTTTTGTTATGTAATCCATTCAGGCACAGTGATGTTTTTTTGTTTTTTTTTGTATGGTGTTAGCTTTGGGCTGACAATTCCGTTGATAAGATGTATATAGGCAATTGAATGAAGAAATTCACTAAGTTAAGTATGTAATGTAAATTATCTGTAAATGATGTACCACATATTTTTATATTTTGTATCAATAGAATCATTTATGTACTAAGCATAATGTAGAGAAAACAGTAAAGGCATGCACGTTAATTTGTTGATTTTTGTCCTGTATTGGAAATTAAAGAGTATTTCTGTGAAAGATTTGATTGACAGCTCTTGGTTCTTCATTATCAGAGCATTCTGTGATTTCTGACTCAGATTAGACACCAACACACTCGCCATCTGCTCCGTGCATTAATGCAAAAGACCACAGATCATCCACAGGATCCAACTGGCTAGTCTCGCTTACTGATACACCTCATTGCTAATGACAGGGCTTATGAAAATTCAAGGAATCATTTCGATTTCCATCTTCGAATTGGGATTTTAAACAGTGGGGAAACGCTTTTGCATCTCTAGTTCAAGCTTTGCTCTGTGTTTGCATTCTAAACCATCATTCTGTCAATAGCGCTGCTGTTTAAGCAATAAGATTTAAGAATATCATATTACTCGTAGACTCAGACTGTTATTTTAGCTGCTGGATAGTACATATGTGTTTTTCATATATTTATACGTAAACCATGACCACAGTCCCATGCGCTATAAGCCTGAAAAATGTATCTGAACTTGTTCAAAAAGTGGCAAAGAGCTAATGTTCTTGACAGGCCAGAAACATGAGATGCTTTGCGCTACTGTCTGAGGAATGTTTGACCGCGTATGTACTTAGAAGTGGTCAGAAGAGTCTTAAAAGAAAGTTTGTGTCAGTGTTAGCTGCATATCTCTTCCTCTCTTTAAGTTCTATCTCTCTTTCTGTTTCCTCAAATGTTTGTTAGAATGATGAATTGGCAGTCCTTATTAAAAATGTTATAAAATAGGCGTATTTGAACTGAGAAGCTGTTAATAACGTTCTGGTATTGTTACATATTGGGGATTATGCATTCTGGCAAATATGTCACAATTAATTCGTTTTTTTTTTTCTTCCAATAATAAAGCAGATACCACGCATTACATTTCGAGGTTTTTTTAGTCACACAATTAAAACAGGCTGAAATTTAAGGCAGTATTATTCATTGAGAATTTTGACATCCATTCAAACTCACATAGTGCTGCCTTTTGTAGCGATGTCTGATTCATGAGTGAATTGTGCTTTTCGAATCTTTTCGAGTCGAAACAATCCATTTCACAAATGTGAGAGGAACAGACCAAGCTTTAAGTATATTTATTCACTAATAATCTTAACCTGCAGTGAATTTTTAACGACTACTATCGGATCATGTGTGAAATGACCTCAAGAAAGATTTGTGAACGAATCATTACTGGCTTTGTAAAAAACAGATCAACCGATTAATTGAAAAGATTTTACAAAAGATTAAAAAAAAAAAAACGATTCATTCACGGAGCTGGAGTGGACAGATTGGCACCCTGTGAAAAAACAGCATATGCTGGTTAGGTATGTTTTGACGCTGGGATGCTGGTTTAAGCTGGTCCTTTGCTGGTTTAAGCTGGTCCTTTGCTGGTTTAAACTGGTCCTTTTGCTGGTTTATGCTGGTCCTTTGCCAGCACATGACCAGCATAAACCAACAAAAGGACCAGCATAAACCAGCAAAGGACCAGCTTAAACCAGCATCCCAGCGTCAAAACATACCTAACCAGCATATGCTGGTTTTTTCAACAGGGCAGTTAGTAAAATTGACTTAAATTCGGTCTGTTTCTGTAGTATGTCTTTAGAAGTTTGAAAATATAATGATTTTGTGTCCTTTTTGAAGCTTAAATGCTTCAGTAACCCCAAAACCTCTTCAATTTTTCTTTTTTTCTTTCTTCACAAGTAGTCATGCTGCCTGGTTCGGAACAACATGAGGGTGAGTAAATGGTGACAGATTTTTAATGTTTGTGTGAACTGCCCCTTTAAAGACAGTATTATCTGTAAAGGAGTAGTTTGAATCTTCCCGATCAATCAATAATTGCTCAACCACATTTGCCACTTTTGCAAATGAAACACATTTCTGCTTGATGGTTATTTAGCCACACAGTTTTACAGTGTGAGTTTTGCTGGATGTCAGGGGCAATTTTGAAAGAACGGCGAATTAGCACGGACTGCATGATATAATGTTAAAAATAGTTCCCAGAGGTCCACTGAGGGCTGATACTGCAGACAAAGCAAAACCATGAAATTGTGAAACAGCCCAGGCGGAACTTATAGTCATAATGGAAAGTGTCAGACCTGTCTTTGCCGTTAAGGGCAGTGGCCCATGTCGGTTTTTCCCTGACAATTTTTAGATCATTTGTAAATTGCCTCCAACCAGCCTGCATCCCTGATAGCTGGATGATCATGAGATCACACACAAATGCTCATATCTATGCTCATTTGCCACATTTTAGATAGCAAAACCTTTTAACTTGGCTCCTTTGAGTTATTTTACTTGATAATATAGTTCCCTTATCTTCAGAGAGATTGTCTACATCCTAATTTAATCTATGAAAGATTAGAACTGACATGTTCACAAGTAATTACAGATATTTTTTTTCCTTGGGCATTTAAATTGTTTATAAAAAAGAGCCCTCTTTCTCTGCTCAACAATCTCTTCTTTCCTTAACCGAAGAAATACCTCATAAAAACAGAAAGAGTCTCTCAGAGTTGACATTATCCCGTTTATGACCCTATGGCCATGACTGAATTAATCTAAGGACCAGAGCTGAGAGCAGGCATTATACTTAAAGCCATTAAAACAATATGTATATAAAATATGTGCGTTTATAGTCTATTCATCTATTTTGGAAATTACATGTCTTTTCGGCAATTTGTGGTTTAACTTTATGCTTTTAGAGCCTTTATGTCAGAGGTAACTGATGTAGAAAGCACTTTCAATGATGTGACATGACCACTGCTGTCATTATTTGTTGACCCGAGAGAACTGACTGCTGTAAACTCAAACAACTGGAAGCTTGAAACTACTTAGACAAACATTGGTCTCTTTTAGGATTTTTCATACAGCGTTTATATTTTTGTTCCATTCTGGCTGGGAGTCAATATGTTAGTTTAAAATATTAGGTATGTTTACATGCACAAATTTATGCTAATCTGACAGAATATTTGAGTTTAGATTCTGAAAATCTGTTTATATATCTTTGCAGTCTGGTTCACATTTGTTTACATGTTTTTCAGAACCAGAGAACACCACTGCAGTGTCACTGGAGCTAGGCTACATATATGTCACAAAGCTTTTTTTAAATCAAATATTTAGTAAACATTCAATTCGTAATACTTAAATATACATGCGCACATTCGTAAAACATGCGCATGTACGCAAGGTATTAGTGAGATTCAAGCATTTACTTGCTTCATTTTTTTCCCCTATCAATCAGATTATTTCAAGTTTATACCACCCTTCAGTCCAATTGAAAGTTAATTCAGATCAGCTGAGGTGTTTACATGAAGGCTTTTAGTCTGATTGAGCCATCAGCAGGATTGCTAACAAATTAAACATAGCTATGTATTTGCAAAGTGTATACTTAACTCATATCTGCCATTTTTAACACCTAATAATTTGCCAAATACTTTTCTGTTTCACTTTAAATAAATTATTACGATGTAGTATTAAAATGATATTGTTGTGTGTGAATCATCTAATTGTTCAAAATAACTGGTGTCATTACTGTTACTGAAGTGCAGTGCAGACACTCTTCTGGGTGTTATTAAGAGCCACAATTAGGGAAAACTGCTTATAATTATACTGCTCAGCTGCATAGCCAGATTCAATTCACAAGTGCTTTACAATGCTTCAGTGTTACGACTACACATCACAGCATCCCATGCTCCTCAATAAGATGTGCCTGGAGCGAGAACTTCCTCAACTGGCCCTCGTGTGTTCAATTAGATGGCGATAGGCTTTCAGGAGTGTTGACTATTTAAAATTAATTATTTGATCATTTCCCTGCTGCATTCTGTTAAGGTTCATTTGTGCAACCCTGAGCAATGTTAACCAAATGTTGCAATGAAACTTAAGTAACAATAGATCTTTTCTTCCATGCTGGGATGTACATCCAGTTTATCAACAAAGAAAAACTGACTTGATTGGAGATAAAATGAATAAGTCTTGCATACATCACCGGAGAGAAGTCCAGTTACAACTTGATTTTGATTGCATATGCCATATGCAGTTCAAAAAATGTTTTAAGAAATTGAACATATTAATGGATGAATTGTTGAGTATAAGATCTATAACAAGCATTTAGAACATATATAGGGGAAATTTCCATTCCAGGTTTTTTGTGATATGCAATTTTATAATAGAGCGATACATATTGACAGTATGTTTAGTCACTGTTCCATAAAGAATGAAAAGTGCTTGAGCTGCCAGCTGTTGCTATGGTTACCATGGCAGGCAAAAGTGATTTTTTACAAGTGCCTATTTATCAGAGAAATATGTGACCTGACTAACTTGGTGATGACTGAACTCAGACAGCAAGAATATGTTATGTTAGAAAAAGATGTTAGATCAACAAAGATGGGGGTGGAGCTGCTAGATACATTGATTTTATGTTGATTCAATGTTTCTTTATAATTCAAAGCCCATCCTTGTATACGTTTTGAGATTTGTTGTTCATTCAGGAGATGAACATGGCGCTTTAATTTCCGTCTGCATGATTGTATGCATTAATGAGATTCTCATGACACCAGCTGGATGTTACGAGTTGTATGCCAAAAATATGACATCAAACCCCTTGAGGGTGTTATCATTTCAGATTCTTTAACTTTATAATGCAGGTTCGATTTTTTATTAAAACAGATTTCATATGAAAGTCACAAAAAAATGGGTCTTGGAAACCCATACATTATTCATTTATTTTGCTACTTTCAAATGAATGTATATTTCATTGTTTTACCCTAGACCCAGTATTTCAATCTTAAAATATGAGAATGTAAAAAAACAAAAAAACAAATATAAAACCGATGATATGAATTATTACATGTTTAAAACTGACAATCTAAACAACAAATAAAATAAACAAACCTTTTTTTTTTCATTTAATTTATTAATTTAGCTAGCTCTTTCTATCAAACAAAAGCTAAAGAAACACACAAATACATAATATATACATGTGATATTATTCCTAATATCTACCATTAGTTGTGCTGCTAGTAATGTATTCACTATGAATTCAGTTTACTAAAAGTTGTCAAAATAATACTTGGGCCTATGAGGTTCTGTTCAAGCCTGTGCCTGTAGCACATTTGAATCTCCTAGTTTCTAACTAAAATTAGGTCATTCCCATTAGGAAACTGATTTGATATACTTTGGGTGTTGTGGGATGTCCATAATCATTGATAGTCAGTTAAATTAATCCTCCAGTTAATCCTGTGAAACAGCTGAGGCGGTGATAAAGCATCTAGTTATGTCAATCATTACTGGTCTGTGAAGTTCACACAGTACCTATTAAACTGCTAATGAGGCTAGGAAGCCCCATACAGCCTGTCCGGGACTGGTAAAACAGAAATTCCCTGACCTCAACCTTCACGGGGTTCTACAACCCCAAAGCCCCTGCGCAATAACATGGGTGGGCTGATTCAGTAGGGTCAACCTCACTTAATAGTTCAACTATTTGCATTATGATAGAAATGGAATGAAGGCAATCTTGCAGAGCTTACAATGCCATTATAATGTTTGCTTAGGGCTGGAATACACTACATGATTTTTATTCTGACAGATTTCAGAACACTAGGCATCACTTGCTGACTTTGTAAATTACTGAGAAAAACAGGACATCAAATCCTGAGGATTGAGGATCACACACTACCGGAATTTCAGGTGATTCTGAAAACAACAAACTCAAGCAGAAACACGTCACGTTGCTAGGAGACGCGTGACAAATCAAAACAATATGAGCTCTAAAAACGGCTCGAAATTTCAAACGTTTGATTTCCTTTAACTGGATGGAAATATGGTCTGAAGCGAAAAAAAAGTCAAGTCTGTGTTTATCAGACACGACACAGTTTTCACTGAAATCTGTCAAATCAAATCTGCAGACTGGCTTTGAGTTTCGGCAACTAGCTTTGACTCATCCAGACTGTAAATCGGCGCAAAGATCTGGACAAAAACAAACAAACAAAAAATTTTGTGTGAATTCCATCCTTTAGCTAGTTAATGAACAACTAGCAGGTCATGTAAGAAATAAGCATGGGTTACTTCAGACATTACGTAATGTAGTTAGACATTGTTCAGTCACTGAGAAAGAAAGAACAAAAAAACAAGAATAAAGAGGTCCTTAAATGTTATAAGGTTTTCTGAGTGGTAGTGAAAATAAATGAAGCAAAACATTTTTTTTTTAACCTGTGAAACTTCTCTTACACTAAAAAATGCTGGGTTAAAAAGGGACAAACCCAGCTATTGGGTTGTTTTGACAGATATACCAAAACACACACACACACACACACACACACACACATATATATATATATATATATATATCTCCATGCTCAGGAAGCCATCATGCATGTAACTAATTTAAAATAGCACGAATGTATTATCAGAAACAATGAGCCATGATACAACACGTATTACCTACAGCTACAATACACTCAATTCAAATCAAATCCATTCTGCTCTGTTTGTTTCCATTCAGAAATGCCCATACAGCAACCTGTGCTATTTGGACACAATGACAACACACAAATCCATTACAACGAACACCACATGTCTACACTGTGATGCTACCGCAGCTAAATTAAACTATTCAGAGCTCATAATCCTCGGATCAGGAGGTCTCAGGACTGTTTAACATTCATAGAGACATTCATTTCTTACTCACACATAGGAGATAATCCCATAGTGCCAAAGGCCCCATGATTTCCAGCTGCAGCACCAGTCATTCTGCAGACATTAATGACCTTACTGAAACATGCCCATCTGTGCACTTACACACATGCTAACGCTCATTTACTGGGACATGTTGACGATCCATATTAAATCAGCTGATTATTGCATTGAATTTTACATTTTCTTAATTCTAAATGGTATTTTTACTTTGTAACAATATATAAAATATTGTCATATCTAAATGTATACAAATGTACATTTATTTATTTATATTTCTTTTTTTATATTATAATTTTTAGCTATATCATCCAGCCCTAATGTATACTTTGTACTGCATGTGTTATAGTTCAAATGGGTGTTTTAAAAGGTGAAAGTGACTTGGTATATTGTGTCATGATGAATATTTGCTTTGCACATTAACCTTGTGATGTCAAAGTCTGAGTGCATCTGCTTCTCTAGATTAATGATAGATTTCAGTTATACACTTGACAGGACGGCACCTGAACATTAATAACAAGCTGCAGCTAATTATATTAACATTGTCTGACCGTCTCTTCACAGATTCCATACCATTATATCATTTGCCTTGGCGTATTGGCCTTTGCGTATTGGCTATTATCAGTGTGTTCAGCCCTTAATGCATTTTAGCTCTTTTAGAATTGTCCACCACTTAAGCCAAGGACACTCAGAATTAACAAAATCCATATGCAGAGGACTGGTGTCACATTGCAGTGAACATAATGTGTTTTTCATGAGATCATGACATTGGCATTGTGATTGAGAGGTGATTAACTAATGTTTTAATGTTAACGTCTCAAAGGAGATCCTTTGAAAAAAGTACTATCGTTAAAAAGCTTTGCCATCACAGAATAAATTCATTTTGAAAATATATTAAAATAAAAAAAAGTTATTTTGAATTGTAATATTTCACATTATTAGTGATTTACTGCATTTTTGTCTAAATAAATGCAGCCTTGGTGAGTGAAAGAGACTTAAAAACACATGAGAAACAATCTTATGACCCCAAACTTATGAATGGTGGTGTATATAACTCATTCCACTTACTGTATTAGCAAAAACCAACAGCACAATGGACTAGAACAGTACGCAGCTGAGATTTGCACATACAGTGGAGTGGCCTATATTTTAACCCCTTCTATCCAAAGAATGTGAAAAAAAAAACAGAAGAACTGCATTAACAGCAAAGCATTTCATTAGACAAAAATGAGTCTGCTTCAAATAATGGGAGACTACATTTTTTGTAAATTGTAGTATAAAAGTCACGGCATAGATAGGTCAGAAAATAATCATAATAAAGTAGGCCTAGTCATTTTCACTCAAGTACATTTAAAAGAAATATTACTGACAGCTATATAGTTAACATTCTCGTAAAATATTTTTTTATGTAAAAGCTTAATTGGCAATAAAGAAACGTGCTTCCAGTGTAGCGTTGTATTGTGTTGTATGAATTTGCAGATGAACAAATCTTATTATTAAAAGCTAATCACACCGCAGCCTGCTTTACGGTAATTCTGCAGTGAATAAACAGCGCCATCCATTGGCAGTTAAAAGTATTGTCCCATAATTTAAAATGAAATTATTTATTATTTTTATAAACCCAGCTATTGGGTTGTTTTGACCCAGCGGTTGGGCTGTTTTGAACCCAACCACTGGGTCAAAACAACCCAACCGCTGGGTTTGTCCCTTTTTAACCCAGTACTGGGTTATATTTAACCCAGCATTTTTTAGAGTGTAAATAAGAGAACATGCAGATCAAATAACAGAATAAGTTTCGTATTTCACATTTATTCATCCAACAAAAAAATAAAAAAAAAGTCTAGTATAGTGTCTTTGGTAAACAGCTCTCTGGTCACTAAAATATATTGACCCTTATCCCTGTTGAAAAAAACCAGCATATGCTGTTTTTTTCAACAGGGATGGCTACCGGTTTTCTCAACAGCTGTCTTTTTCTTCTCACAAAATAACTTAAATCAATATTTCAAGTGCATTTATTTATTTATTGTTATATTAAGTAGGATAATGTACCATCATCTGGCCATTATTGCTAAATAAACCCAAGCAGTCTGTCCTTATAAATATAATGTTGATAAATATGATAATTTAATATTTCTTGTGGCAGTCCATATTTACATCAGTATACTTTACAGCTTGGTCTCTAAGCACAAGACATCTTCTGTGGAGGATCCACATGCTCTGATGTTCTCAAACTCTTGGGAAATCTCAAGGAGAGTTTTGCCTTTTGTTTCAGGAAGGATGAAGAAGACATAGAGAGCGGCTATCAGACAAACGCAGGAGAAGAGAACAAAGCTCAGAGACTTCAGAGCGGCCTGCAGAAACATGGATGAGAACGTGGCCTTTTGTTAAAGTGAGATGACAGACAGCAGAGCAGTTTCATTGGAGCAGTGAAAAGGTGTGCTGAAAGCCTGGTATTACACATTGTTCAAAATGAAGACATATAATAGGGCACACATAAAAGAATCATTCTGTATTTTAGTTGGTATTTTATGACAGTATAAAATAAAGAGAAGAAAAACTCTGAGAGATTCACAATACAGTCGTAATCACTGTATGCTGGCAAAAGCTTATTACATAAACCAATAATCAAACATCTAATAGCAATGACATTTACTGATGCTGCATTTGTGGAGAACAGGCTCACTATATATTTTACTGTCATTAACGTTTAAAAGTGGCTGAATCCACAAACATTGCTTTATATTTAAAGACATGTGGGTCATTCTATCTAAGGTGAAAATTGCTATTTTGGCCCCACTCTACAAAATAGTGGATTACTCCGTAAATATACTTCCATGGCATTTAATAGTTTGGCTTTCTTCACTATACATGTTTATCTTTCTTCAAAAAATTTTGGACAAAATTAAAAATTTGAGCCAGGGACCACTGGTTGAGTTGAGACGTTCCGACCCACATGTTTTTTTATGGTATTGGTATGGTGCTGGACTTACAATAAGGAATGGGAAGATGAATCCAAGCATTGTGAATCCCAGCCAGCGCAGGAAGCCGATAAACACAAATGCAGCCGGGCGGTATGACTGGATGAAGATCTCATTGATGAGTGATGGGGCTACTCCAGCTGTTCAGATCAAACTGGTTTGAGTTGTTGGCACTGGCTAGTCAGTTTATAATGAATGTAGTATGCGCTTATCATAAGCAATATAAATGTTGTAGAATACTGTTGTTTTGAACACAGCAGCATGATTGCAAGAGCAGTATTGCTTATACAGCTTTGCTATATATGCTTTGTTTCTATAAAGGCGTGTTGTGCATGAGAAGCTGCAAAATAACATGCGCAATGGTGAAACGTTCTTATACCACATATTTACATAGAAAACAATGAAAATGAAATTCAAAAAAGCGTTTTGTGTGCACAGCCCCTTATATACAGTACTGTTATTGTTGCTTTTGGAATGCCATGTGACCAATCAGATTTGAGGATTGAAACTAAATGTTGTATAAATATTTCAATAGTTTACCTGGGCCTCCCCCATAGAAAATAAAGAACAGGAAAATGAGGATGACAGTGGTGTATGGAATCACAGAGCTGTAGTCCTGGAGACGAAACAGAGATAAGGTAATAAAGTTCTGTTTTGATCGCTGTGAGCTGTTAAATGATAGAGACTCACCTTTAGGTACAGGGTGACAGTGATTAATGCCATAATGGCCGACATTCCCCCAAACCCTCGCCACATCAAGGCTCTCCTCCCCACACTCTCAATAAACAGCCCCTACACATGCACACAAACACACATGGGCCCCATAGATGAATTATGACGTTCCTCCACCACAAATTATGCCAGTTTGATTTCAGATTACACACTTTAATGTGCGCCTCTCTGGAGCTTACTTACACAGGTTATGGAGATGAGGACTTCTGATGCTCCGATGCCCAGAGTGACATAACGGATCTTGTCCACTGGAATACCCACTTCCAAAAAGATGTTGAAAGAGAAGACGGTGATCTGTGAGCAAGAAGAGTAGAAGATCACAATATTTAGTATATAGGTTGTTCTGTAAGGATGTCTTAGATACTTTTTGACAACACAATGACATAAGACACATTTCTATTTAGAAGCATAATTTGGTGTATTGACAATAAATGCTAAATGATTTACAGCAGAGATGCCGCTGAACTGGATGCATCCGTTTATGACCAGCATGGAAAGGACCTGCCAGTGCAGGTGTTTGTCTCTCAGCAGATCCAGCACACTCTTGTTGTGCTCCTCTCCAATGACTGCCTGTTCTGCTAACATCTCCTCTATCTCCAACTTATAATCGCCTGGTCCCCACAGACACTGCAGTGCTGCCGATCAAAACGTGAATGATATGTGATTTAACACAAAAGACGTTTACAATGACATACAGGGGTTGATCAGTTACTGTAAATGTAATGCACCTTTTCTGCACTGTTGAGTGTTGCCTTTCTCTATCAGAATATATCGTGGAGCATCAGGGAAGAATGGCAAGATTGCCAGCTGGACCACACAAAAAAACGCTGGGATGCATAGAAGAATGTTCCAGCACTCTTCACGGCCAAGAATTTCCCTGTGAATAAAATTAGAAACTTAGCTCAATTCAAAGAAATATTGCGTATCAAAAGATTCCTTTCCTGAAGCCAGATCTATTAAAGACAGATGAATCAAACATTAATGGTGGCATGAAATTAAAAGTTTGGAATAATTCGGGTTTTTTTTTTTATGTTTTTGAAAGAGGTCTCTTGTTCTCCAAGACTGCATTTATTTGATCAAAAATACAGGAAACATTGCGGAATATTATACAATTCAAAATAAACCCTGAAAACCCAAATATAACATACAACCAGATGAGGGCAGTGTTATTATTTTTGTTACGTTGTTTGACTTTGTTAGACTGTCTTTTCCCTGCGTCGTTGTCTCGAGCAAGAGGAAGTGAATTTACCATTTTTGTTGTTTAGATTTCCCCGTAGTCATCGTTGTCAAAACCTAGACTCCCGTCCTTCTCTGGATCTCTTTTAACTCTGCAAATATGCCTTTGGAAAACCTGGAGGAAGAGGGTTTACCTAAAAACCCCAATCTGAGGATAGCTCAGCTGAAGTTTTCGCTGACTCTGAATGATCACAGACGGGATGCTAAAGTGTGGAGCGAGCTGATGGACGCCATCAAACTCAACAGTGAGTTCATTCACTCACACATGCTGCTCGTTTAGCATATATATGTCTACGTTTCTGTACCACTGCAGGAACGTTATATGCACGAGCTTTGTAATTTCCCTGCCTCTTGAGGTTTCGTTAGCTGACAGGCTAAACCAAGTAGCACGCTAGCTCATTATCTGCTAATGTGTTTGGTTGTTTTCATCTACACATTTCGTCTTCTGGCACTTTTGAATGCCCATTGTTAGTTTTCTTAATTGCTTTATTATAATATAATGTAAACCAGGGACCGTTGTCACAGTTTACGTTTATTCCTGAAAGCAGTGTTGGGTAAGTTACTCTAAAAAAGTAATTAATTACATCTTCAACAGTTTAATTAGATTACTGTACAAATCACTCTCTCCAAAAAGTATGTAATTACTTATTTCTAATTGCTTTCTAAATCCTATGTCAACCTCGACAAGTTAATGATACAATGATAGCCATGAAATGGTTCTTTTAATTCCTTCACGTAACTACATAATTCTGGTCACACTTTAGATTAGCGTCAAATTCTCACTATTAACTATGATTTTTGCCTCAAAATACTCCTAATTACTGCTTATTAATACTTAGTAAAGTAACGTTAGTTGTAAAGTTTAAGATTTGGGTAGGATTAAGGATTTAGAATAAGGTCTTGCGGAACAATACATTAATATGTGCTTTTTAATTAATAACAAACAGCCAATATCCCAGTAATATTCATGTTAATAACCAACTAGTCAATAGTGAGAATTGGACACTAAAGTGTTGCCAATATTCTTATTAACTCACCAAAGTATTTAAAGTGAGAAGGGTACATAAAAAGTATGCATTTTAAGGTTAGACTTTAAATTTTGAGGTTAAATCCACTATTGTATTGTGTATAAATGTTCTACAGTCTATACGCACATTAAATTCAATTACATAAGAAGTAACTGAAATTAAATTACAGAAAAAATAAGAGTAATCCCTTACTTTACTTTTTCAAGGGAAAAGTAATTAAATTATAGTAACTAATTACTTAGTAATTAGTTACACCCAACACTGCTTGAAAGTAATATAATGTATTGACACAAACCGTCGAGTCTAGATTACAAAAATACGTACATTTTGAATCACTGTAGTAACACATTTGTGATGGCAATAACCTCCAGTAGCAGTGTGTATTCACACTATATTAAGTAGGTAGTCACAATGGAAACCTGCTATTAAATCATTAATGTTGGCCAACAAAACACTATATTGTGTAATCACCCATCCATCATGTATGTACTTGTCAGATCACTGTTTCTCTCATATCTAATGATACTTACTCAGAATTAGATCTAAGTGAAACACCTCAGATGCATATGTAATGATGTTGTGATTGTGTTTTGTAGATATGGCCCCGTACTATGAAGCCCTGTGTAAAGAGCTGAAATGGCAGATGGACACGGATCTGTTGAGTAAGATGAAGAAGGCAAATGAGGATGAACTGAAAAGGCTGGATGATGTTTTGGAAGATGCTGAGAAGAACCAGGGAGAGAGTGAGATCAGAGATGCCATGATGGCCAAAGCTGAATATCTCATACGCATCGGTGACAAGGTGGGAATTCAAACCATACATTCGCTGTCACGCTAAATAATAAATCATGTGCCGAAATGTTTTTGAAAGAAGTCTCTTATGCTCACCAAGACTGCATTTATTTGTTAACAATACAGTAAAACAGTAATATTGTGAAATACGTCTATTTTAATATATTTTGAAAGAAGTTTTATTTCTGTGTTCTGTGTTACTCCAGTCTTCAGTGTTTTCGGTACTTTACTCGGAAAGACTCCAGTCTTCAATCCTTAAAAAATCATTTTAATATGCTGATTTGGTGCTCAAGAAATATTTATTATCGATGTTGAAAACAGTTAATATTTCTAATGCTTAATATGTTGTGGAAACCATGTTACAGATTTTTTACAGGTTTCTTTGATGTATAGAAAGTTCTAAAGAACAGCATTTGTTTGATTTAATTTCATGCTTCCTGAATTAAGTATTAATTTCATTTGACAACACCAAAAAAAATCTTACTGGTCCCAAACTTTTGAATGGTGATATTTATTTTTAAGTTTGGTTACATACGTCTATATATTTGATTTTCTGCTTTTTATCTGTTTAGCTTCTTACACATATATTTTATCATTATATCCATTGATAATATTTCTGTCTTTCATTTAGGAAGGGGCCCTGACCGCCTTCAGGAAGACCTATGACAAGACTGTTGCTCTTGGTCATCGCTTAGATATTGTTTTTTACCTGCTGAGGATTGGCCTGTTTTATATGGACAATGACCTCATCACCCGCAACACTGAGAAAGCCAAAAGGTACAGTATAGGGTACAGACTTGTTTATTTAACAAATGCATGTCACCCTCGAATGTCGGCCTGACACTTGAACTCTGCATGTATGAACAGTTTGATTGAAGAAGGTGGTGACTGGGACCGGAGGAATCGCCTGAAGGTGTATCAGGGCCTCTATTGCGTGGCCATTCGGGATTTCAAGCAGGCAGCGGAGCTCTTTCTGGATACGGTGTCCACATTCACCTCATATGAGCTTATGGACTACAAGACGTTCGTCACGTACACTGTGTATGTGTGTATGATCGCACTCAAGAGGCCGGACCTGAGAGAGAAGGTGAGATCTAGCCTAAAAACACAGTTTATGTACAATACCTTTCAAAGGTTTGATGTTTGTTTTTTTTGGAAAGAAATGTAATCTCTTATTCAATAAGGATACATAAAATTTATCAAAAGTGACAGTAAAGATAAGATTTAAATTAATTGCTGTACTTTCTATTCATCAAAGAATCCTAAAAAAGTTTTGCACACAATATAAAGAGCAGGGTTGGGTACCGAACTCGGTACTTTTAAGGGTACCGACCGAATTGCGTCGGTACTACCGAGTACCGATTCACGTTAAATCAATCGGTGCCACATTTCGGTACCTGAGAACGCATCTGGGCGCATACGCTACAGAGAGAGAAAGAGACCCTGTGACGTGAGGTCACCTTGGGATTATAAACTAAAAAGAAAGAATGACGAGTTGATTTTTCTTACCAGAATTGTGAGATATAATCTCGGAATTGCAAGAAAAAAGTCAAAATGGTGAAATATAAACTCAAAATTACTTTTTTATTATTTTATTCCATGTCTTGAATAGACTGCTACGTTAAAACGGTCATTTTCTGCCACCAGATAGGCTCCGCCCACAAAAACGTCATCACTGTTTGCAAACACTGAAATTGGTCTATATGACCGCATGAAGACAAAAACTTAATCTCCAAGAGCTGCTGTGAGTCACTTCGCAAGAATTTTACCGTTTCATTTGAGAAAACTAGCATCATCATACTGTATACACAGAAACTTCATGGCAACCTGTCAAAATAAAAGTATGGTTTAACATGTCACAGAAATATATTACTCTTGTATTACGTTTGTACAGTATAATGTACATCTTTAAATATTCCATTTTCTATCAAATTAAAATAAAACAATTAAATTATAATAATAAATATTACAACCAGATTAATCACTTAATTGTAGAAAAAAAAATACAATTATTAGCCTATTAAAAAATCTTTTAAAGGAATATTCACACAATTTTTCTTCCATGTATTAATTTCAACAGTAAACCTCTGTTTGTTTGCCAAAAAATAAAAGGGTTTAATTTTCATTTGATTTTAAAAATAAATGTTTAATGCCTTCATTTGATTTTCAGAAAAATTAAAACAAGAATTTCTGGGGGGGGAAAAAGAAAGAAAGAAAGAAAAATGTGTAGGGCCCTATTCTTCAAAATGTTGAAATTGAGCCTTTTGGACTTATTTTTTCACTGAAATAAATGTTTTTGTATGTTAATGTAATTACACAGAGAGTAAAGTACCGAAAAAAAGGTACCGTTGGGTACCGGCACCGAAATTCAGGTACCGGTTAAAATGTTAACGGTACCCAACCCTACATGAGAGACCTCTTTAAAAATATGAAAGGAAAAATAATAATAATAAAAATCGTGCCTTCAAAATTAAAAAAATAAAGAAATAAATTCTTAAAGGGATAGTTCACCTTCAGTTGCTGGTTCCCATTGACTTACATGGAGAAAAAAAACCCCACTATGCAAGTCAATGGGTACCAGCAACTGAAGGTGAACTATCCTTTTAATTTTAAAGATTAGAGATCAATTGAATTAAATAATCATTGTTAATGTCATGATTTTAGACCAGTCATTAGAAAGCACAATGAAACCGGAATATGTCTAAATGTTTTCAAAATCATTGTTAAAACATCATTAAAAAGTTAACTTTGACAGACCTAAATATACATTTTACATTGTCTCCTCATTTACCTTCTATCACCCCCTTAAAGGAACACTCCACTATTTTTGAAAATAGGCTCATCATTTTTAAACTGTTGAGTTTTACCGTTTTCGAATCCATTCAGCCGATCTCCGGGTCTGGCGGTAGCACTTTTAGCTTAGCTTAGCATAGATCATTGAATCTGATTCGACCGTTAGCATCTCGCTCAAAAATTACCAAAGAGTTTCTATATTTTTCCTATTTAAAACTTGACTCTTCTGTAGTTACATCGTTTACTAAGACCGACGGAAAATTGCGCCTGCTGCACCCATGGTACGGCAGCAAAGTTCCTTGATTATTACGTCGGAATGCGAGTATAGTTCCTAGCCATATCGGCCTAGAAAATCGCAACTTTTCATTTTCCGTCGGTCTTAGTAAACGATGTAACTACAGAAGAGTCGAGTTTTAAATAGGAAAAATATAGAAACTCTTTGGTCATTTTTGAGCGAGATGCTAACGGTCTAATCAGATTCAATGATCTATGCTCTGGACCCGGAGATCGGCTGAATTGATTCGAAAATGGTAAAACTCAACTGTTTAACTCTAGGGGAGTTGGAAAATAAGCCTATTTTCAAAAATAGTGGAGTGTTCCTTTAAGGCTGCAGGACCACAGTTTGAAAACTGCTTTATTGAATCATATCTACAAGTTTATATTTAATGCATTTTGCAGACACTCTTATCGAGAGCAACACAAAAAGTTGTCTGCTAGGAAAGGACTTCCTGTATATATATTGCCAAAAAAAATTTACCTAATAAAAACAATTGATTCTTAATAGTAATAAATAGCTTAATGCATGAAATGATAAAATCTCGTCTTCTCTCAGGTAATTAAGGGTGCTGAGATCTTGGAGGTGTTGCACAGTTTACCTGCTGTCCGTCAGTACCTCTTCTCTCTCTACGAGTGCCGTTATTCTGTATTCTTTCAGTCATTAGGTAAGTGAAATATTGGCACAGCAGACTTTAAAGAACAATTGAGGAAACTGTTATTGCTTAACTAGCCACGCTGTTTTAAGATTAATGTTGTAAGCTGTTATTTATTTGCAATGTTTATTGAACATACTTCTCTAAGTCTGCTGGGCTGTTATTGTTTAAAATGTTTTGGTCAGAGTTTCCATCCGTTTCTCTTCTGTAGCTCGAGTGGAACAGGAGATGAAGCAAGACTGGTTGTTTGCTCCTCATTACCGTTACTATGTCCGAGAGATGCGCATCCTGGCCTACAGCCAGCTCCTGGAATCCTACCGCTCTCTAACGCTGGGATACATGGCCGAAGCGTTTGGAGTCAGCACAGAGTTCATCGACCAGTACGCTCCCATGGTCATATAAACAACTATGTAAACGTTCATTATTTTATGCTCACTTTGGTCTTTTTCTTTCTCAAGGGAGCTGTCACGATTTATTGCTGCAGGACGTTTACATTGCAAGATCGACAAAGTCAATGAGATTGTGGAAACCAACAGGTGAGGACCTTAATGTTTGTGTGGACTAGTCATTTAAATCTCTGTTGGTTATTGTTAGCTAAATGCATTTCTTGTCTTTTCCCCTCCCCCCCACAGACCTGATAGTAAGAACTGGCAGTACCAGGAAACCATAAAGAAGGGCGATCTTCTGCTGAACAGAGTGCAGAAGCTGTCCAGAGTGATCAACATGTAGTCCAGCACGACGTTTGATCGATACTTGTCTTTTCTTGTGAACATGACTTGTTTTATGTACAGAATATAATAAAACTGAATTGGAGGAAACATCTGAGTTTGTCTTTGGTGTGCGAGCAACTGGAAAAAACTGAGGCTGACACATTTTTCTTATAAATAACTGTATAAATTATTTTTTTTATATTTACAGAAACTTGTTACAAAACAAATATACTATACAATCTTTAAATATTAAGTAAATCTACCCTACTGTTTGTTCATGAATTACATAGCAGCCAACACACAAAAGTCCAGCTGATCAAATGATTTTTGAATATGTATACAAAAAAAAGACAAAGAAAAAAAAATCTAAATATACACACTGGTACACAACTTTATATGTAGAGGCTTCTTCCCCAAAAAGCAAACTGCGTTTATCATCTTCGATTCACATTCCAGATCTGTGGTTTTTAATCAAACATCTTCACAAAGCTTTCAACATCTGAAAACAGTGGAGTTACAATTTCAAGGTAAACAGTATTTATCTGCCTAAAACACTGGTTGAAATCACAGACTTGGCCACAAAAATATCTATCCCCCTCGCTTTGAAAATTTCTATCAAAAGTAGTCATAAAAGAATACAAGAGACAGATAAGAAGCTTTTCTCATGTCATTGTCAAGTAAGTGTTACTCCTCTGCCATGCATTTCATCAATCAGAGTTACCGCTCTACTTGAAGGGGAAAAGGGCGATGTGTGAGATTCCTAGGCAGGTTTAAAAAGTTTCTAAACCCTTAACATTCAAGTACTGTGAAAAGAATACATGAAATAAAAAGCTCTGCCTTAACAACAGTCGATGAGAAACTAATTCAGGCACTTTCTTTTTTTTTTTTTCTTTTTTTTTGTCAGCATTAAAAGCAAATTAATAATTAAAAAGCAGTGTATCCAATTACAACGTTTGGCAACAGTGGTGCACATTTTGCACTGTACAACGGTTTTGTTCCCTCACTCAGTTAGAAAAGTCCTACAAAATACATCAGCCAGCCAGAAAACTTTTGCACAGTTAAACGGGCCATTTTGATCACATTCTCTGATCTCGTTGTTCGAGATGGGGAGGCATCACCAGGGAAAAGAAGCACTATTGACACCTAGAAAACAATATAGTATACGGTGGATGGTTTCCCACTACTGTGGCAACAATCTGTCTGGGGGAACTCGGCGTGCGACTAACAAGAAGCTGTGTTCAGATAGAGTGGCGTATTGCATTATCGGCTTGGCAGTGAACCACTTCTAATAATCTTAGAATGTTTCCATTTACTAAATAAATAATAATGATCTCAATTGTACCAAAAATCGTTTACGAAAATGCCTGTGCAAAAATACATCTCCATATGTACAATTCTTTAACAAAATATGTATTCTGAAATAGGGATACTTCAATATTTGAATTCGGTTTCGTGTGCGAAAAAGCCGAAGGGAAAAAATACACAAGAAAAAAACAAAACATGCTCTACTTCTCAGCAACCATTGCTGACTGACATCAGTGGAGTTCAGTAATTTACAGGAGTTTTAAAGAGAAGCCCCAACTTACACACACAGATCTCTTATGAAGATTAATGAGCCAAAGAAGGATCTATTGCGTTTAAGTTGATATTTAAATCAGAATGTCTAGCTACTAACCTCTTTAGGGTCACAAAGAACAAAAGCTTGTGTGGGATCAATGCAGGAACGTTCAGTCGCAGTATAAGGTAGTGGTTATTGGATGAGATGGTGCTGGCCAGACTACTGTTTATGTGTCTCACAGTATTGGGAGTCGTGTAGATGTCTACTCCATTGCTGAGATGATAGTGTGTCTGTCATGTTGGTCTAAGGCTCAACGTCATCTAGCCACGAGCCCCTTTCTGAGATTGAAACGGCAAATAACGATACCATGCCTAAGACATCTTCACCAGGAAACTCTCCTACAATCATTTGAGCGAGACTGCAGATTTTAGTACATTAAGATTTCAGCACATGCTTCTTTAGTGCTACGATGGGTACTGGAGGAGGTGAAACGTCACCTGCCGTCTCTCATTTTGCTCCGACTGGAGCAATTTTTGCATGTGCTAAAAGGTTCACTGAATCAAGCCCTTAATGTACCTAAAATATCTGTGTTGTCCAAGGCATGGTTTTTAAGAGGATTACAGTGTTTTCTGGAGTTTCAAGAGACGACTGTTGCTCAGGATTCAGTAAAGACATGCTAGGCTACTAGCATGTCTAAAAAAAACTAGTGCTTTAGCTAATGCAAGGTGTTCAGAGTTTGATTTGGGGTTGGACTTTTTTGTAAAAAAAGAAATTGCAATAAATCAGCCTAAAAGAACTCTCTTTTAGCTTCTCTGAAATAAGTAAAAAAAAAAATCCCCTTGAAATAAAAATCAAATCTAAATGAAAACTTTTCAAAAATAAATGGAAAATGGTATACTATAAATATGTTGTTCTGTTTGCTATACATTTGCTAACCTGTAAACAAAATGTGGTCTAAAAAAAAATGTATAGTTTGCATAATCTTTAAGTTTAGGTTGCTCATGTTGAAACTCCACTCCTGTCATGTCTATCTGCAGTGAGTGTAGCTCAATCTAATACAGCCTTCCAGTGAGAGATCAGGTGTATGACTAACTTAAGTTGACTGTGTGTCTACTTTAGGGATGTTCCTCTCCTGTACACCTCCTCCAAGGCTGAGTAGGATTACAGTTTCCAGTATGTCCAGCATGTTCTCGTATGTCCGCACCTTCAAGCTAACATACCGAAGAATATCGGTAAAGCAACTCATCTTGTTCACGTCGCACATCCCTCCTATGCTTGGTAGTGTTGGCGAGGCTACGCACCAGCCCAAATCTGTACCTTCCGACCCCAGCGCAAGTGCTCAGGCTGGGCAGCTCATGATCTACGAAGCAGGCTTTGTACCCAATGGTGCATTGTATAGATTAATTATAACCTCCGACAGGAGAACTATATCTCTCTGGCTTATTATCCTATCCCCGGAGAGTGCCCCTGCATGGCTTTGGGAGGAAATCCTCACGAAGGACATCAATGGGCCACCCAGTGTGCATTCCACCCTGAGGATTGTGGGAAGAGTAAGAGAAAAAGAAGGCCTCGTGCAGAGTGACATGAGGGGGCTGAGGGAGCTCTGGGTCCAGCCTACTGCTCAGCATGCTCAGAGCCTCCTCACCTGTGTCAGGGACGAGCCTTTGGCTGTGAGAAACACACACACAAGTACGGAAATGTAATGTCTGAGAGGAAAGAGATGATATTACATTCTAAACTAAAACGAGGAAGGAAAACAAACTAACCTGATGTATGTGTGAATTGTTAGGGAGCCCTGGTGGTCCAGGTATAGAGCGAGCGTGCTTGCTGTGGATGTTGTTGATTGATGGAGACTTGGCCATTTTGGGCCTGCCAGGACCTTGTCCTCCTCCCCCTCCTGCTCCAGACACTGTCAAAGTCATTACAAAATCTGAATAAGAGACAGCACTATGAAATCAAGCAAACGGCATATAATAATGTCAAGTCTACAAGTGATTTTGGGATCATAGTGTTTTAGGACTTGTATAACGATGTGAATGCAGAAAAAAGTGAGATTGATCAGTCTGACAGTTCTGTATGATCTCTGTTCAATTTTGAAGTAAACTTTGAAGAGTGGTGAAGTGTAAAAAAAACTTGAATAGAACTAAACTGAAATGAAACAATAGCAAAATTGTAACCTGAAATGAAAAAGCAACCGATCAAAGTAAAAACTGAAATGATACAGAAACTGGATTAATACTAAAATGAAGTAAAATAAAAACTGGAACAAAACTAAACCAAGATGAAACAGAATTGATACTAATGTGAAATGTCACAGAAACCAGATCACAACTGAACAGAAATAGAATAGAAATAGAAACTAGATTATTACTAAAAATACATTAGACAATGAAAAAAGGATTGAAGCCAATTTGAGATGAAATAGAAATTTAGATTGAGACTAAACTGAAATGAAACAGCTAAATTAAATTAACTGAAATAAAATATAAAATGGATAAAAACTAAAAAGGCATTAGACAGTCTGGATTAAAACTAAACAAAAACCAGATCAAAGAAATTAATTTGAATCTAAAACTGGATTAACACCAAAGTGAAACAGAAATCGGATCAAAACTAAAATCAGATTAAAAATAACGGGATTAAAACTAAACTGAAATAAATCAGAAACCAAATTAAATCTAAATGGAAAGAAACAGAAACTAGATCAAAACTAAACTAAGATGAAACAGAAATGGGGTTGATACTAATGTGAAATGACACAGAAACCAGATCACAACTAAATTGAAATATAATAGAAATAAAAAATAGAATATTACTAAAATGACATTAGACACAATGGAAAAAAAATGACTGAAGCCAAATTGAGAAGAAATAGAAATTTAGATTGAGACTAAACTAAAATGAAGCAGAGAGCAAAATTAAATTAACTAAAATTAAATAGAAAATGGATAAATACTAAAAAGGCATTAGACAGTCTGGATAAAAACTAAAAAGAAACTGGATCAAAGAAATTAATTTGAATCTAAAACTGGATTAACACTAAAGTAAACAAATAAAACTCAAACCAAATTAAATCTACCTGTAATAAAGCAGAAACTTGATTAATACTAAAATGAACTGAAATAGAAACTGGATGAAAACTAAAAGATGAAAAAGAAACGGGACTGATATACTAATGTGAAATGACACAGAAACCAGATCAAAACTAAACTGAGATTAAACATAATGGGATTAAAACTAAACTTAAAATTAAAACAGAAACCAAATTAAAACTGGAATGAAACAGAAACTGGATTAATACTTAAATGACATACAGAAATCTGGATTAAAACTTGAAAAGTAAACAGAAACTATCAAACATAAACTCATTTGAATCCAAAATGTAAAAAAAAAAAAAAAACTAATAAAACTCAAACCAAATTAAATCTACCTGTAATAAAGCAGAAACTTGATTAATACTAAAATGAACTGAAATAGAAACTGGATGAAAACTAAAAGATGAAAAAGAAACGGGACTGATATACTAATGTGAAATGACACAGAAACCAGATCAAAACTAAACTGAGATTAAACATAATGGGATTAAAACTAAACTTAAAATTAAAACAGAAACCAAATTAAAACTGGAATGAAACAGAAACTGGATTAATACTTAAATGACATACAGAAATCTGGATTAAAACTTGAAAAGTAAACAGAAACTATCAAACATAAACTCATTTGAATCCAAAATGTAAAAAAAAAAAAAAACTAAACTAAACTGAAATGAATAAAAACGGCATTTAAAACTAAACTGAAATGAAAAAGAACCTGGATTAATACTAAAATGACAGAGTACTGATTAGAACTAAACTGAAATTAAACAAACTGAACTGAAACCAAAATATGATTAATCAGAAACCAGATTAAAACTGAAATGAAACAGAATCTAGATCAAAACTGAAATGAAAGTAAAAAACAAGGTTTATGCACCTGTGCTGTTGAGGCTACTAGAGCCAGGTGAGCCCTTCCTCCTTTTGGCTTCCAGACGTGAATCTGCATGATGATCGCTGCTCTGGTGAACAAATGGCCCGAGCGAGAGGGTGGAGTCACTGCTGTTCATCACTACGCTCATGCGTTTAATGGACTCGGCTGGGCTGCCTGAGGGAGGGCCACGTCCTGTCGACTCCTGCCTCAAGCTCAAAGAGTTGGCCCTGCCTGGGGTGCAATTCACCCCCACGCTGTAAACCCCACTGTGGGATGACGACAACGTTGATGACGATGAAGATGAAGAGGGGGTGGAGGCAAGCGAGGTGTGGTAGGCGCTGCCAAGGCTGCCCGAGTTTACCGCACAGTTCTTCTTAAAAGATGAGGATGAGAAAGAGTCAGAGGTGTAAGTGCTATGGGTGGTAAGCAGGGAACAATTTTTCCGCTTCTTGCCTGAACTGAGACTACCGCTGATGCTAGTACAGCTGTTAGCACTGCCCTTGACGATAGAGTTACTTAGGCTGGAGGATGGCTCCCGAGCCTTAAAGGACTTTGTACCAGATCGGGATTTAAGGGGTCGGTTGGAGCCCAACGAGGGTAGCGAGGACGAGTGGGCTGAAGGCATCTGGGGTGATGAGGCTGACACTTGTCTAGAAGTGCCACTGTAGGCGGGCTGCTCAGTGGCAGAGGCTTGTGGAGAAGAGCGGGCGTTCAGGGTGGTGCCATATGACAGGACTGGCTTGCTGTCATAAGGCGGTGGTGAGGACAAGCTGAGAAACCCTGCAGAAATGGAGGAGGATGAGGAAGAATGGGAGTTTGTGCTTGTCCGGTGAGAGGTTGTCGGTGTTGTTGCCGAGTTCTCTAACGCTAGAGGGATTTTCCTACAAAGTAAATGCAAGAAATCATAATAAGGATTGTGTTTAATGGAGAAATGGAGAAGTGGGAAGGGTCTCAACACACTTACTTCCATAATTGTGAGTTGACATGCTTGTCCAACATGGTGGTGAGAGCACATCGTACTTGATCCCAGCGCCGGTCGAATGCATAACAACCTCTACCGTACAATCGACTTCCAAAAGTGCAGAACTGATGAGAGGCAGAAAAGGAATTGCACATTGGTACTTGGTACTGAACATTCTCAAATCAAGGTTGACTCAAACATACTTTAAAGAGGGTGGCTCAACACAAAATTGGATTCAAATAAGGCCCTGGATATTCATATAAACTTGTTTTAAAACAGCTTAGTGATTCAAAATGCAAGTGACTTTCTAAACAGGCACTTCAGTTTGAGAAATTCACTACTTCAAAAAGAAAAAAAACTCCCTAATACTTTAAGATCACAACGTTTCTTATACTTACAGCAGCTGGTCGTGGGTGGTAACCTGAATAATGGCAGTCCAGTTTCTCTGTGCCCTCCTCTCTCTCCTCGTTCTCCCCCTCGTCACTGGAGAGGCGGCTGGTCTCTGTGCCAACAGGGGCTGGGTGAGAATGGTGGGCCTGGTCGTGGGCCATGGCTGGGTCTCCTCCACTGTGAGAGTTACTGCTGTTGAGTCTGAAGACACAGAAAAGCACCCTAACATTTGCTTTCGTTGTCAACCACCCGAACAAAGAACAACTGGAGGTCTATAACAAATTTGGCTAATCAATCAAAAGGAAGCCGGTTTAGAGTAAATAGTGGGGCAGGAGGAAGCAACTCACCGTGGAAGCCCAGAATTATGAGGTTTGGGTTTGCTGTGGGGCAAAGGCTTGGGGGCATCGGCAGTGCCATTGCCATGTGAGACCGGGTGAGGGTCTTGTGAGTTGCGGGAGGGGGGAGGGTGAGGGTCCCTGAGAGGGGGTGCTGGGTGTGAAGGGTCCAACCTGAACTGCAGCTCCTTGTCGCGCGCTTTGCTCTTGTGCTCAGCGAGAAGCGTGTCAAAGCGTTGCCGTCGCCCGAGCACTGCCCTCCTCTGGCTTATGGAATGTGTCTGTGGATAAATGTAACAGTTCAGTCATTCAAAGAAATTTGAACATTAGGGAGGTCCTAGGTATGCAAAATACACTGATGACCATACTGATATCGGCCAAGATCATTCTGTTTAAGAAGATATTTTAAAATAAAATAATTCTAGGATAATATTTGACCTTTTTTTAGTATATTATTAGCATTATATTGCTATATTAATATATTAAGACAATATTCAAAATAATAAATAAAATACAATATAATAACTGACCCTTATAATTTATGGTATATTATTAGTATTATATTGTCATATTATATTAGGACAATACTCAACAACAACAAACAACAAACAACAACAATATAATATTTGAGCTATTATTTTTATATATGTTATTAATGCTATATTGCTATATTACATTAGGACAATTAACAAAATAAATAAATAAAAATAAAAAGCTCACACACACACACACACACACACACACACACACATATATACTTGTATTAATGCTATATTGGTATATTATTTTCAATAATGTGTTCAAAAATAAATTAAAACATCTGAGCTTACTATTTTTGTTATATTATTGACACTACATTGCTATATTATTAGGGGAATACTCAAAAAATAAAATAAATTACAGTATAACATCTAGACTTATTTTGCCAGGTTTTAAGTTGGATTTAAAAAGTCTGACTGAAAGTCTGACACTTGAAGCTTTAGTGTGAAAGATTTTTTTTTATACTGATTATTGGCAATAACAAAAATAATAACTGCCTATTTGTATGGGCCAAATTAAAATGTCCAAAGTGCAGTAGAAGGTGGCATACCTTGCATGTTAAGGATCTTGTGCATGGCTTACGTGCTGTCATATCCATAACCCCACAATGGACATCTGGATTAAACTCTCGCTCTGATTTAAGGAAAAAATCATAACAGAACACACAAGTTAAAAAAAATAGTTTTTTCCCCTCAGAATTTTCTGTGTCATAAATATACAATAGCAGCAGAGAGTATAAACATTCACCTTTTCTCTTGTACAAGGGTCTTCTGCTACTGGCACTGCTGTTGTCCTGTTTCTTGTCTTGGGATGAGAGGTGGCCCTTTCCATTGGGGATCTGACCAGGGGCCAGCTGTGGAGCCTTTGGTATGGAGGGGAAGTTAAGGCCTGACTTCAAGGGAGAGGTGCTCACAGTATTGGAGGAAGAGGAGGAGGAAGAAGAGGTGGGCACGTGGGGGAGTTTGGGTGAAGAATCCACCTTCAAATGGACCTTCTCTAGACCTTTCTCTGGACCTTTGACTGCAGGGATTGGGCTGCGAGGCAGAGAAATAAATAGTCTTATATTGTACCAAAGGTGGGTGTGCTTCAGATTACATCTTTTGTGTTATGCAAGAATGGGCTGCTTATCATAACGAATTTACACATTAAATTCACTTACACTCCATCAAAACACACATACACACCTCTCTTCTTGCGGCACCCTATAGGGGAAGTGAGGCTTCCGGTGAGGCAGCTTCTCTTTGGTTGATTTGAAGTAAATTTTAGTGGGGGCGTTGCTGTTTGCACTGGAGGGGCGTGCAAGTGTACTACCACTAACAGTCCCGACCCCGACTCCACCCCCAAGGCTGCCCTTATTTCGAGAGTTTGCAAATGCAGCAGAGACGGCATAGCTGGATGGGGGCTTGCTGCTGGAGCCGTGTCTTCTCTCTGAGGGTTAAGAAATGTACAAGATTTTACTCTTTGAATGCACAACATGTTGACTGCAAAAGCCAATAAACGTACAATAATTTTTACATTTTTATTCAGATTTTTTTTTCATTCACTGGTAGTGTTTTTTTTTTGTCTTTTTTTAAGTTTAGTTTAATATTTTAAGGCCGATAGTTGATATCTGTTACCATTTAAAGAAAAAAAAACTTTATAATTTCTTAAGTCAAGCATTATTGCCATCTAATGGCATTTTCATTCTTTAATGCAGGTGGGTTGTAATGGTTTCATGATAACTAAAAATTTTACTTTAAAGTTATGCGTTTTTACATTTTAGTTAGTTCTGGAGTGTTAAAGATTTAAATTTAGTTGCAGTTTTTCCCCAGTTAACAAATAACAACTCTGATATCTACAGAGTGTAATGTAAAAATGAAAAACATTTTTTGAGTTTCAAAAAATAAATAAATAAAAGCAAAGGACAAACAAATGCTTAACTTCTGAGTTTTGACAGAGTTTTGGACTAAAGAAGTCTTCATCTGGCTTCGCACTTTGTCCAAGACATCTATTTTAATGGGTAGCTGACCTAACCTGCAGTTAAGCTAAGTAGATTAATACTTAGACACACATAGAGACACTCTCCTCTTCTAAATACACACATTTGCTTTCTCTCTGTCATAATTACAAGACACAAATGTGCATGAGCATTTTTAGTCAAAAGAGTGAACCGCTGTGCTGCACTAACAAATGCTCTGGTCTTTCCATACTTGCCTGTCAACAAGACACACACACACAGTTCTGTTGCTCCGGCCCAGCGTTTGTCACTAAGCCCTCCAGCAAACCGGGGGCAAACACAAGCGCACACACACAAACAGTCTAGTCTTATGTCTGGCCTGAAAAAATAACACCAAATAAAAATAAAAGAAGGACTAGGGCTGGGTTTTGACACAAATTTCACGATTCAATTCGATTCTCATTCACAAGCTTGCGATTCGGTTCGATTACCAATTGGATTCGATTCGATTTAATATTGATTATTTTGGATAAATATCAGGTACAGTACATGCCAAATTTTCTCAAGGGAAAAAAAAATCTCTCAGCTAAAGCTGTAAAATATAGCTACATGAGAGTCAGTTGGTACTACATTACTATAATATTGAAGGTTAAAATTGACTGATTTGTAGGCTAATATACAACTGCTAAAATTACACTTAATAAACTTTTTAAAATAATAAAGTTACAATTGCATAATAATAATTCTACTTCAATTCGGGTTTTTTTTTTAAATATAAACATTTAAATGGTGGCTGTCAAAAAAACTTGATGGATTTATTCAAACAAATAAAACATTGAAGAACAGTAAAAATTATAATGAATATGTTATATGGTGCATATATTTAGCAAAATGCCCCTCTCTATAGTTTATTTTTCTAGCTTACTAATGAATTTATGGTCACAGAATATGTCTTTTCTGAGGTAAATGTGACGTTACGTGACACATTGTTTACAAGCTGTTATATCGATGTCTTTGCGCGGCCAAAACACTAATTGAGAGATTACATGAGACAGGATAAGGAATGTAAAGTTGTACTCTTTATTTTAACTTACCTTCGGATGTTTAGTCATG
>NW_015548296.1:2203663-2204812 GCF_001515605.1 Sinocyclocheilus anshuiensis | reverse complement strand
TGAAGAACTTGCAGCTGCTGTGTATGTGATATGACGGTAGATTTCTCAAATGAAACGGTAAAATGCTAATGAAGTGGCTCTCAGAGCAGCTGAAGATGACATTCGTGTTCATATCATCATATAGTGAGACGGCAGACACCGGGAGCACCGGGAGCATCATCTGCGCTTTAGTATGTGTGTAGTAAACAAAACAGTGCACCGCGCCTCATTCATTGCATTCAGTGCGGAAATCATGGCGCCTTATGCGTGATATCAAATGCTTGCGCAGATTTATAGTATTACTATAGCATTTCACCTGAGCATTGCGAATTGCGCGATCAAATGCTTCCGCAGATTTATAGTATTACTATAGCATTTCACCTGAGCATTGCAAATCACGCGTATGGCCATGATAAGCGCTGAATGAATGACAGGCTTTCTGTTCGCGCAAGGCGCAAGGTAAATAAGAGTGACATCTAGTGGAGAAGACTAATGATAAGATTCACGTTAATCGTTTTAAATGTAACTGCAGCCTGGAGATCTCCAAATGGGGGAGGGAACTCCAAAACGGGGTGGGAGCTCCAAAATAGGGCGTGGCTTCCTCCCATTGACAGACAGGCACATGACACGCATGCGCAATTTTTTCCCCCCAATCCACTTCAGTGCAAACTCCACCCCACAGCTGATTCTAAAGATTTTATTGGTTGTGTCAATTAACAAGATCCGGTTGCATTGGTTTTCGGATCACCAGTACACTCAACCGAGAACCGTTTCTTTCGGACACGTCTGATTTGAGAACCGATGAGCTGATGATACTGCACATGCATGTAATTTTTCAAGAGGACGAAAAGCATGTTCTCCAAATATTTTGTTAAACATCAGAAAGTGTGATAATATAAATATATTTTATTTTACTTTTTTTAAAAAGATGAATGTATCTAATCTGTGTACTTTGTTCAGTTGAAGATTATGTTAGGTTATAGGCCAAAGGGGTTTGTCTGGGAAGTTGGATAATAATTAAGACTCTATGTCAAGAGAGAAAATATGGGTCAAGAAAAATGATCATATTACCCCAATTTTACAGTCTCTGCACTGGCTACCTATTAAATTCCGTATCAGTTACAAAATATTATTACTTGCCTATAAGGCCCTTAATGGGTTAGCTCCTGC
>NW_015548296.1:2189694-2202820 GCF_001515605.1 Sinocyclocheilus anshuiensis | reverse complement strand
TACTGACTTTATATATTTGAATGTGTATTTTCATCCCGGCCCGGGACGATAGACTTGATATCATTACGTCATCGCTAATGACGTCATTACGTTAGGACAGGGGTGCCCAAACTCGGTCCTGGAGGGCTGGTGTCCTGCAGAGTTTAGCTCCAACTTGCCTCAACCAGTGGCGTGTCTAGAGCATTTTAAAATCGGGGGGCCAGTCGGGGGGTTGTCTTTGCGGAACGATGTATGTTATAATACTTCGTGTACACGTCCAGTTTTGTGTGAGTGAAGGAAATCCGCTTGGGAGTGGAGAGATTCGTCCTCGTGCACATGGATCGCGTAACATTATGCGCTCTCGACACGGTCATTAAGATCACACTATAGAAACCGCCTAAAATTGAGTATAAAGAAGAGAAGAAAGCGGCCCTAGGCAGCTGCCTACATGCCAGGATCCACCACTGTCAGATGCAGTTAGAAATTTACTAAAAACAAGCCTTTCGCAAGACATCTGGTAGGGGGGGCACCTGGGGTGGCCAGCCAGCTTTCAGGGGGGGCCGGTGCCACCCCTGGCCACCACGTAGACACGCCCTTGGCCTCAACACACCTGCCTTTAAGTTTCTAGTATGCCTAGTAAGAGCTTGATTAGCTGGTTCAGGTGTGTTTAATTGGGGTTGGAGCTAAACTCTTCAGGACACCGGCCCTCCAGGACCGAGTTTGGACACCCCTGCGTTAGGGCGTAAAAGAACCCGATGAACCGTTTTTTTGAACCGGTTCATTGAAACGAACTGTCCGAAAGAACTGGTTCGCGGAAAAGAACCGGACTTCCCATCTATTAAACAGCGCCAAAATGGCATTTATTATTTAAATAATATTAAAATCTGAGACTTTGTTTCATATTGAAAGTACCAAAGCACAATGCTTATTGCGATTTATTGGATGGGAAGTGCCCTTCAATGTTCCATCCATTATCTGAAAACAGGCTAGACTAATCGATTCTTGGGATTTATGAATCTATATCGTTCTGTAAAAATGAGAATCGATTAAAATCGAGATATCATATTTTTTACCCAGCCCTAAGAAGGACACCATGAAGAAATCCTTGACTTATTTATTTCTCACAGACGCTTGTGGCTATTTGCTGGGATGTTGTCACTGCTCTGAGAAAGTGAGCCAGCAGCAATTTGAGTAACCAAAGGCCCAATCGACAAAGCCCCAATTACACCACAACAATCCGCAGTATCATTCCGGCCCCATGTTGAAAAAGCAATCTGGGATTGTTGTAAGGAAACTGTACACCAAATACCGCAACCTGACAAATGACCACAGGGAACTACCGACATAAAAACAAGAGCCTCATGCAAAAGAAGGACGATAAGTGTGGACATTGGCACAGTGTAGTAATTTACAATTTTGCACTTTTTTTCAAAAATGGAGAACAAATCAAGAAGCCGGCAGTCCTTCAAAACTTCCTGTATTTCTAAAACAGTCAACTAAAATTCATTATCGATTTGTCAAGATCTTTTGTCGATGTAATTTTGCAGTAGTAAAATATATTTTTGATTTATATTTCTAAGACGCATTTTAAGAATGGCAGAGGCCTCAAACAATCTAATCTATGTGCACTGTGTATGAGAAAAAAAATTGTACAATGCAAATATTTACACTTTGCAAAAGAGCTTGTTATAATTGCAAGTTTAAATGTCAATTTCAGAAATAAACTTCAAACACTTCATAGAGCGGGTAACATAACTGAAGGACAGAAGCAGCCGGATTAATTCTGAAGTGTATAGGGATATACTGTCTGCCCAGATTCAGTCAAATGCAGCAAAGTTGATTGGACGGCGATTACAAGTGATTAAAAGTGGACGATGACCCAAAACATACAGCAAAAGCAACCCAGGAGTTTTTGAAGGTAAAAAAGTGGAATATTTGTTAATGGCCAAGTCAATCTCCTGATCTCAACCCGATTGAGCATGCATTTCAAAACTAAAGGGGGGTCTGTGTATAAAAATGGTTGTAATTCCTAAGCAAAGCATTTTATGTTATATTTTTGTTCAACCCCTTGAATTAAAGCTTACAGTCTGCACTTCAATTTCATCTTGATTGTTTTATTTTTAATTCTGTTTTAGTGGCATATAGAGCCGAAATTATGAAAATTGTGTCAGTGTCCAAATATATGGACCTAACTGTATATGCATACCGGTCTAATCAACTGAGGTGCAGTGTGACTGCAGAATCCCACAATATCCACAAATGCATAATGTAGTTATAATACAGTTAAAGTGATAATATACAGTCAGCTGGTCAATTTCAATCAAAGGGAACGTTTTGAGCCCATTTTAAACTGAAGTGGATACAAATTCATTTCTTATTTAAGAAGGGAATAAAATAATCATAATAATCATGAGCAAACGTCTCCCACAAAGTGTTTAACATGCAAATGTTCAACAAGCAGATCTTAAACACATATTAAAAACTATGGCACATTTAAATACATGTATAAAAAATATGTAAATAACATAAATTGTTACGAAGGCCAATCCTTTTAAAAGTAATTTTTAAACTGTACTTAACTTTCTGACTGCAGATTCATATGTAGTTTGCAATACATATTCCTTAGTACCACAGCTTTTTTCAGCTCATTATGATTTATCTTGAATAAGAACTTGCCGGAACTAGATTCTTCCCTACACTATTAGTCAAGCACTTGAGCATTTAAAAGTTTCATGGTCTGTGTAGTTAATCTGCTCATTAATCTTTCAGTTTCTAGAATAAAAGAGTCCCAGTGTTCATAAAAAAACTTTCACTACTAGAGTGAGTGATTGTGTGATGATCTCTTTAAACACACACACACGCAGTAGAACTGGCTCGGTCTGAGTGCAATAAACAGATCATACTGTGGAATATTTAAACATCAATGCTGTCCTGCATAACTGATCTTCTGGAAGCTGAACAGAGCATCAAGTGCACTGATGTCGACATGTTTTGGCTCTCGAGAGAGTGCTGCAACTTTCACAATCTGCACAAATTCTCAGTCCTGTGACATGTTTTTGGATTAAGTTATGGCCACGGGAAATCTTCCAATCAAATAAGTCTCATTTTGGGTTATGATAGCCCATGAACAGCTGCACTTTGAGTTTTACACTGAGTTTTACAACACTTGTAGCTTTGAGAGTAACTAAAAGATCGACATATTAGGAAGATGTCAAATGACAAAAAAAAAAACATTATTCTATGTATGCTAGTACACAATTTTAACAAAGAAATGTTGCAATTATGTTTTGCACTGTGACTGTCATTAAAAAAATGACTATCCCTAATTACATATTGCTACAAATGTGATATTAAGTCTAAAGATCTAAAGACCATAAAATCACACCGAAACGGCAGAGAAAATGGCGTTAAAAAAACAAACAAGCCAGCATATAACTTAAACCCGAGGCGTTTTGCATTTCACTGGATGTGACTCGGCAGACTCAAAGCAAACCAGCCCAGATGCATGTTAGAGTATGTCAGAAGAAAATGTGGCTCCTTCACTTTGAAACACACAGCATATGCAGACATGTTAAGTAAATTAAAACACAGCCATTTGCAATTAACATCAGAAAGTGTTTTGATTATTTTTTTCTGCCCTACTTTATTGCACGCTAAAAAGCACCAAAGCAATTTGCCACTGGGATTTAAAGACATTTTGGCTCCCTCTTGTGGCCAATGCTGAAATAATGCGTCCAAGTGAACCAGCTATTATTACTTCAGAATCTTAAACAACAAATTGACTCAGCATCTGGTAACAGAGACTTTCGTTCAAGATTAATTATGGTGAAATGAAAGAAAAACTGGGACAAAGCAAGACCTTGACTGGGCCAAACATTTTTTAAATCAAAGTAAGAATGAGACCACTTTTAACAGAGATTTCAATAAAGAAAAACACCCCAGCTTTATTAGGAGTTATCTCTCTCTCTGTCTCTCTCTCTCAAAAAAACAAACAAACAAACGTTTGATTGAGAGCACTTTCTTGAAATCTGTAAAAATGCTCAAAGCATTTTGGCAGATGAATTTGTAACGTTCATGTGCTAAAATAAATGCTACAGTGTTAAACCACTGCTGACACGTTTTAAACGGCTCAAAAATAAATAAATAAAATCCTCAAATAAGTAATTTTCTTAAAACACAGATCAGAGGTGTGCTGAAATGGGAGCGATTTGATTTTTATTTTTATCCTGAAATTTTCTGACGCCTTGTGGGAGGTTTTAAATGTGCTAGATTGGATAAAACAGCACAGACGTGCTGACTAAAAAGAGCACATCAAACATTAACTTGAGGATAGTAAACAGAACTCTGGTGGTGGGTATCAAAGGCTTGTGTTCTTCTCTCTTCATGTTATGATAGTTGAGGCAGAGCAGAGGTGGGGGCGGGAAGGATTTCTGTCTTAATTCCCTTGAGTGAGATAAGATTTTTCTAAAACACCTCCATTGAAGACGGCAGGGAGTGCAAAGTGAGAGAAACGCAGAGAACGAGTCAGCTGTGGATGTGGACAGCAGAAGGTGTTCTTACCGTAGTGTGCTTGGAAGGCCTGGGGTTTGACTACCTGACTGCAGTGGCTGCACATGACCAGGTAGAAGACATCCTGGGCAGGACATTGGCCAAAGATGGGCATGTCTGCAAAAACACACACAAAACACTCATTAGCAGGTCACAATGTTTTGTGTTCTTCTGACACAGCATGATGAGACAATTATAACAATGCAGCTACTATTATTAGCAGCCAACATTATTAATGAGCTCATTAGAAAAACTTTACGATGCAATGCAATGCAAAACGAATGATTCTCTTTCAAAACTATCACTCTGAAATGCTGATAAAGTCTTTAAAAAAATCTATTATTTGAAGAAATCAAATATCAATTTAATAATTCAAAAATAAACTTGTAAATAAAACAAATAAACAGATAAATAATTTTTCAATTCGAAAAAACAGACATATCTACAACTGTTTATTTATACATTTATTCATTCAAACAAAAATGTAAATAAATAACTTCTGAACCCTACAAATAAAACAAACAAGTTAATGAGCTTAAATGTTTAAAAGCAAATGGACAAAGAAAAGCAATTTGCATATGCTACATGAAAATTACTGCAATGAAATGTAATGACATTTAAATACATTAAATGTATTGTTTGTTACACAACCATTCAAAAGTTTGGGATCCTTTAGTTGTAGTTTTTTTTTTTTGAAAGAGAAATTAATACTATTATTCAGCTAAGATGCATTAAATTGATCAAAAGTGACATTAAAGACATTTACACTGCTAGAAAAGATTTTAATTTCAAATAAATGCTGTTCCTTTTAACGTTCTATTAAAGACTCCTGAAAAAAAAAAAAAAATGTTTCACGGTTTCAACATGAATATTAGTTAGCACAAATAGATAAGAAATATTTCTTGAGCATCAAATCAGCATACTAGAATGATTTCTGAAAGATCATGTGACACTGAAGACCGGAGTAAAATTCAGCTTTGTCATTACATGAATAATTCACATTTTAAAATATATTAAAATAGAAGAGAGTTATTTTGAATTCCAATATTTCACAATGTTATTGTTTTTACTGTATTTTGACCAAATAAATGCAGACTTGGTGAGCGTAAGAGACTTTAAAAAACATTTAGGAAAAAAAATCTTACCAATCGTAAACTTTTGAATGGTAGTGTACATTAAACAACATTTTTAAATAAATGAAATCAAAATCATGCTGCACAAAACTATACTGTATATTACATAGAAAATGTTTTCAGGTTGCATGTTCTTGTTCATTGTGAACAGACAAATTACTTCTTGCTAGATTCATGTCACTCCTGATTAGAACACACAGCATAATCGAGTGTAAATTGCACGTAAAATTTGACCTAACCAGTGAATTGGGCCTTAAAGGTGCACTGAGCAATTTTTAAAAACCGCTTTTGACCACAGCGTCGGACTGAGTCCCACAACCAGAGGCGGACAAAGTACTCAACTCCATTACTTGAGTGAAAGTACAGATACTGCTGGTCAAATATTACTCCATTACAAGTAAAAGTTGTAAAGACAGATTTTTACTCAAGTAAAAGTACAGAAGTACTTGCTTTTAAAAGTACTTAAGTACCAAAAGTAAATTTCCTTTCTTATGTCAATGCACTGTTTTATTGTTGTACGTAGTACTTGCAATACTTCTGAAGCAACTGTACAACTGAACTACAGTACAGTGAAATCCTGTAAATACAGAGTGATAAGAAAAAAAAAAATCAAACCTGCTTTAAAACCCAGCAACACAACTGTAGCTGTATAACTTTACAACAGCAACACTGCTTTAACAAAAAAGCAAAACAGCAACAGACTTATTTGACAGACATCAAAACAAACATTTTAAAAATGCTGCCTAATCACTCTCGCTGTACTTTGATGTCACACACAGAACGGTCTTTGCAGTTCTGCTTCAAGTCCAACACCTATTGTGTTTTATTAGGAGACGCACAACAGTTCTTCTGTGGCTTTATAGGTAATATTTTCACGTACACAATTTAGCAAAATCAGACAATATTGTGTGTAATGTATACCACAATATTAACTTCTTATTATTGAATTGTTGTAAATAAATACCACATTTGCAACTGGTCAGTGTTCAAAAAATGCTGGGAAATCACTTCATGTAGCCGCTGCTACATAGTAACGACTTTCTACTTCGAGGACCTTGATAGAAATGTAGTGGAGTGAAAAGTACAATATTTGTCTTTCAAATGTAGTGAAGTTAAAGTCATAAGTTCCCAAAAAAATAATACTCAAGTAAAGTACAGATACTCAAAAAGTGTACTTAAGTACAATACTCAAGTAAATGTACTTAGTTACTGTCCGCCTCTGCCCACAACACACTTGTAGCCAATCAGCAGTAAGGGGCATGTCTTGTAATGATAAAGAGAAGAGAGCGCTCAATTTGAGTGCACAGACGGATATTAGCAGATCAAGTAACCTGTCTCCTACCTACTTTCACTGGGTTAGATATTGAAAGCAGATGCACTGACAATACACCTTCACATTAAAAAACTTGAAACACCGGTTATAATCACTTCATAAAAAAACAAACTGAAGGCATAATTGAGCTGCAAGCGTTATATTCAGAAGTCTTTTGTCGGCTGATGTGGAGCTCAGAGAGGCACTAACTGTCCATTAGTCTGAGAGCCAGGAAGTTAATTAGTGTGAGTGATTAAGTGAGGGAACAGAAGCAGGGCTATGGCCGCTGTTCCACTGCAGCTCCTTCACGCAGAGACACAAGGACACTCCAAAAAACATCACCGCCTGAAAAGATGCCATCGAATCGTCAGCGTCACCTGGGTGTACCTGTGCTCTTCTCACGGTAATTACTGCCAATCAGGACAAATAGCCTCTTTAGGAATTCACAAAAGATAACCATCAAGAAGTAGATAGCCAAGGCTTTGTTTTTTTGATCCACAGCTGTCCTGATGCAAAGTGAGCTGTTTGCAAACCTAAATCTAGTCATTTTATCAATTATAGATATACCAGTATATGGCAGACTGATATTTAGCAGTTTCATTGAACATAAAAAAGACTGAATGATTCAACATTAATTAAAAACAGCTTTTTAATCTCTAAAACAGCACCTTTTGTGTAATTCCAACTGATCTGTGTTAATTTTCAAACAAAACAATTCAAAAGCAGAAGTGTCATCTGAAAAGGTCAAATAGGCTACATGATAGGGCTGTGCGATATGGACAAAAAAAACGATTTCGATTTTAATCACGATTTTGACACACAGATATGCTTTACAGTCATAAATGCATTCAGTGTGAATTCCCGGTCTGTTCTGTTCTCATGCTCCATTTAGGCGCGCTGCATTCTGATTGGTTCGGATAGCATACTGCGGGAGGTCGGGGCGCGGAAAATCGTGCTGTAAAGCGATTTAGAAATCGTGCATGCTCAAATCGCGATTTTATGACGATTTCGATTAATCGCACAGCCCTACTACATGATAATCACTTTATCAAATATCAGTCTCTGGTGTTAGGTGCATGTAAAACGATTTATAAAAATGTCCGCGGATGAAATATTAAATTATCAGCATGTCATAGGTGAACTTTTAAAAGTTTGTGGTCTGAAAGATTTTTTTTTTTTATAAAGGACTTTTATGCTCACCAAGGCTGCATATACTACAAAATCAGCAATAAGCCGTAATATTACAATTTAAAACAACTGTTTTCTATTTAATATATTTTAAAATGTGATTTATTCATGTGATGGCAAAGTTGAATTTCTCGCAGACACAACAGCAGCTATTACCACAGTCTTGAGTGTCACATGATCCTTCAGAAATCATTCTAATATGCTGATTTGCTGCTCAAGAAACCTTTCTTATGATCAGTGTTAAAACAATTGTGCTGTTTAATATTTTAATAGAAATAAATAATCAATAATTGTTTTCAGGATTCTTTGATGCATAGAAAGTTGAAAAGAATAGAATTTATTTGAAATATTGTTTTTTGTAACAATGTAAAAGTCTACTCACTTTTAATTAATTTAATGCATTCTTGCTGAAGTATTCATTTCTTTAAAAATAAATAAAAGTATTTAGTATTTCATTATACATATATACACTCCATATTATTAGAACTAGGTCTGTAAATTAGTTTAACTAATTTTGTACAACTGATTATATTAAAGGGGTCATATGATGCTTTTTTAAAGATCATTATTTCTTTAGTTTTCGCAACTTCAGGGATCTTATCTATGCACAATCAGCTTGTAACACTCCAAAGAGAAAGGAAAACTTGAAATCGCATCATATGACCCCTTTAAATATACTCAAATTAATTTGATATTGCATCTTACAACTGATTCTTAAAATTCAAAGTAAAACACGACGCAACAACCAAACAAAGATGTCCATCTGTTGCATGCATACATAGATTTGACTATTTTCGTATGATTTACTAAAAAGCGTCTTATATTTTATATATATTTTGGGGATTTTTCCTCGGGAAATGTTCACAACAACGCAGATGTTGATGCACAGTCAAGTCATCTCAGTTGGCAAGGTGTATTTAAATCGGAAGTCACTACTACACAAGGCAGCACAACCACCTAAACAAGAAAATGCAGATATATTTCACACACATTCAAACTATACAAATGCAAACGGGTAGTAGGGCCTAAGGACCTATTTTCAGGAGTAGCCTTAAAGGTTACATGCTATATTTTTAACTATAGCTTTGAGGGATTCCTACAGAGAGAAACATCCATTTCAAAGAACATGAGGAGGACGGTGTCCTTTAAAAATTTCAAATGAGCTTTCCGGCTTAACAACGAAATAAAATCTGAGCCTTAGCTCTCCTCCGGATATCAATCCCAACATTAGACAACAACATGCTTATGACAGCATATCAGAGAAGCAGGCAGGATACGCTCACTCCATCAGAGCTGGGTTGAATTGACATGAAAACCACAGATATTCTAGTGTCTCCTAATCATGCATCTCAGGTCTGAGAGGAAGTGGAGGACAGACAGAATGTGCTGAAAGAGAGAGAATGGAGATGCGGGTGGAAGCTATGGATACGAAAACGAAGGAGGGAGAAAAGAGGGAGAGAAAAAGAGATTGTGACAAAGCGAGAGAGACACAGAGATGGCGATAAGGTGAGAGGGAGAGACAGGAAGAGAGAGACTGTGAGCGAATAATTTGACCATCCCTTTCATTGTCATTGATAAACGATCTAGGTAGAGAAGCTCTTAGAAGCCCAGTGCACGAACACATTCGCAGGTTTAACTCCACGCCTGGTGTGTCTGCGTGTCCTCCCCGCTCGCTTTTCCCCGCCTGATGAAGAGCTGCATGATCCTCACCACACATCTCTCCATTCAGGCACCTTTCACTGATTAACATACAGCAATCGTGCAAGTGTAAAATAGAGTGTTCCACTGTTTATATGTGTATGTTTGTGGGAACACCAGCTTCTGGGGGTACAATATCTCAGATCCTGCTGGTTCAGGTGGTTTTTGGTTTGGTAATAACTCCCCAGTCACTGACAAAAATGAGGACTGGTAATCTGTTAATGTTATACATCCTTTTCCAAAACTGGCTCCCCATTAAACCAAAACTAAACTTTTTCTGTCCTTCTGAAATCCAACAATATTTAAAGTGCCCCTATTATGCCATTTCCAATATTGCCTTTCATGCAGTGTGTAATGTAGCTGTATGTTAATGTAATCGATCTGCAACGTTGTAAAGCTGAAAGTGCACGATAAATAAAGTTATTGTCTCCCAAATTAAACAATCTACTCTGAACAGCTGAAACGAGTCGTTAGTAATTCGAATCCCACTTCTGTGACGGCTACACGTCACGGGGTAACACATTTGCATAGTGCGCGCCTATGTTCTACGTTGGCTGGCCGCGAACAACTTGACCCCGCCCACAAACACATCATTCTACTGACGACTGCTTCTCTAATCTTGTCGAGTTGAACGCGGGATTAGGGCTGGGCGATATAGCTAAAAAATATATCAACGACATATGTTTCATATCGTTCGGTATCGATAATTATTGACATTTTTTATAACCTTTTTTAAAACAGAGCAATATAAATTTTTTTTTTTTTTTAAACACTGTATTTTTAATTTGCCCACTTTATTAAGACAAACAACAAATATATATAGGCATATATGTTATTTTTTAACAGTCAAACACAAAATAAAATTTAAACTAATATCTCCTTTCTTATGTTTTATATGCAGATTAAATAAATCTTAAGGAAACTTTTGACTTGTTTCCCGAGGCCACAGGAGGGCGCAATGGGCAAAATAATGCAGCGCATTAATTGTCAATTCAAATAACTGTCTATAAAAGCGTGCATAACGTCTAAATTAACATATATAAATCAAATATAATTTTTTAAACTGCATAAACAATTATGAACAAAACAGCATCATGTGTTTATGCATTGCTTAGCCTAATATAAAGAGCCAAATCGCCGATCATACAGATTGCATTTAAAAACAAATGAGACGCAGTGAAATTAAATAAACCTTCACAAATTCGCGTTGTGTTTTCTAAACTTAAAACTGTTTTAACTTTGCATGACTTTCTTTGCATCTCTTGCATGAGACGCGAGTGCAGCAGTCATATTTGTCTGTCTAAAAATGTGCTGAATATGCGTTCTGTGTGAATGGCTTGGTTTCGGTTTTAACCTAATCAAGATCTTCTACGCATTGAGCTACTATATTTCTCTAATATTTTGAACGAATAACACAGCAGCGGCGTGTCTCGTGGGCTAGACTAACAAAACATTCAAATGCAACGTCACTTACGTCATCATTACCGCATCTCGCGCACCACTGATGACGCTCCCTGACGCACCCCTAACATTCGATTGTACCATTTTTGCATTCAAATGCAAATGTTTATTTTAAATTCGACTAATATTAATGTTTTTATTCACAATCTCCTCATCACAGGCAGGCACAGCACTCAATTCAGCATGTGTTCGTGTGAGCTGTCTGCATCACTCATAGTACGTGCCTATATTGTGCGCTATATCGAACATTTTTTATATCGTTATCGATGAAGGTGTACCGTCGATAAATATCGATGCCCTTTTATCGCCCAGGCCTACGCAGGATTCACAAAATGCTTGCTGTTGAAAGATGGATCAGTATCCTGTTTATTTGGACCAGCTGCTCCACTGAATCACAACCTGTAAGTATGATAAATAATAGATGTTTATATTTTCTATAGAGCGTTCAAAATACAGAACTATTTAAAATAGGCGTATCGTTTCCAAAACGCGCTGTACGTCGTAGACCAATCACAACAGACTAGGCCATCTGACCAATCAGAGCAGAGCAGGCTCACGGAATGGAGGGGTTTAGATAGACAATCTTAGAACTGCTTTGAAAGAATCGTTTGAGAATCGCTGGAAAATGAGGTGATATTAAATGCATATTTTGAGAAAACGAAAGCGTTTTTTGACCTTGCATGCATGTAATCCTATTGTAGCAGACTCCCAAAACAATATTAGGAACCGTAAAAATGGCATAATAGGGGCACTTTAAAAACACACTATCTGTCAAATGTTTGGGGTCAGTAATTTTTTGAAAGAAATGAATACTTTTCAGCAAGGATACATTATATTGATCAAAAGTGACAGTCAAGGCATTTATAATGTTGCAGAAGATTTTTTTTTCTAATAAATACTGTTCTTTAGAACTTTATGCTCATCAAAGAATCCTGAAAAAAACGCATCATGGTTTCCATAAAATTATTCAGCAGCACAAATGCTTTCAACTTTAAAGAGCAGGTCATATGGGTTTTTGAAAAATATCGCTTTTGCAGTTTATAACGTAGCTATCCTTAAATGAAAACAATCTGCAAAGTTGTTAATCAAAAAAGTGCATGATAAATAAAGATATTGTCTCTCAAAAGAGAGAGTCGATTCTGAATCGCCTTAACGAGTTGTCATATTTTCGAATCTTTTGCCTGTTATACGTCACTGGGTAACACTTTTGCATAATCCCCACCTGCCCGCGAAATACGAACAGAGTCTGACCTGCCCACAAACACTTCCGCTAGTTAGTGTGTTTACATCATGTTGAGAAGACGCTGTGTTCAAGGATACCACAGAAATACAATTCGAACCTTTTGTTGTGTGCATGTCATTTTACCAAGGACTGCTTCTCTAATCTTGGCTTTTATCTTTGTTGGCTTCTAATCTTCTTCATTTGGACTAACAAACTCTCCAAACCACAACCTGTAATTCGAAACAACAAATATCCCTTTAAAGTGGAAGTGAAGCAGTCAGTCAAGTTGACATTATTTAGTAAACTGATTTCCACTTTAATAAAAAAATATATAATAAACACGATTAATGTATCCATTTAAAAAAATAAAGCAGTGGTTGCCAAACTGGGGGGCGCGGCAAGGCTGAGGGATAGTTAGGGCCCTATGAAATCCGCATATTTTTTCCCAAATTCCGTTTTTTCCATTTAAATATTTCTGGATTCCGTTTTTTTTTTTTTCGTTTTAATTTTTCTCGACTCCTTTTTAATAGTTAAATTAAATTGTATTAATTAAAAAGCATGTCTTATTAATTAAAATCATGAAAC
>NW_015548296.1:2188291-2189292 GCF_001515605.1 Sinocyclocheilus anshuiensis | reverse complement strand
CAAACCGGACTTTTATTTTGACGGGTTGCCGTGAATACCTTTACAGTTCTGTGTATGAGATATGACGCTAGTTTTCCTCAAACCAAACGCTAAAATGTTCATGAAGTGACTCAGCAGTTCTAGAGATGTTGTTCATGTGTTTACGTCCTCATTTAGTGAGAAGACAGATGCTGAAATCACCGCGAGTGTCACGCGCGCTTCAGTATGCGTGTAGTAAATGAAACCGCGCATAAGCACGATATTACTGTCTTACTGAAGTAGTTCTGATAATTCCGCTTGCATAAGTGTTTTTGTATTTTATATCATTATTATAAGAACGGATTGGAGCACTATATTATTGTTTTATGTAAACGTGATTTGTCAATGGTAGCGCTCGCTAACTTGCTCAAGGACTCCTCTCTCTCTCTGTGCCAATCACAACAGGCTTGGCCAGCTGACTACTCAGAGCAGAGTAGGCTTATGGAAGGGAGGGGTTTGCTCCGAACTTGCTTGGAACGAATCGTTTCGAAATCATTGGCAAATGACTCTAATATTAAATGTATATTCTGAGAAAATTACAATGTTTTCTGACCTTAGATGCATTTAAACCTGTTGTAGGGGACTCCAACACAATATTAGGACACTTTAAAATACCATATGACCTGCTCTTAAAAGGAGACATATTATGCCCCTTTTTACAATATGTAATATAAGTCTCTGGTGTCCCCAGAATGTGTCTGTGAAGTTTCAGCTCAAAATACTCCACAGATAATTTATTATATCATTTTGAAAATGCCTATTTTGAGTGGAAGCAGAAACACGCTGTTTTTCGGGCCTGGCTCTTTAAATGCAAATGAGCTGCTGCTCCCCGCCCCCTATTCCAGAATAGAGCAGCTCATACCTACTAAAAACATCTGTTTTGGTTCTCATTATCATGTTTATTGTGCTGAAATCACGCGTTTTAAACACTGATCTATAATAGATCAGTGGTTTTAAACCATATTAGTTTAAACTTCTGATAT
>NW_015548296.1:2167277-2188243 GCF_001515605.1 Sinocyclocheilus anshuiensis | reverse complement strand
GCTCCCCGCCCCCTTTTCCAGAATAGAGCTGTGCCATTACAGCTCCTACCTGCTAAAAAAAACATCTGTTTTGCTTCTGATTATCATGTTTATCGTGCTGAAATCATGCGTTTTAAACCATATGAGTTTAAACTTCTTATATACGTTTTTCTGAGCACACACATCCGAAGCACACGGACAGAAAGCGGCCAGCACACAGCATGTGAGTACTAAACTAAGTTCTCATTCACACACAAGTATGCGTTGAAAACACACGAGTTACAAAAACAGTCATTTATGTCTGTGAAGGTAAACAGCAGGGAAATAAATCGCATGTTTATTTTAGATCTGTGTGTCAGCAGCAATATACAGTAAATCAATCAATAAATCCACTGATCTCTTGTCTCCTCTGAGGCTAGGACTCTAAACAGTGTTCTGTGCTCGTCTGTGCAGCCAAAGACAGAACAGTTAGTATGTTTTGCTCAAACTTTCGCCATGGCATTAGAGCTGGTACACTGTTGTCACTTGTAAAATCAAAATGACGGTGCCGTGGGTGGAAACTTACAGATTAAGGGGCGGTAATATTATAATGAGATCCCTTTGCCATGTCACCAAGGGAGCGAAATCCGACACGCTCTTTTTTCAGATGCTTGCAGAAAAAGGCTAACCAAAACAAAGTTACTGGGTTACTCTTTTTCACGTTTCCTTGGTTGGTAGATGCACCGGGGACCTGATTATAGCACTTAAAACCTGGAAAAGTCAGATTTTCATGATATGTCACCTTTAATTATAATAAGACATGCTTATTATGCAGCAAATCAGCATATTAGAATGATTTCTAATATGGATCATGTGACACTGAAGACTAGAGTAATGATACTGAAACTTCAGTTTCACCATCACAAAAATAAAATACATTAAAAATATTTTACAGTAGAATAAGTTATAAATTTTAAGTTGTACGTTTTCACAATATTACTGTTTTTACTGTATTTTTAATTAAATGTAGCTTTGGTGAGCATAAGAAACTTCTTTAGAAAAGATTTTAAAAATCTTACCGACCCCAATTGTTAGTGTATGTGCATGAATTTACTAAATAATCAGTTTTAAATGTTACGGAATCTAAATAACAGTTCCATCTAAGCTTATGATGAGCCCAATCACAGCCTCTGGCCTCCATCCCCTTTGGACCAGATGATCAAACACTTTCAACCAAGTAAGTTTTGCAGTTTAAGACAGATTGTCAAGAAATGAATTAGGCACGCTGGTTAGATTAGTGCATACAGACATCATCTATCTGATACACAATTAGATTCACAGAGCATTTTCTCTGTGGAAAGTGAGAATTTTCTCTTAGCATTAGGTTGTAGAGCATGAGTGATATTTTTTATTTCCTGCATGATCAACATGTGATTAGCTATTCTGGACCTTCAAGTCCAGAATCATTTTTATGGTACTTTAATAACAAATAATCAAGTGCAACGAAAGGCAATTTGTAGTGAAATTTCCCTGACCAGAGGCACTCGATTTCATATACATACACAACTGGTAATTAGGAAATAATAGTCAAATAGTTATTAGATTATTTTGAAAAAGAAAAAGCGCAAATCAGTGACTGCAATTGGCTGGATACCTTTAGTTTGTTAATTCAGTTTTAACGAGCTGTCTAAAACCAAATATTTAGACAAAATTAGAGTTAAACAAGGAAATCGTACAACTCATTTTACTTACAGGCTTGCATCTCAGTCTGCCGCCGGCAACGCTAAACTAGTATTAATACAATATCTCTAACAATCATTCAGGGAAACTGAAATGTGAAATTCACTTTGCAACCCTAATATTCTTCCATGTACCTGTCTATGTTTTCAATATTGTTTCAGCTTCAGCTGATAACCAAGTTTTAAAATGACAGTTCACCCAAACAATTTCTATTATTTACTCACGCTCATGTTGTATCAAACCTGTGTTATTTACTTTCTTCTGTGGAACATAATAGATGATATTTTGAGAAATGTCTCAGTGTTTTTTTTTCACCAATGGTCAAGTCAACAGTCATCAAAATGGTTTGGTTACCAACACCCTTCAAAAAATGTGAAGTTTCCGTCTTACAAAAGAAAATATTTGGAAATGTTTGGAAAATAAACTGTGAATAGATGACTACATTTTCTTTTTTTATGTGAACTGTCCCTTTATTCATTATTAATATATTATATCAATACAATACATGTATGTTTTAAGGATATTTTCCTTTTTTTTTTTCTCATATCATCCTGCAGGCCAGGCTGGACACCCTGTTCCTGACTATACAATAACATGTAGTGCTCTTAAGCTGAGGCATAGAAGCAATAACGTCCATATCTACAACACAACATACGCTGCTTTCAATATATCCTCACACATAAATATTTCAGGCATAGACAGACAATGCTGAAACTGAAACTAAAGTCTTAATAAAGATGTGTTTGAAGCGTTGGCTTTACTTTGACCTGAGAACAGATCTGCTTAAAATTAAATCTAAATTTTAATAGAAAACACTAATTAAAGCTCAACATAAAAACAACAATGATTTCAGTCCATACAGGCAAAAAGGTGTTGTTTTTCATCTTATGTAACCCTAAGGTTGACATATCTGACAGATTACTGTGTGACGACTATGGGTCTTCCCAGACGTAACCAATTCACTCTAAATTGTGCAATGGAGCAGTGGTGCACATGATAGCTCTATTGTTTGTCAATGCAAATGCACTGGTAGATAAATGCCCTGACAGGTACAGTATCTCGCGCTTCCTATACTAACAGAAAAGGAGTGAGAAAAGGGCCTGGTGATGACACGTTTATAAACTTCATGGCAACTAAGTATAAAGCTAAGATCTATTAAAATTATCTACATAAAAGAGATTCATAAGAACAGCTATGATATCCACTGTTAAGATGTCATTTGCTTTGTTGGGGTTACTAATAGGCTTGTTACACCTATTTAATTTACAAAAGGTGGATTTAAAAAATCTGATCGACAACTACCTTGACCATTACACACATAAACAATACAGCTGAGTTACTTATATCCATTTCGATCTAAGCAAGAGCTAACACAGTCAGCTGCTAATTATCGCAAAATAAAATCAGGACTTTGACGTGAAGCAGTATTAACAAATAATTATTAAATATATATGAAATATTGATCTGAATTTAAGTTATACGAGTTAAAATGGTTACTTACCAAATGAGCAAATACATGGGCATTAAACATTGAATTTGTACTTTAATTATTTTAGTAGAGTACTTGTAGAGATACAGAACAGTTTCCCAGATGAGTGGCTATTTATACAGTGATGTTTCTGACGATTTAACGACAGAATGCTGCGATTGACCAATAAACATACAGTGTAATAAATATGTATAATTCTTCAGATTTCATAATTCTGCCATTTAAACAATTAGTGTATCATAAAATGTGTGACTACAATACACTTAAAAAAATCAGGGTGATCAGGACTTTAACGTGAAGCAGCTAGTTAATTAATAATTATTAAATATATATGAAATATTGAACTGAGCTTAAATTATACGAGCTAAAAAAGGTCGCTGAGGTGTCCAGGAACACTAAAGAAAATACTGACCTGTCTGTGTTTATATTTCCCTACTTATTACAACGATACTTATCAAATGAGCAAAATATGGGCATTACTTGTAAAGATACAGAACAGTTTCCCAGATGAGTGGTTATTTATACAGCTACGGCTCTGACGATTTGACGACCGAATGCTGTGAATGACCATTGAAAATCAAGTATTCCAAAGAGTTGTGTAGAAAAATGTATAATTCTACATATGATTTAGATTTCATAATTCTGACATTTAAACAATAAGTGTATGAAATGTGTGACTTATCCAAACATATTAAGCATTTAGGTTTCTATTCAAATGTCATATAGTTGTTTGTACACATTTAAGAAATTTCAAGCATGGCAATTACATGCATATAGCATGTATTCTACTTCAGCTACTCTCTTTTCATTTCAATTCAAACTCGCAAGTTCTAACACGCAACTCAGACCTGTATAGTAACTAATGTTCCAACAGAACAGCCTATGTAAACACGCATACAAGAGCTCGTTCTAAACGCTTGTAACTATCGTAATAGCAGAGTTTTCATGGGTAGTACTGTCAAAAGTCAGCTGCACTTGTTTCACGGCGAGCCGGTGCGTGAAAAGTGTGCACACAGCACCAAAACAAAAACACACCTTTGACCAGAGAAAGCAACACTACTTACCGTCTCTGCAGAGTCTCATGGCTTCGCGATTTTTCCCGCACTCTTTCAAACTTTCCTCCAATTCTGTACCTGAGGAAGCGATTTGGATCGCGTTACATAAATAGTTACACTTGCTGGCTTGTTCTCGCGTTTCTTAATATTTCAAAACTGCACGCAATCGGGCAAAAGCTCGCTATCTGACGCGGCTGCCCGCTGCAACGCAATGGCCGACGGCGGCCGATCAACTCACCGTCGCTCCTGTAGAGTTTCGCAGCATCGACCCAGCTGCTCCAAGGCTGTCCCAGCATTATTTCAGGACTAGGCAGGGATCTGCGCTCCGCAACAGTCGCCATTGCTGTGGAGGCTTCTCCCCGCTGCTTCAGCTGCCTGGCCGCTCTGCGCTGCTGCTGCTGCTGCTCCCCCCTGACGTCATCATCGGCCCTTTCCGACATTCTTTCCGCTACAATGTAACAACACAGCAGTGAGCGCTTAAGGTGGCCGAGCGGATTCCGTCAATGAATGACATGAGCCGAATACCCGATTCGGTCGTCTTTGGTTCCCCTGATGCGTGCTGCACTAGGCGGCGCGTCTCGAAACGTACATTAAGGGCAGATTACAGAGATAAAAGTTTAAGAACGACCTCCAAACTTCCTTTCGCTGAGGCGTATGTGCTTAATAGTGAGGAAATCTGGGTTTCACTTGCGTGTGGGGAGAAATGTTTACCTTATTATGCTGTCACGCATATTAAAAAAACGTATATCTTCATAGGTTTCCATTAAAAAGGTGAATCAATTGTCTTGGGAAATCCCCATTCTCCTAATACCGACGTCGACAAAAAAAAGAAAACCGGCCACTAGATAATAAATAAGCTACTTTTTCTGAGAAAAACATGATGCCTGCAATTTGAACGACTTTGTTTGACCTACAACAAATGCTAACCTATTTAATCCCACTAGTAATATTTCTGACCAATATGTGGTGGGTTTTTTTTTTTAGCTGTGGGGTCTAAAATATATTGTCTATGTGATTTATACAGAGTTATCAGCTATAAATCAAAATGCAGACTGTCATTCATGTGATAATTTTTGCATGACGCAAGTCACAAGACCACAGCTGTTTCATTTCAGTTTATCCCCCTGAAAGGAAGCACGTAAAACAATTCATATAGATACAACTACCATATCCGAGACATACTTAAATATTTAGATTATATTTAAATGGTATATTATCATTTTTATTGTTGCATCATTAAAGGGATAGTTCACCCAAAATCTGTAAGTCGATGGTTTGGTTACATTCTTCAAAATATCTTCTTTTGTGCTCAACAGAAGAAAGAAATTCATACAGGTTTGGAACAACATGAGGGTGAATAAAATGTTAATTTTTGGGTCAACCATCCCTTTAAGATTACTTTTCCATTTAAAACTTGGTAACACTACATGTAAACATGACAGTGGTCACACTCATGACCAGTAAGAAAACCCAGAGTCCCATTCTGGCTGATTCACAGTTACATTAAAAAGCAAAGTAAAAGTTGAAAGAAATACGCTTTTATTCTTGGGTCATCGTTCCCTTTTGACAAGAAGTGTTTGATAGTAAAATAAAATATTAAATAATAATTGTTTGCAACGTTCTGATGGATCTTACTCAGCAAACTGATGAATAAATAGACTCTGTAGTATCCCGCTGGTTACATTTGTGACCAGAAAGAAAACACAAAGTACTTTCAGTCATTTTTTTTTTAATGCATGCAGTTTGTTACGTCAAGGAGCAAAACAAATCTATTCACTTCAAAAATCAAGAGTGAAAAAGGTTAAAGGGGTCATATGATGCGATTTCAAGTTTTCCTTTTTTTTGTTTGCTTAAAGCTGCAGTCCGTAACTTTTTTGTGTTCAAAATTTACAAAATTTATATATTAAGCGATTACACCATGAATCCATTTTCCAAACCGTGTTTTTGGCTTGTGCTGAATCACTACGGTACACCTATAATAAGTGTTTCTATTCTGACTATTTAGACTGGTTCGGGTAGGTACCGCTGCGGAGTAGCCCAGTACCTGCGTGATTCGTCATAGACATAAATAGAGAGAAGTAGCTCTGGCTACAATGTTCTTCCGCAAGACGCACGCAGTTCTGTTTATTAACCGCTAGAGTGCCAAAAGTTACGGACTGCAGCTTTAATGGAACAGATTAGAAGAAATTTTGCATTACATCACTTGCTCACCAACTGATCCTCTGCAGTGAATGGGTGCCATCAGACTAAGATTTCAAACAGCTGATAAAAACATCACAATAGTCCACAAGTAATCCACATGAATCCAGTTAATCAATTAATGGCTTGTGAAGTGAAATGCATCGTGTTTGCAAAAAAACAAATTCATCATTAAAGGGTTAGCTCACCCAAAAATGAAAATTCTGTCATTACTCAACGTATTCAGTTGGTTTACGTTAAGCATGCGTGCGCTTTCTATTGGACGTAAACAATGCTGATTACGTTGATTACGTTCTGGGGTACTCTCCACTTTGCACACAAAAAGTATTCTCGTAGCTTCGTAAAATTACGGTTGAACCCCTGATGTCACATGGACTATTTTACCAATGTCCTTGCTACGTTTCTGTGCCTTGATTGTGGTAGTATCCTTGCTGTCTATGGAGGGTCAGAGAGCTCTCAGATTTCATTAAAAATATCTTAATTTATGTTTCCGAAGATGAATGAAGGTCTTATGGGTTTGTAACGAAATGAGGGTAAGTAATTAATGACAGAATTTTCATTTTTGGGTGAACTAACCCTTTAAGTCGTTTTTAACAAAATGTTGCTTCTAGCTAAAATATGAGTCATCTATCCATAATATTGTTTTCTCCAGTGAAAAGTTGTCAGCAGGAGAGAAATATGTACAGGCCCAGCACTGTTTACAAGCAAAAACAGTCCAAAAGAGTTCTAAATAAATAAGTTTCTGTTTTTTATTTGACAGAACAACAGGGGGTGGACTTCTTCACTGGAGGGGGCCTTATTATGAAATATGTACTGAATTTTGCCCAGAAGCAACAGTTTAAAGTTAAAACATCTTAATTATGGATTTGTTTCTTACAAACACGCTGTTTTTTTCTTTACAAGACATTCATTGATTGACTGAAGTTTCTTGTTCTGATGGCACCCATTCGCTGCAAAGGAAAGCTAAATTACTCAAAATCTGTTCTGATAAAGAAACAAATTTGGATGGCCTGAGGGTGAGTACATTCAGTTTGTGGGTGAACTATTCCTTTTGAAAACATAGTAATACCTGTGATGGACTAAAATGATGAGTTGTTAAAAAGGAATATGTTTAGAAATTGTGAAATTAATCAAATATGCCCTTAAGTTCAATAAAATAAAACCTAGAGTGATATATTCATTATTTAATTTTTGACATAATATTATTTCATACCTTGTCAAAAGTAAAAATTGGAACAAAACTGGTCAAGTCAGTAGATCCTCATCAGCTATGGTGATTCCAGACTGCCACCCAAGCTGGTGAGGGAATCTGCAGAAAGGAAACAGATGAAGGAGCAGCTTAATGTTAGCAGTATTATTTTAATACTCAGTGTATAATAACCACAGTTTAGTGGAATTAGCAGTTTGTTTTTTGACAGAGGAGCCTTTATGACCTAAGGCCTGTGGCTTTCTTCTCTACAGTTTTTACTAGCTCAAGATCTACTTATGGAGGAGCCCGTCACTACAGACTAATCCAATCCAATAATGACTATCTCCGGCTAACCATCTGAGAGCCCTTCAGTTGACAGCCTGATAATCCGTCTCAGGGATATAAAGCAACCAGTGAAAATGTTTTGACTTTCTAGCATATGCTCAGTGCAACATCAAATTCATTACCTATTTAATAACATAAAATAAGCAGAATTTGCACTCCATGACTTCATCCATTTATGTAAATCAAAAAATGTTTCTGGTACGTATTTTCAGAATAAATCAGTACAATACCTATCTGAATAAATTATAATAGACATGAGTAATTTCAAAACACAGAGAAAATAACAGATATAAACAAACAGCATCATTCTGATGTTAATTGGATGACTATCAGCCTGTTGTTTGTGTCAATGGAAAGTGATGAATGCATTACGCATCAAGTGTCTGTATGAGAGAAATGGATTCTGATTTATGACTTATGATGAGATGTTGCAAAGACTTCCCCTTCGGTGCGTCTACCATTCTACAGAACTATACAAAAATTGCAGTTTCCAGCACAAACACATCCACTCTTGGTCAACACCTTACAGGGGGGTGCATAGAGTTAAACTAAAAACAATTAATATTCCAAATTTAGCATGCACAGCTGAAGCCATGAGTACAAAGCTTGTTTATTACAATAACTTTGAAGTACTACATGAGATTTTAATTTGAAGAAATAGTCAAACTGTTGTCATTTTATATATGACTCATTTTATTATATATGAAATCACATAAAAACCATATACATATAAAATAAGATTTGATTTAAAATGTTTAGGAGCTAACTGTTTAAAAGCTAATGTTTAAAAGTAGGTTGGCAGATTCTGTAAACAGCCCTAACTTCCCCTTTTTTATAAAGTTTAATTTTCAACTTTGAGACATGAGACCTTTTTGTAAAATGGCATGTCCTTGAAGTTTTACAAGTGTTCAATGCTAATGTTTACTGATTAAAATTATTCTTAAGGCTCCATTCATTTCTAGCCCTGTCCACTTGTTTGCATCCACTAGGTAACTTCAAATGAGCAAGTGCACTTGGGAAAGTGAAAGCAATAATGGCAGGATCCACCAGTCATTAGAATGGCTCCCACAACAACTTTTCCGTAAGGACTAAACATAGCGGGTTTGTCATAGAGCGAATCGAACAAAGTAAACTTGAGTGTTAGGTCACCAAAATAAAATGTTACACACATAAGAGGGGGAGGGGGGACGGCATCAGGTTTAGCTTCCTCGCTAACTGAGCAGCTGAAGCCAGCCATTGGTGGCACTGCTGTAGCATGCAACTGGCTAACTGGCAGAACAGACATTAGCAGCTGATCTCGATGTCATCATTGTTCTCTTACCAATGCCCTGGACTTCAGAGGTCCCGGTTGAGCTCTAGAGAGAACAAAGGCGCAGGCTTTAGGGTGTGTTGAAAATGAAGATCAGTTCAAAGAGCGAGTGCAGTGCTCAGTGACTGTGGAGGTCTTCACCAAGTGTTTCCATGTCTGTTTACCAGGCAGCATTCTGGGACAAGAACGTCACTGACTGACTCCAGCAGCACGCATGCACCGAGCACGCCTGTTACTGGACAGTATGGTGGTGTGTCAAAAACGAGAGCGCTGCCTGTCTAGAAAGCATTTCTGGGCGTCGTTCGCGCACTTGCAACGCTCCTGTGCGTTTTTGTGAGTCGTTTGCGCTGTCGGGACGCTTTCGCAGCAGCTTTTCGAGCGTCCCAGACGCGCCCTCGGTGCCCAAATAGGCAGTCTAGGACTAGGTAGGCGGCTCAATGGGTTTTGAAACACAGCCTGCTCCTGCACTTCGCTATAACGCTTTTGCATACATATGGAGAAGTAAAAACACACTAATCAGAGCCACACGCAGCCGACACAACTTTGAAATGAATTTGGCGATATCACAACGACAAAAACCCTTGCCGTTTAGGGGTATGCTGTAGCGATTTGTGAATCTTACGAGTCGGATCTCTTCAATTAATAAGTTGAACCGGTTCACTAAACCGATTCGACTCGCAATGCAACCTACACGTTGAACGAGAACCTTTCGAATACTGAGCCAAGAACCGATAAATGAGCTGATATGAATATAATCAAGTGTAAATGAATATTTTATTGATGTTCTAAGTTACTTTGTTTTATGTGCTGAATCAATCGTTATTTTTGAAATGGTTCTTTAAAGTAAACTGATTTGAATGAACCGATTCGCGGACCTACGACCATACTGTCAAAAACGACTTGAATTATATAGCAAGTCATAAGAGTTTCGGACGTTTGAAAGAGTCATTTTGCGCACAATTTTGAAATGGCTTTGCTGATGAGAGAAAACCTGGCCGTTTAGGCTGAAACGGTTCGTGAAACTTTTGAATTGGATCTTTCGGAGAATAAGTTAAACCACTCTGAACCGAGAACAGCCTATTTCGCATATCTGATGTTGTTGTTAATGTTATGTCGTAAAATAATTGTTGAATTCCTTTTTAACGGTTCTTGAAAACGAACTGTTCTAATGAACCGATTCTCGGAAATGAGTCGGACTTTCCACCACTGTCAAAAACTACTGAACTGCCTACCTATTCAGCACTTCTGGAAATCACACGAATAGTTTAAACGTTTGAATGAGCAATGTACCCACTACTTCTAAATTACTTGAATAACCGTTAAACAAAACCTTGCCATTTAGGAACCTGCTGTGATTCGTGCGGCGGGTTCGTTCGGCTCGTTTGCTTCGCAACAGAGGCGGGGCTCTGATGCGCTGTGTGTCCGCGCGCGCATGTCAATAAAGTTTTTTCGAATAGTTCAGTGTGCCTTTTGGAGAATGGGTAGCATCACTGATGGTAAGGATTTATTTGCTTTGGTGTATATTTAGTGTTTGATCTTTATGTGGCAAATCAGTGTGATTTATTACAACGGTGCCCGGGTGTATGCGTTTTTGTAGCTAAAAGAACTCACTTAAAATGAGATCAATATGTGGAATTATAGCTAGTTAGCCATGTGATATGCTAAAACTGATGCACTGGTGTGTGTGTGTGTGTGTGTGTGTGTGAGCTGTTTTTATGTGGTTTAATGTGTAGTTCGCTTCAACAATACTTCTTAAATGGCATCTGTGTCTGTATCGTTTCACAGATGAGGTTATTCGGAAGCGTCTTCTTATCGATGGAGATGGAGCTGGAGACGATAGGCGCATTAACGTGCTTATGAAGAGCTTTACCAAATGGTGTCATTCCAATTTCTCACCAGAGGAAGGGTAAATAAACTTTTATTATGATCTGTGATCGCTCTAATTTCTTTTAATGTACCTTATTGTACTGAGTAGTTACCATAGCCTTATTTATAATGACTTGATTGTCTCTGTTGCTGCAGGTTCTCACAGTATCAGAGGATGTTGACATCTTTGGCTCAATGTGAATTCTCCATGGGGAAAACCCTGCTTGTGTATGACATGAACCTGAAAGAAATGGAGAATTATGAAGCAATCTATGCAGATATTGGTAAGACCTCCAGGTGATATGCCTGTGTGACTTTGTCAGGTATCATTAAGATTTGTTGAGTTGCATAGCATAATATTCTTGTTTCTTCTCTTCAATATAGAGAGAAGTATAACTTCAGCCCATGAAAAAATTGCAGAGTGCAAAAAGGAAATCCAGAGAGCGAAAAGGATAAGAAAAAACCGCCAAGGTTCAGTACAGCTTCTTTGGAGAAAACTGACATTTTGTCCTTTCTATTGTTTTCTATTTGGTTGTATCACTCATTTCTGCTGTTCTCTGATCTAATTCTCATTTGTAGAGTATGATGCTTTGGCCAGAGTTATCAAGCAACATCCAGACAGACATGAGACCTTAAAGTAGGTTTGAAATTCATGTGTAGGTCAAATCACATCTGTATTAAAATGTAATATATTTATTACTTGGTTCATTATGTATTAAATCTGTAGTCTGTATTATATCCTTTATAAAAAAAATGACAAGCGGGACACCCTACGGCAGGGATGCATATAGACCCACCAGCTTTTGAAGTGTTTTTGTGATCTTATTTCTGCAGGCAGCTTGAGGCTTTAGACCGAGAGCTTCAGCAGCTTTCACACATCAAAGAGAATGTGGAGGACAAGGTAAGGGAATGAGGAATTTCTTGATGGTTTTGTAGAAATACACCATCATTTGCTTAAATATTTACTCAGATCTTTTTTTTTTAACCATGTTCACAGTTGGAACTTCGTAAGAAACAGTTCCACGTCCTTCTCACCACCATTCAGGAACTTCAGCAGACTTTGGAGAGTAAGTAGTTAAACTGAATAAAGGCTAGACGACCCAGATGTATACTGATTCTAAACTGCTTTGCAGTTACCAACGATCAGGTTGTAATCATCTTCCTGTTTTGTGGTCTAAATTTGTGTTTGGTTATCTTTTTAGATGATGAGAAGATGGAAAGTGATGATACCCAGGAGAGCTCAATGGAAAATGGAGACTAGACTAACATTTTTCCAGTTTTTCTGGAGATGTACCTATTATCCTGTTGTTTTTATTTTATTCTTCATGAACATGTTTTCTAAATGCAGTCTCTTTTTTGATGTTGGTGATGTACAGAATTAAAGTGATTTCTTTACAAACTGAATCGAAGTTGTTTTATTTTAGCATATAACCCGTTCTAGGTGAAGGTTTGAGCACAACATAAAACATCTTTGAACAAATACTGTATGCGTAGTAATCATATATCGTGCCCTTTAATCCAGAGGCTGTGACTTAACTGGCATAGTTCAAAGAGAATGTTATGAACATCTCCAAAAGATTACCCCTTTACTGTTGTTTTGTTTATGGATAAGGTACATGTTCAGAACAAAATTAATTTGTATTAAGATACAACATAAAAATGGTTAACTGTGAAATGTGTTAATGCCATAAAACTGCCGGAAGAATTGTCACTGGGGTGGTGCAATGCCTGCTGCTTATATACACTACCATATATTTTTACTATTTAAAAAAAAACGTTTCTATTTGAATATATTTTAAAATACAATTTATTCCTGTAATTAATACTTTTATTTAGCAAGGATGCTTTAAAATGATCAAAAGTGATGGTAAAGACATTTATAAGATTAGCCTAAATGTTGTTCTTCAGAACTTTCTATTCACCAAAGAAACCAATCAGAATGATTTCTGAAGCATTCTAATGATGATAAAAATTCAGCTTTGAAAACACAAGAATAAATTACATTTTAAAATATATTCAAATAGAAAACAGTTATTTTAAATAGTAAAAATATTTCAAAATGTTGCTGTACTTTGGATCAAATAAATGCAGGGTTGGTGAGCAGAAGAGACTTCTTTTTAAAAACATTAAAAACCTTACTCTTCAAAAACATTTGATTGGTAGTGTATGCTCGTAGCGATGAATGATTAGTCTCCTCCCGAACCTATGTTTGGAACTATAATGATTTTAAAGAAATTTAGCACAATCACACTTTTTAAGCAAAATATTTCACATGAAGAAATTTGTTCGTGAGTAACGTACATAAACCAGCAGATGCCGCTGCTGCTACAATAAGGAACATCACTAAAACTAAATGCCTTTTAAGTAAAAGTCCTTAGAAAATCTATCCGTCTATCATAAATGGTTAAGCAATTCTTATTAAAATCTACTTTTGGTATTGATGACAAGGGTTAAACGCTCAGAACTGCAAATCTACCTCATAAGCGGAAGGTCATGTTAGCAAATCTTGCAGGAGGACTCTGAAGCACAGTGTCTGAGTGAGTTTGATGTTTTCAGACGTGCAGTGAGGGAAGTGTGGACAGTGGGGCTGTTTTTATGCTGTGCAGATGTACTCTACATCTCTGACAGCAGATCCGAAGTGTCGTATAGGCCAAGAGTGAAGTGAAGGAAGAGCTGCGTAGCTGTCGTTATTCACAGAGCTCACACTTAAAGGAGTCATATGATGTTGCTAAAAAGAACATTATTTGTAGTCTTTGCAACTTTACAGATCTTCTTTATGCACCAAGAGCTTGTAACACTCCAAAGAGAAAGGAAAAATTGAAATTGCATCATATGACCCCTTTAAGACAGAAGGGTAGCGTGGAGTCAATTTATCAACTAGAAGTAATGCAATTTAAAAAAGCATACTGCATGTTTTAACCTGAAGGTCAAGTTTAGCTGTTAGAAATTAATTTAGGCCTAACATCTAATTATATTATATAACTATGTAGCCTACTGTGCTTTTGGCATGCATTTTGTATTTTAAAGATTTCAAATATAGCATGTTAGTGGAAAGATCATCCATCCTTTCTGGCCTTTGAATCTTCATTCATGCTTAGAAGACAGTTTGGGTTGTTTTAATCAGCAGCATAGTGGTGCACACTGAAAGACAACACATGCGCTAAGGTCATTTGCGTTATGCCCTCAATTCAGATTCTCTGACACAATGCAAAACTAATGTGACTACAAGAGAATACTTACAAAAATCTCAAATGTCCTTATTTACCATTTGAATCAGAGCTAATAAAGTTTGGAGTCTAAGCAAAACTGTAGTATTTTAAAGGGTACAAAGTCACATTTGGCATATTAACACTTCTGTAATACAGCATCATCACAATGGCTTTTACCTTTCCAAATCATCAATACTGGGTGCATCTAAGAAACAAATTGGCAAGATAAATACAATATATATATATATCACTTATATATCACTTTTGGGAAGCATAACAAATACTAAAGACTCTTTTCTGAAACAGACAGAGACTGTACATTTGTTTTCATATCCTAACATTGTTTATCTCACACACACACACACACACACACACACACACACACACACACTGTCTTTTTACACGTTGCATTGCATCGCGCCGCGTAAACATAAAACCATGTCTGCATTTGTGATCGGAGAAATGACAAACAACAAGTGCTACTCTACACTGCTCAAAACTCGCGTTTGAATCATCAGTGGCAAATCCTTGAAATATGAAAACGTACTTACGGTCTGTGAGTCAGAACAGCCGGCATTGCAGTCTACTCTACCAGGATCAGGAAACAGTCCTCCATAAAATGCACCAGTACAGATCAGCTCTAGGCATGACGAAGCGGATATCATCCTCTTTTGGAAGCCCAAACAAAGTAGTTTCACAACGAAACACACTGCGCCTTCACGACATGGCGGCGGCAACAACAATACTACAGCGAGAATAAAAGTTACGCTTCTTTCTTTGCGTGAACATTTGGGCGACGTTATGCAAATCTTCCCACAGAGCGACGTAGGTATGTGGGGGCGTGTTAGAACGAGCCGTTTTAGGTAGGTGTGGCTGACTCTTAACTTTTATAAAGAACATCTCTTTGGATTTGAGACTTTAGTCTTTGCAACTTTACAGATCTTCTTTATGCACCAAGAGCTTGTAACACTCCAAAGAGAAAGGAAAAATTGAAATTGCATCATATGACCCCTTTAAGACAGAAGGGTAGCGTGGAGTCAATTTATCAACTAGAAGTAATGCAATTTAAAAAAGCATACTGCATGTTTTAACCTGAAGGTCAAGTTTAGCTGTTAGAAATTAATTTAGGCCTAACATCTAATTATATTATATAACTATGTAGCCTACTGTGCTTTTGGCATGCATTTTGTATTTTAAAGATTTCAAATATAGCATGTTAGTGGAAAGATCATCCATCCTTTCTGGCCTTTGAATCTTCATTCATGCTTAGAAGACAGTTTGGGTTGTTTTAATCAGCAGCATAGTGGTGCACACTGAAAGACAACACATGCGCTAAGGTCATTTGCGTTATGCCCTCAATTCAGATTCTCTGACACAATGCAAAACTAATGTGACTACAAGAGAATACTTACAAAAATCTCAAATGTCCTTATTTACCATTTGAATCAGAGCTAATAAAGTTTGGAGTCTAAGCAAAACTGTAGTATTTTAAAGGGTACAAAGTCACATTTGGCATATTAACACTTCTGTAATACAGCATCATCACAATGGCTTTTACCTTTCCAAATCATCAATACTGGGTGCATCTAAGAAACAAATTGGCAAGATAAATACAATATATATATATATCACTTATATATCACTTTTGGGAAGCATAACAAATACTAAAGACTCTTTTCTGAAACAGACAGAGACTGTACATTTGTTTTCATATCCTAACATTGTTTATCTCACACACACACACACACACACACACACACACACACACACACACAACTGACACTATATTGACTCATCTGCAATATCACTGTTAAGAGCCACATTTCTATTATCTGGTTTATTCAACACAGGTAAAGGCTTCCCCTGTGCATGATATCTGATTATTTCCACTGACTAATTACAGCTGAGCTGTGCTGCTCTGAATACACACAGTGAGATGTGAAGAACAGTAGAGTATTACGCATTCTGCCACATCCTATGAATAATCTATAGCGGAGTTCCAGCAGTCAGCTGCAGTGCTTCTAATTGGGTTCCTGATTAAAAACGTCTACGGCAGCCAAATTCCTCTTGCCCTAAGGAAATGGAGATCAGCTCTCAGGAAGACTCGGAAGACACATGGGAGCCAGACGACTCAGACTCAGATTGGATAAATAAACAGGGAGAATTTTGTCTCTTCGAGTAAACAAAACTTTCCCAGCATACTCCCATTGTCATGAGGGATGCATTTGATTGACGTTGTTTGGCCAAGGGCTTCAGTAATAATGGGCCAATCAGAAAAAGTATGGAAACATGGATATTTTTTCCCCATTTTGCTGTGTCTGTATCATTCTCGGTCAGTGGAGACCATTATTTTCTCTTGATGACCATACAGGCACACAAAAAGCCATGTTTGCCACTAACATCTGTACTTACAGTTGAAAACTGAAATCTGCATTACCTACAGTACTATTCAATATATATACAGTATATATATATATATATATATATATATATTGTAAACCTTGATGAAAAAGTAATAACTTTCTGAAACGACTTTACTATGCAGGCTGTTGGATGTGTTAAAGTATAGTTCACTCCAAAATGAAAATTTGCTGAAAATGTACTAGTTCTCAGGCCATGCAAGATGTAGATGAATTTGTTTCTTCATCAGAACAGATATGGAGAAATTTAGCATTGCATCACTTGCTCACCAATCATTTTACTGAATGAATGTGAATGGGTGCCGTCAGAATGAGAGTCCAAACAGCCAGGCTGTTGGATGTGTTAAAGTATAGTTCACTCCAAAATGAAAATTTGCTGAAAATGTACTAGTTCTCAGGCCATGCAAGATGTAGATGAATTTGTTTCTTCATCAGAACAGATATGGAGAAATTTAGCATTGCATCACTTGCTCACCAATCATTTTACTGAATGAATGTGAATGGGTGCCGTCAGAATGAGAGTCCAAACAGCTAATAAAAACATCACTGTAATCCACACGAAACCAATTCATCAACTGAAGTCTTGTGATGTGAAAAGCTGCATGTTTGTGAGAAACATGACCATCACTTCTAGACAAAATAATCCAGCTATAATCTATCATAAAAGGGAAAGTTCACCCAAAAATGAAAATTCTGCCATAATTTACATTAAGATATTTTGAAGAAAATTGGTAACCAAACAGTTGATGGACCTGACTTCCATAGTACGGGAGGAAAATACTATTTAAGTCAATTGTTTGGTTACAGAATATCTTAAGAATATCTTCTTTTGTGTTCAGCAAAATAAAGAAATTCATACAGGTTTGGAACAACTAGAAGGTTAGTAAATGGTGAAATAAGTAAGTGAACTGTTCTGTTTCTTTAACAAAGCTTACCATAGGTCTTTGATGATAATGGGCCAATCAGAAAAGGTATGAAAACAGATAACTTTTCCTCAATTTACAATGTGTCAGTGTCATTCGGTCAAAGTCGACCATTATTTCCTCTTGAGGAACATACAGGCAAACAAAAAGCCAGGTTTGCCACTAGAATACTAGATGACACAATGTGAAAATCTGCTTTTGCATCCTGAGATAAACTACATATTCTGATAGAAATGTGTTAAAGCTGCACAACTTTTTTTGCAGTCACAGTTAGTTTTTAAAGTCATTTAATTTGCCCAGAGGTCACAAAACTAATCTATCTTGTACCTGTGTTTCTCCAGACACTCTCTTCTTTCACTCTATACTTTTCTAGCAGTAAATGCAACTCCAGGTAGTCCTATTCTTTCTTTCTGAAAGACAGAGCTCGTCTCCCTGAGAGTGACTATAACATGCCGTCACACATCTTTCCATCGCTATGGTAACGGCACTGAGGTGTACATGAAAAGAAACCAATGTGCTGTAACATGGGGACATTAGATCAGGACTAGGTCAGTATGACCCGCAATTGGTGATCCATTCACCCATAAGGCAGTCCGATGAACAATGACACTCACATTTCACTATGTGAAGTACCTGAGCTTTGCCAGTTGTATCTCTGGCTTGAAATGTTGCAGCCTGCATCTTTGGCAAGTAAATTTCCCAATTTGCTTTTTTACTGGTTGATAGCAGGGTCACTAACATATAACAGCATCCATACATATGTATGTAAAAAAAAAAATATATATATATATATATATGCCAAACTACTTAATAACTACACAGTTTCTTTTAAAGAATTTCATTCTTACAATGAGGCTTTTTTTTTTTTGCAGAAGACTGTAAAGTCACATAGTCACAAGTTGTCAAATTTCTTATCCAATCAATATTTATCAGCATAGGTTTTGTTTTGAATGTACATTTCTGTATAGACATAAGATAGGAACTGTCCTCACAAATCTTATATAAACAAGGTCAATGAGAAATAAGATAAGAGATTTGTATACTGCACTGTCTGAGCAATTGTCTGCCCCTGATAAATTTAGATCTGATTACTGACTTTGTCTATTCACTTAATGGCAGTCAGACAGTCATCAGATTCCTATGAATAACTCCATATTATTGAAACAGCTGATTCATTGTTGTGGACTGAGGATTCATCAAAACGATGACGGTTCCTAGAACAGAAAACACTGCAGTACGTTCAGTCTAGAGGAATGGACAATATCTTTATTGGCTTTGCACAAAATACATTAAAGCATTCACACCCACTGATCAAAAATGCAAATATCAAGACAGAAACTCATTCACATTGAAATGCAACAGCAACGAGAACAAGAACTTTAACATGTACTGGAATGTTTTTTTTTGTTTTTTTTTGGTCTTGCTTTATAGTCTTTGTGGTTTATAAAGCCTCATGCATTTAAAAGGAACAGATAAAGAATAAGAAAATACACAAGAAAGTAAGAAAATTAAGTATTGATTGTATTTCAATCACCGTGTGATCATAATAAAGGCCACAGAACAGACAATATGGCCCTGTTAGTTAGGAGAGAAATGATATACAAACTGAAACTGAAAAAGGTTAATATGGCACAACTTCATGCAGTTCATCAATACAGTGCAAACATTAAAGAGTCATATACTGTAAATGTGGAAACACAATAGTGCAAACACCAAACCAACAAGCACTGCCATGACATTATTCTGGAGATAAGAAATCCAGAAACCCAACAAACAGTAATCTAACATCTATACTGACAAATGAATCTCTGTTATATACTGTAAATTACAAACACCTGCATCACCCACTCTAGGTGATCACCATTAGGACAGGTACACTTAAAGGAACAGTTCACCCAAAAATGAAACATTTCTGAAAATGTACTCACCCTCAGGCAATCGAAGATGTAGATGAGTTTGTTTCTTGATCGGAAAAGATGTAAAGATATATTTAGCATTCCATTACTTGCTCACCAATGGATCCTCTGCAGTGAATGGGTGCCGTCAGAATGAGAATCCAAACAGCTCATAAAAACATCACGATAATTTACAAGTTATCCACATGACTCCAGTCCATTAATGCACATCTTGGAAAGTGAAAAGAAGAGTGTTTGTAAGAAACAAACTCATTATTAACCCATTTAATCCCAATTTTTTTTTCAGACATGAAAATATCCAGATGATGTGTCATTAGTAACCCTTTAAAATAATAAAGAAGTGTGTGAAAAATTGTGTTTTATTTTCGGTCACAATTGTGACCAGTGGGATAATGTGTATACTGAATTAACATATTTCAGCAGTCACAAAAATGTTTATATATCTCAGCCCAGCTATTTGAAACTCTGTTTGATCACATTCTATGGTTACTATTATGCATAAAAACCCTTGTACAACACTGATAGGAATACTGAGATAAAATAAATAAAACAAAATAATAATAATACAACCATCAACGTATTTCAAAATTGTTACTTTATTGTAACATATATCATAAAATTATTGTATTAGTGCTACCAGTATTACAACATCAACTGTTGTAACTCATTTGTAACATTTGAACTTTTAATTTAGTGCAATATTTTGTGATTGCAACATTTTAGTGCATTTTTCACTAACAACTGCAATTGGATTCATATGTATACCTAAATTCACTGTTATCCCACCGGTCACAATTGTGACCATCAATATGTTTACTGATTCTATGACAACACTCAACAAAATTGAATAATTGTGAATTCATATATTAATACTAGACACCTTAAAGATAATGTGGATCAAAAATCTTTGTCATATCAGTTAACATACTTTACTAGCCTTCTCATGGTGCAAACAGGAAATAAACTGCTCTGGTCATGTGACACTTTGCACTAGCCATGTGAAACTGCACATATTATTTATTTGAGACCCTTTATTTTTTCCATATTTGCAAGAAATGCACTAAAGCATCAGTCAGTAAGTAAGGTTTTTAGAGCTTTATAAATGAAAACCCTCTTTACGGTCACTATTGTGTCAGGTGGGATTAGATGGGTTAAAGGCACAATATGTAATTTTTCGCCGCTAGAGGGCGCGTATTCAAAATAAACAAAGAATTAAAAGCGTAGTTTGATGTCGCCGTGACTGAGTGTGGAATCATGGGAGTTGTCGTCTTCATCCCCACAGCCGATGCAATCTGACGGGACTCGGGCAGAAATCATGTTCATGGATGAGCTAATGATTTATTAACGT
>NW_015548296.1:2159300-2166829 GCF_001515605.1 Sinocyclocheilus anshuiensis | reverse complement strand
GAAAGCAGCAGAGCTTTTATTATGCCACAGTCGACCGCTTCCGCTCCTTCTGGTCGTGCGTATGTGGGGGAAAAAAAAGCAGTGCTGTTTTGTCATACTAGATACATTTGAAAGTTATAATGCTACTCTGTGCGGTCGTCACCTGTCTAATAAAACGCATAACATATTAAAGCGTCTTTGGTGTTTCCATATTTTCTACGAAACAAAACTGGAAATCGAGGGTGTATGACGTCATTGGCAGGCGACACAATGACACGGTCCGTGTCACTAGTTAAAATTGCTTATTTCTCTGGATTTAAACATTCTTCGAATCATTTGGGATAATGTAAGTACACAAGTCAGAAAAATATATAACACTGTTCTAGTGGTTTTTGGATATTTTAATTAAAAAAATCGTACATATTGTGCCTTTAAGCTGTTGTAACTTTACACCGTCACTTCTGGTCAGAATACCAGTCCATAATCCATAAAAACACTTTCTCCAGTGAAAAGTCCATCACATATTATCCTCTCACATCAAAATCCACCAACAAATTTGTTTCATTTTGTTTTCACTTGTAAACAGTGCTTAATCTGTGCATATTTCTCTCCTGATTCAGACTAGATTACTTTTTCGCTAGAGACAGAAGTATGGTGGATAGACATTCACAAGACGGTAACTGATGGACTGGAGTCGTGTGGATTACATTTGGGTTAGAATGATGTTTTTATCAGATGTTTGAACTCTCATTGTGACGGCACCCATTCACTGCTAAATAATGCTACATTTCCCTAAATCTGTTCCAGTAACAAAACAAACTCATCTACATCTTGGATGACCTGAGGTTGAGTACATTTTTGGGTAAACTGTTTCTTTAAAAGTCAACATGAAATCTTTCTTAATGCACATTCATGCTCTGACTGTGGATGATTCATCTGTGAATGTTATTTCAAAAAAATTTAAATAGCTTGAAAAAAGTTTCTCCTTGTAATCTTTAATGAAAACATTAATTTGTTCTGCCTCTGAAATGACTTTCCTGTAGCGATGGATAGTGGCTGGTGTTAACCAGTGACTGAATAGCTATTGTTTTAGCAACTTCATATTCGTTATGACTCCAAATATGTCACATTATGGAAGTAAAATAGGTTGCAAACATCAATTCATGTTGACTTTATGGCCGCCTACACACTTGAAAAAGCTCTGATGGAGCATTTGACAAATAGGAATCATTTTAAAGTTGTAGAAAGAGTCGGTTCAGTTTCAAATGGAGCAGAAATAGGCCTACTATTTAGATTACAAATGGACTGTCTCTAAAAACTTTTGGTCGTAGTTACATAATATCACGTTTGCAAACTCTTCATTTTTCCTCGTCCTTCAGATGCGTCATCTCCATTAAAAACAATGGATTTGCAGAGCTCCCTGCAAGAACTATTGCACTTGAGTTTCACATTTGGATGCAATGACCTTTGTTCAGTAAACAGGGATATTTCAGTAACATTTATGGACAGGTAAAATCAAAAACCATACAATACATCTGAGGATCCCTGTCATTTATTTTAAAAATGTATTAGTATTCTCAACAAACAAGCCTTTATTTATTTATATAATCAGAAATAAAGGATGCATTTTAATCTATCTGTTAAACTAATCTTTTCCTTCTTCTCTTGTGCTCAGTGTTGAACTTTGCCCTTAGAAATGGGTCCCGTGTTAGGGGATTACAGAGAGGCAGAGGCCGTTACTGATTGGTGTAGGAGGTGGGCCCACCATAATTTCCCACCTGGCTGTACTCTGATTGGGCGAAGTCCCCCGTTCCAGTAAAAGCTCCTCCTGACTGATCAAACCTTCCCTGGTTGTAGACCTGCTGGTTGAAGGCTGTGGTTTGTTTTTCTGAGGACGAGGCAGGGTACCTTGCTGCACCTCCCTTGTGCCATCCTGTCTCTTTAAACACAAACCAGATGTTTCCAGCCCACAGCACAAAGTTCAAATAACCAAATACCTGTGGAAAAAATGCCTTGATGAATACAAGAGATAAACATAGTTTTATTCTAAAGCCCTTTGAATAAAACCGAAGAACTTCAGCAGTTCTACAAAATATTAAATATTTAAATGTTATTAAAGTGTATTAATTTATTAAATGTTTAAAAAATTTGATTTTAAATATTGCATATTATAATACATTTGAAAATATTTGTATAAATACATTTATTGAATATTTAAAGTATTTTAATATATTTATCACATGAGCCTTCAGAAATCATTCTAATGTGCTGCTGTGAAAGTATTTCTTAAAATTATGTTAAAATCAGTCATGACATATATAAAATATTTAAACACATACAGTATAATTTGATAAATATTTTTAATGGATAGTTCATCCAAAAATGAAAATTACCCAATGTTTTACTCACCCTCAAGCCATCCTAGGTGTATATGACTTTCTTATTTCAGATTAATACAATCGGAGTTACTGTATATTAAAAATGTCCTGACTCTTCCAAGCGTCATAATGGCAGTGAATAGGGGTTGAGATATTAAAGCCCAAAAAATGCATACATCCATCATAAAAAGTGCTCCACACAGCTCCAGAGGGTTAATAAAGGCCTTCTGAAGTCATTCAATGCGTTTATGTAAGAAAAATATCTATATTTAAAACTTTATATACCATAATCTCTAGCTTCCGCTAACTGTCGTATGCGCATTCACTAGAGAGTGGCGTTCCAGCAGATGACATAGAATGTAGTATTCACTTCAGAAGGGCTTTATTAACACCCCGGAGCCGTGTGGAACACTTTTTATGATGAATGGATGAACTTTTTTGGGCTTTAAAATCTTGACCCCCATTTACTGCCATTATAAAGCTAGGAAGAGCCAGGACATTTTTTAATATAACGCAGATTGTATTCGTCATAAAGAAGAAAGTCATAAACACCTAGGAGGATGACTTGAGGGTGAGTAAATCATGGGGTAATTTTCCTTTTGTGGGTGAACTATCCCTTTAAGGGTTGTAAATGAAAGATTAGACACCCAAATACGCAACATAAACTAAATTGCCAAAAGTATTGGGACACCCCCTTCTAATGAACAGGTTTGACTACTTTAGTCATTTCCAAGAGAACAAATCATAATGTTTAACCATATAATGATATTCTAGGGAATTGTGTGCTTCTAATTTTATAGAAACAGTTTGGGCAGGACCTTTTTCTATTCTAACATGACAATGCATCTGTGTATAAGGCAAGGTTCAAAAAGAAATGACTGATTCAGTCAGTTTGGAAGAACTTGACTGGTCTGCAGAAAGCCAAGTCCTAATCCCATCTGAACACCTCTGGTGTGACTTTAAATGCAGACCTTGAGCCAAAAACTCATCACCAAACACCAATGACTTGTACATATGGGTATTTAGACACTTCCAAAACTGTTGCAACAGAGATGGAATTACAATTTTTAAATACATGAATTATGTTTCCATCTTTATTGCCACAGTGTGAAAAAACTGAAAAGTGCCTTTTCAGTTCTAAAGAAGTTCCCAATACTTTTGTCCATATAGTGTATGTACAGGTCAGTGGTGTTTGGTGATGGGTTTTTGGCTCAAGGTCTGCATTTAAACCCTTTTCTAATCTAACATGACAATATCGCTGTGTATAAGGCAAGGTTCAAATAGAAATGGTTGATTCAGTCAGTGTGGAAGAACTTGACTGGTCTGCATAAAGCCAAGTCCTAATCCCAGCTAAACACCTCTGGTGTGACTGTAAATGCAGTCCTTGAGCCAAAAACTTAGACCAAACACCAATGACTTGTGCATATGGGTACAGTCATTTTAGACACTTCCAAAACTGAAGCAACAGAGATGGAAATACAATTTTTAAATGCATGAATTATGCTTCCATTTTTGTTGCTACAGTTTTGGAAGTGCCCTTTTCTGTTCTAAAGAAAGGGGTGTCCCAATACTTTTGTCCATGTAGTGTATGTACAAGTCATTGGTGTTTGGTGGTGAGTTTTTGGCTCAAGGTCTGAATTTAAAGTCACACCAGAGGTGTTCAGCAGGGATTAGAACTTGGCTTATGCAGACCAGTCAAGTTCTTCCACACTGACTGAATCAATAATTTCTCCATGAACCTTGTCTTATACACAGAGGCATTGTCATGTTAGAATAAAAAAGGGTCCTGTCCAAACTGTTGCTATAAAATTAGAAGTACACAATTCCTTAGAATATCATTATATGCTTTAACATAAGCATTTAACATATTTAAGATTTTTACTCATGGAAATGACTAAAGTAACCTGTTCATTGGAAAGGGGTGTCCCAATACTTTTGGCAATATAGTGTATGTGGCTAGAGTGGCGTAACCTGAGTAACTCATGCCGTACCACAGATGTGTTCAGGCCAGACCATCTGGGTCCGTACAGTGAGCTGCACTTGTTGGTCTGCACCTTACATGCAGACATGAGCAGAACCACCTCATCTGGATCAGTCGCCGCCTTTACATCTGAAAGACCTTTTGCCCAGGCAGATGAACTCACTAGCCACATAAATGAGAACACCACCGTCACTATGAAGTCCTGGGGAGCATCAAGAAAGCATGTTACATGTATTTCGATTCAGACTCTGTTGCTAATTTCAAGAACTACTTTATCATTAAAAGAATTACACACTAAAAGCTCTACACTCAATTACTATGATTTGCATGCAAGAATGAATTACAGTATGCTAAGTATGACTACATTTAATGTGGGTGTTTTACAGTATAAACAGCAGCTCATGTCTTGTTTATTAATCTTCTCTAATAGCAAGGCTTCGACAGAGATTCAAGCATTTAGCATGTCTAAAATAACACCAGGGCTCACAATGAGAGGGCCACGGTTGTTTTCGCGGTACTTGTTCTGGAAAAAGATGTAGACCACAGTGGCCAACAAGGAGTACAGGAAGGAAAAGACAGCAATGGTGACGAAGAACTCGGCGGAGGAGGAAAAGTCTCCGATCAGGTAAAGCCGCTCTTGTCTCCTTCCCTCACACATCGGCACGTCAAATTCCACCCGGTTCAACCTGTTTCATGTAAGGCACAATAACATTGTACTTTTTAAATACAATTTGTGGTTAGATTAGGTATACTTCAGTGTCAGCATTTACTAACTAACACTGGATAGTAAGATATATAGTCTCTGTCATAAGGTTACTTTAGTTCTTTTCTATTTCTGCCTTGTCCTCCTTTGATAAATAAAGTTGAAGCCCAGCTCTACTGAATACAGTGAGACCTGAGGGCTACTTCAAAGCATCACATTGCTGTGGGCATCTTGTGTGTGTGCTTGACCTTTTAGGGCAAAACAACAACAAGAACAACAACTTGGACACATTATTTGAGACTACAAAATAATTCCAGTCTGTCAAAAACATTTTCAGTTATGGTGGTGATTCATTACAGAACTCTATTGTCTTTTGTTCTTTAAATTGACAGCGTATGACTTCAACTCTGTTACCACAATGGATAACAATGAAGACAGGATCTGGTGTGTGATTCTAGTGTATGTGTCGACTCATTTATTGAGTACAAATGAGTGAGTGTGTTTCTGTCTCAGAAAGAATTTCTCATCTCTGAAATTGCTAAACAAAATGTATATTTAAGACAGAACTATGAGGTACTTGAAATGGAAGATATGGCTTAGCCTTCTAAATCTTCTATTCAACCATTAATTTATTCACACAGACAAAGGCCATTGGAAATATGGAAAATGTATTAATTTGTCAATTGGTAATCTGATAATCAACTGTTATATACATATATGTATTTGGGTTATGAAAGCACTGAATGCACTTAGATTCACCGATTTACTAGATGAACTAATTTAATTTGATATCTCCATTGTATACTGATCGGCTACTCACAAATCAGGCAACCAACTGGACTTTATTTACACACGACACTGCTCCACTGATCATGTACTGGTTACTCCACTGCACACCTCGGGTCACTTCCTCCTCACTCTTAACCTTAACATGGTTCCTGAATCCTGACACAACACATACAAGTCCACATGTCATCTTTCAACGTAACCTACGCTCACTCTCACCCTCCCAACTATCTGCTATGATTACATCTTCGCTTCCTCCCCCTAAACAGTTATCATCTCTTGATGCTAACAGTGCTACCGATATTGCTCCACTCTTACATCTTGTTTAGACACTGTCTGCCCCTTGTCTTCCAGGCCAGCTCGTACCACCCTTTCTGCCCCTTGGATGTATGATGTTCTCCGCGAACATCGTTCTCAGCTCAGGGCTGCTGAAAGGGTATGGGACAAATCAAAAAATCCTACTGACCTTAATGCGTATAAGTCACTCCTCTCTTCCTTCTCTGTTAATGTCTCCAATGCTAAAAGGACATACTATCATAACAAAATTAACAATTCGTCTAACTCTCTCTTGCTCTTTAAAACATTTTCGTATAACCCCACTACTTAAGAGACCCACCCTTAACCCATCTCTTTTAGAGAACTACAGACTGGTTTCCCTTCTTCGTTTCATTGCAAAAACACTTGAACGAGCTGTGTTCAAACAAATCTCTGCCTTTCTCACACAGAACAACCTCCTCGACAGCAACCAGTCTGGTTTCAGAAGTGGACATTCAACCAAGACTGCCTTGCTATCAGTCACTCCTCTCTTCCTTCTCTGCTAATGTCTCCACTGCTAAAAGGACATACTATCATAACAAAATTAACAATTCGTCTAACTCTCTCTTGCTCTTTAAAACATTTTCGTATAACCCCACTACTTAAGAGACCCACCCTTAACCCATCTCTTTTAGAGAACTACAGAGCCGAAAAGAATGCACATCACACCTCTGTTTATCAGTTTGCACTGGCTACCAATAACTGCTCGCATAAAATTCAAGGCATTAATGTTTGCCTACAAAACCACCACTAGCTCTGCACCCCTTTACCTAAATTCATTACTTCAGATTTATGTGCCCACTAGAAGCTTGCGTTCTGCAAGTGAACGTCGCTTTATGGTGCCATCCCAATGAGGCACAAAATCACTTTCACAGACTTTTAAATTAAATGTTGCCTCCACAGTGCTACCGATATTGCTCCACTCTTACATCTTGTTTAGACACTGTCTGCCCCTTGTCTTCCAGGCCAGCTCGTACCACCCTTTCTGCCCCTTGGATGTATGATGTTCTCCGCGAACATCGTTCTCAGCTCAGGGCTGCTGAAAGGGTATGGGACAAATCAAAAAATCCTACTGACCTTAATGCGTATAAGTCACTCCTCTCTTCCTTCTCTGTTAATGTCTCCAATGCTAAAAGGACATACTATCATAACAAAATTAACAATTCGTCTAACTCTCTCTTGCTCTTTAAAACATTTTCGTATAACCCCACTACTTAAGAGACCCACCCTTAACCCATCTCTTTTAGAGAACTACAGACTGGTTTCCCTTCTTCGTTTCATTGCAAAAACACTTGAACGAGCTGTGTTCAAACAAGTCTCTGCCTTTCTCACACAGAACAACCTCCTGGACAGCAACCAGTCTGGTTTCAGAAGTGAACATTCATCC
>NW_015548296.1:2159076-2159264 GCF_001515605.1 Sinocyclocheilus anshuiensis | reverse complement strand
AGCAAAAAAGGCCTCTAACACTAGCTTGCTCTATTCTTTTTCTATTCTATCTGTTTTCTTTTTATTTATTATATATTGATTGCTTCCATTGTCCTCATTTGTAAGTCGCTTTGGATGAAGCGTCTGCTAAATGACTAAATGTAAATGTAAATGTATGAATGTATGAATGAATGAATGAATGAATGAAT
>NW_015548296.1:2158192-2158898 GCF_001515605.1 Sinocyclocheilus anshuiensis | reverse complement strand
TATAATTGATTGATTGTACAAATCAATATGATTAGATCATGACAGAATGAAAGACATATAGCAACAGTGGTGTATAAAATCATCAACTTTGACGTGTATGAACAAGCTATGGTGAATGAAAAAATATTATACTGAACCTGAAAATCTTCCCAATTAGCACAATCAATTAATTAAAAAAAAATAGTTCTGATGCTGTGAATTATGTTTCCATTTAAAACACTGAATCCAACTGTGCTCGCCAAGAGACAAATCTTGTAACTGGCGGCACACAGAGAATACAAAGCTGAAACCATTACCACATAATCAAATGCTCCTGTGTATTAGAGTATTGAATTAAAGCCAGGTAATTATCTCTATTGCTCTGCAGAGAATATGCAGGGGTGCTTTAAATTAGTCTTACCTGAATGGGTAAGCAAAGTTGATGCCAATACTGAGGTTGCTGTCAGACTTGTTGATGCAGTCCACACTAACCTTCCTGATGATCCGACGATAGCTGCTTGCATCTCAGCTTGTCTAACAGACAATTCTTGCTGGATGAAGGACCATCACCTTCAACTCAGCCTTGCCAAAACAGAACTGCTGGTGGTTCCATCAAATCCATCGTTTCATCACAATTTCACCATTCAGTTAGGCACATCAACCATAACTCCTTCAAAAACAGCCAGAAACCTTGGAGTTATGATTGATGATCAGCTGACTTTCTCAA
>NW_015548296.1:2157055-2157316 GCF_001515605.1 Sinocyclocheilus anshuiensis | reverse complement strand
ACTCAACCTTGCCAAGACAGAACTGCTTGTGGTTCCATCAAACCCACACAATTTCAACAATTTCACCATTCAGTTAGGCACATCAACCATAACTCCTGATTAATGATCAGCTGACTCACATTGCTAACATTGCTAAAACTGCCCAGTCCTGCAGATTTGCTTTATACAACATTAGGAAGATCTGGCCCTTTCTTTCAGAACATGCAACACAACTCCTTGTTCAAGCTCTTGTTCTGTCCAGGCTGGACTATTGCAATGCTC
>NW_015548296.1:2148868-2156716 GCF_001515605.1 Sinocyclocheilus anshuiensis | reverse complement strand
TTCCATCTTTATTTGACCCTCTAACTCTAGCACTCTCTATTCTAATTATAAAAAAACTTGCCCCTTTTAGACTTGCAATCTAATCATTTACTAATTACTTGTTTTCTTAAAAAAAAGTCTCTAATCTTTTCGTATTCTATCTATTTGTTTTCTTTTTATTTAATATACAATTAACAAAAGCAATAAGCAAAGTTGATGCCAATACTGAGGTTGCTGTCAGACTTGTTGATGCAGTCCACACTAACCTGCAGTTGCCCAGAGTAGCCTCCACATGTTGCAAATGCAAAGATGGCAAAAAGCTAATGGAATATAACAAGCACAACAGTTAATATAAGAATTATGACATTATTGTTTCTCATCAATTTATGAAAATACAAGTTATTAGTTAAAATTATTATTATTAATATTATTAATTTGCAGAAAATGCAAGTTTCTGTGGGTTACATTGTTACGCCAGTAGGTGGCTCCAAGTGATTGTTTTTACAAGTGAGTCATTCGTCAGTTAATTCATTCATTCAACCGATTCTTTCAAAACCCCTGAATCATTCAGGAAGGAAACAAGTGACCATTTGAGTGAATCATGGAGTCATTTACTTCACTAAAGCGATTTGTTCCGATTCATTAGTTAAAGAAACACCACATCTGCATGTTGATGCAGATGCACTTTCAAAAGCTAGCACTTTCAAAACTAGCAATACTGTGTGTAAAATATAAGTTATTCAATATTAATTTGTTTATTGAACAGTTGAATAAAAGGAACTGAATATCGGGAATCTTACATCAATAATCTCTCATATGGTCATTGGCTAGTTTTAACGTAACAGAGACGTGACACATCTTTTCAGATAACAAACTCTTTTTCATGAGATATTACTTAACCATAAGTCTAATTACAGAAGAAGAAAAAAGTTTTTGTAATAACTTGCATCGCCCCGACCTGAAATGACGTCACCAGCATTCATTACATTACAAAAGTTCCATGTTAAGGCTATAAAGAGAAAAGTGCTTAAAGGGACATTGACTAACTAGAAGAGTTGCTCTAATCACCATTATTTTATTTAGATACTGGATTAGCAGCAGTAATGTGAGACTGATCAATTTCAATTAAGTCTGAGCCACTGTAAACAAGCAATTAATTCTCATCCGGAGGAGTCAAGCACATTTGCAAAGGATGTTTGTGAACTCTGAGTGAAACTATGATGCCTGAACATCTTTCATAATAGAGATGACACTCACCAAGAGGTGTTCTCTGTCTCTCTGTCTCCTCTATCTTGTCGTTAAGATTATTCTCTTTTACCTCTCCAGATACCTGTATACCCACCGCCTCTGTCTCATTCCTTCTCACTGTTTTTCTCTTTTTATGTCCATTACCCCTTTTTATTTAGGCCATGGATCTATTGTGAAGGCTAGTCTTATTAAGCACATGCTCAAGCTGTCTGAGAGCTAAACGCACTGGCATAAAACACATTTCTGTGACACTGATATGAGAATGGGCTCTTTGTAGGAGGTAATACATCTCAGTGAACCCATATACAAGTCATTCTGCAGATATGCAAGACTGAAAGCCTGAAAAAAATCAATGATGAGAATATTTTCAAAATTCAAGAGAGATTATAATGTGAAAGAATGAAAGCGCACTGATTGAATATAGTGCTCAAAGTTCATTATTTATTTATTTGTAATATTATTCAAAACATTCTGTGGCTGGAGGACATTAATGATTCAAAGACAGTGTCTGGCAATGGAACAATGATAATACAAAAAGAAGAACCTGAATACAAACTTTTTTCCCTAAAAATTTACTAACACGAAAAGAAATAGCAAAAATAGAATCTGTTTTTAGACAGGTTTCCCCAAATAGGCAGTCCTGTCCAAAACTCACACTGGTTGTTTCTATGTCAGGCCACTCAAACAAACAAACAGGACAACAGGAAATCAACATTCAAATGACATATTACTGTTCAAAAAAGTTTTTTTTGAAGGACACATTAAATTGACCAAAAGTGACAGTAAAGACATTTATAATGTTACAAAAGGTTTCTATTTCAAATAAATGCTATTCTTTTAAGCTATCTAATTATCAAAGAATTTTGGAAAAATGTACACACAGTTTGCACAAAACAATTATAAGCAGAACTGCTTTCTACATATAATGTTGAAATAATAAATGTTAATATGAAATGTTTCTTAAGCATCAAATCAGCATATTATAATGATTTCTGAAGGATCATGTGACACTGAAGACTAGAGTAATGGCTGCTGAGGTTTTGCCATCACACATTACACTGAAATCTATTAAAATAAAAAAACACATTATCACTGTTTTTACTGTATTTTTGATCAAATAAATACAGCCTTCCTTCAAAAACATTAATAATTATTACTGACCCCAAACTTTTGAATGATTGATTTGTATTTGAATGGTAGTGCATAAAATTGTATAATATATATCATATTTAAATACGTTTTACAGATTTCCCACAAAATCAGCTCAGAAAATGTTGGAAAAACTAAATTTAAGAGACAGTTTTTCAGACTTCAGAAGCTCTTCTGGGATACATTATATATATTCATATTGGACTATAAATCCTGCTTAACTTTTTCATATTCACTCCTCTATCAGTCTATTTTTTTAATAGTTTTACATTCTAGCTTATTACTTAAAAAGTCTATTCAGGATACAGGTTTCAAACATGATACCTTCAACAATTAATAGCCAGAATGTCACCATGGTAACATAAAGACAGATACGCAGTGAACCTCCTCAACCTAATCACTACAATCTATTCAACTACAGAAATTCTTGCTTTTTTAGTTTCTAGTAAACCTAAAAAAGCTCACAATGGCATAGATACAGTACGAATCCAAGGACCTCTTCATAGCACATCTGCTATTCGAGAAACACTGGAAACCAAATCCCCTTTTTGCACCGCATTTCATTGATTGTGAATAATGACTCATTCATAAGCTAACAGAAATAGACATTTCACTCTGAATTACGAATGATTCAGTCGAATGATGAGAGCAAATGTTAGCACCTAATAGGTCTCCAATGAATGGGATGTTGGGAGATCTGGAGTCTTACTGTTGTTTTAGAAGAAACTGCACCACAAAACTCACAAAAATCCCACATCTTACAAGAAAAACTACCATACAAGATTATTAATATTAAGTCAGTTTAACTTTATAAATATATAACTGTGTAACACCTGATGGCTGCTACGAGACATACAGGGATTGTGAAGCCAGGACTTACCGGAGCAAATATGACCATACACATTTAAAAGCAAAAGAGATATCCAGCTTCAGAACATATCAGATGTATCTTCTCCTCGTCTCTCTCTGCTCTATCTGCTTGTCTTGTAGTGTGGATGGTGAAGGGGGGAATGTGAGCTCAGGAGAGGGATGGTGCTTCCGCCTGGCTCTCTAAGTATAACCCTGCACTCCCTCTTTTGCTCTGAGGACGGGGGCTGCTCTACAGTCACAAACACACAGAGGGTCTCCCCAAATCACTTCACAATGAAGTCACATGTCATACTGGACACTGAATGCTGCAGTTTTTCATTGGAATGAAAGAGATTGTCCAGAGAGATTTTGTGGCACAGTGATCTGAGTGAATCACCAATAATAATCAGCAACATGGTCTCAGCTACATAGACTTGATTTAGTTTTACTTCCAAGAAATTTCTTAAATAATGTTAATATGGTGAAAGTTATTTAATTGTTAAAATGTTATTAGCTAATATTGCACTTTCAGTTTTTCGGTTTATTTGTTGTCCACCCTATTATGCAGTTTTTCAACCACAGTTTGATCAAATCAAGAATATTTTTGTTTTAAATTATTTAGTGAGGGACGTTTAAGTGTGTGTCCCTCAAAAACGTTGTGCACATTTAGACTTAAACTGTAAAGATATAATTTTTCTTAAAAAAAATGAATTATGTTTTTTAAAAATATATTTTCAAAAATATATATAACTAATATTATATCATATAGGAATAAAGGACTTTTCATTAGTAATGTACACATACTGTATATACTGTTATGTTTTTGTCCTTGACAGGATGAGCATTTTTCGTATTTGCCCCTTATATGCCCCTTTTGTGATGATACAGAAAGATTCTTATAAAAGTATATGTCATTTTTCTAAAGTTTCAAAGCCCTAAAGTTAAAAAAAATGGTATAGTAGGGACTTTAGTATAGGGACCAAATCTCACTATTAACTATATTATTAACATATTGGCTGTGTATTAGTGCTTATAAAGCACATATTCTATATGACCATGTTCTATGTCCCTAATCCTACCCAATAACAACTACCTTACTAACTATTAATAAGCACCAAATTAGGAGTTTATTGAGGCAAAAGTCAAAGTTAATGGTTTGTTAATAGTGAGAATTGGACCTTAAACTATAGTGTGACCAAAAAAATATTAAATGTATAAATAAATAATGTTCTGTTTCATCCTTCCAGGATTGAGGTTTTAAGCAGGACTCTTCAACTGGCCAGTGTCCTGCAGACTTTAGTTCCAACCCTTATCAAACAGAACAAGCTTATCACAGTGTTTAGAATTACTTGTAAATTACAGACAGGTGTGTTTAATTAGGGTTGGAAATAATGTCTGCAAGACACCGTGTGCAACACTACAATAGTGTTGTATGTTATGAGACTGTTAGATGGCATGACGAAAACAGTTTTAGAGTTTATTGTCAATGTCATTTAGATGTCTATTTCAGATGTGTAGAAAATGTCAGCCTTGCTAATAAAGCACATGATTAATTACCACAGCTCTTAATATAAGACAGCACTGGCCTGTCATTATGGCAAAAACAATGCTGCCTTCTCAAGGCTAACCACAAAATGCCTGCTCGCATATCATGCCAAAGTAACTTGGAAAAGCTACAATCCTTAACAATGAAGCTTATGTCTAAGTAATGGAAATAAGAATTAGAGTCTCATGATGTGTATTAGAACACCTCAACCACTGGTGCTGAATTTCACACATTTGAGATGTTTCATCCCAGCAAAAACTTTCCATAAGATGAGGCGTTTTGCAAGCTTTAAGTCAGTGTTATTTTAGTATCACTGATATACTGTTTTTATTTAGTATTTCTTTTTGAATTAGATTTTATTTTTATATTGTCTATTTTCATTTTAATTAGTTAAGTTTTAATAATTTTGTTGTGTGTTTTTGTCATTTTAATTAGGTTTTATTTTAGTTTATTGTGTGTTAGTTTTTTTTTTATATTTTATTTCAGTTCATGTTTAAATTGCTTTAGATATAGATTAGTTAGATTTAAAAAAAAAATAAAAAAATTAATGTGTACAAAATTAAAATAAATGAAATTATACACATACATTTTTCTTCAATAAATTCTGTTTTCACTTGGCAGGAAGATCAGATGAGTTCTGAAAGCTACAGTATGTTTTCATATACCTTCAAGGGATAGTTCACCCAAAAATAAAAATTACCCCATGATTTACTCACCCTCAAAACATCCTAGGTGGATGTGACTTTTTTTCTTTCAGACGTCCTACATCATCCGCTGGAATGCCACTCTCGTGAACACGTTCACAACAGTTAGCGGAAGCTAGAGATTATGGTTTATAAAGTTTTAAATATGGATATTTTTCTTATACAAATTCATCAATTCACTATAGAAGGCCTTTATTAACCCCCGAAGCTGTGTGGAGCATTTTGTATGCTGGATGGATGCACTTTAATGGACTTCAAAATCTCAACAGCCATTCACTGCCATTATAAAGCTTGGAAGAGCCAGGAAATATTTTTTAACATTTTTAATATAATATTTTTTAAATAGAACTCCAGTTGTACTCATCTGAAAAAAGAAAGTCATTAAGGATGAGTAAATAATTTGAAAATTTTTAAAAGATCATGGAAAATTTTATTCCCTTAATCTTCCCTTAAAGAGTTCAACAAATTTTAAGCCTAAGACTGTGCGATTTCAGCAAAGTTTTTGTTAAATACCAACTCTCACTGTGCAAGTAAATAGCATGCAACTTCAAGTCAAAGCTCAGGATTTATGTTCTCACACTATACGGTCCAATCGTCAAGCTGCGTCTTGACTGCTCACACTACACGGGCGAAATAAACACGGGACCCTGCATACCCGGAACTGCGTAGCCTCCATCGCTTCCGTCCAAACCACACACCATGTCGACATGGTCTTGTTGGTTGTGGTTAGAAGGGATATAGCTACAGCCAGAAGTGATGCAAATCTCACCATAAAATAACAATTATTTAATTTTGCTGTCTAATAGGTTGTGTTTTATTAACGTCTACATGCAGTGAGGAAAAAACCCCACTCAATTTAGGGCAGTCGTTTCATAGCTCCGCATTAACTGTGCAATACCCTTACGAGGGGCGACTAAAATTTCTGACATGCCAGAAAATCTTCCGACCATCCGATTGCCGGTCGGGAGAGGCTAATCCCCTCTCGTTACCCCCTTCACACTGCACGTCAAAAGACACACGACAAAGCTGAAATTCTTCCTGAATCAAAAAAGAGAAATCGGCTCAAAGTCATACGAAAATCGCAGTGTATGCCCGGCCTAAGGATTCCCCAGTGTGGCCTTCAGACTCCACTTGTCCCGTCCAGAAGCTGAGATCCTATTGTGATGGATTTATCCACTCGCCACAAGGAGTCCAAACCTGTGCTGATGCAATCAAATGAAAGTGTGTCTGACAGTGGCAGAATCACACTCGACTTTAACTGAATCTAATGGACAGGTGTGAGAAACTCATGTGAAACAGGTGAGCAGTGCGTGGGAGCTCGACAGCCAGTAGAAAAGACGCTTCTCTCTCAGCGACCCATATGTGCATAGCACCTATGAGCTGGTAATAAGGAGAGGTGTCCCCTCTTTGTCTTTCCCCACCAGAATATTTTCAGTATTCACAGTTTCAGAGTAATGAGATGACTTCAAACTGTGTCAAACAGAAACTGTGTCATGCTTCTACCTTCAGTGGAGGCTGTGAGTGACCTGGGGTTTGGGGAATGCCTCGCTTCAATTTTAAGATGAAGAGCTTCCACAGAAATAGAAGACCTTCTTGTAAGGTAAAAGTTGTAGGTACAAAATAGTATGTGCCTGTGGCTTACTATATAGGTCTTCAAATCCCTATAGAGAAACTCAGATTCTTTACTACATAAAACTGTAATAGTGGGTAAAACCCGATAATAAGCTCTGGTGTCTATCCAAAAACCAAGGACAACATAGCTATAACATAGTTCATTCTCTTCAGGTAATTTCTTCATTATGTAAAATGCTTTCATATTTGGCAGTCCTAGAATCGTTGTAAAATAATAAAATAAAATTCCCATCTTTCCTTCTCATTTCTATGGCAAAGAAAATATGAAATAAAATAAATAGTTGTCCAACAATCATCAAATCAATTAGAGAATTTAAAATTGTAAAATGTTTATTTCATTCTTTCCAGGCGATTTCTATGGACATAATTATATAAAATACTTCACTTTTTGGTGGTCCTGGAATTTCTGTAATTGTTTAGTAACATTCAATTTAAATTAAAAAATTAAATGAAATTAAATTCCTTTTTTAAACTTTTACATATTTTAAGAGTATTGAAATATTAAATTTTTATTTTTTCAATAAAATAAAATGTAAATACAAACTATGAGACTAAAGAAATAGTTGCCTAACAATCATAGTCAAATAGAAAAGTTGACTATCTAGATCAGGGCTGTCCAGACTCGGTCCTGGAGGGCCGGTGTCCTGCAGAGTTTAGCTCCAACCCTAATTAAACACACCTGAACCAGCTAATCAAGGTCTTACTAGGCATAGAAACTTCCAGTCAGGTGTGTTGAGGCAA
>NW_015548296.1:2119998-2144506 GCF_001515605.1 Sinocyclocheilus anshuiensis | reverse complement strand
GAATGATTTCTGAAAGATCATATGACACTGAAGACTGGAGTAATGATGCTGAAAATTCAGCTTTGATCACAGGAATATAGTATATGTTAAAACATTCAAATAGATATTTTAAATGGACACATTTCACAACATTAGTGTTTACTGTAATTTAATAAATGTAATAAATAAATGCAGCCTTGGAGAGCATAGACATAGACTTATTAAAAATGATAATTACCAGTGTAACAGTGAATCTAGTCTTAACACACACACCTTGCAAAGTGAATAAACAGCTCCATCTAGTGACACTTTCCAAACTTTCAAAGCATCCAAAGCATGGTATACTGAAGTCTTACCTCACCGTTTCACTCCTCTGAGTGTCTTTTGGCAGCAAATTTCCATTAGAACTGCTTTTATGAGGCGTTCTTCCATTAAGAGTGACTGAACCCCACTGCCTCTGTGAGACAAGAAATATTTGAGTTGCTTTATATAAAGAGACTGTAATGGGACTAAATGGATAACATTTTATTGGCTGATTATACAGACATTTGTGTATTAGTGTAGATCAGGGGTCTCCAGACTCGGTCCTGGAGGGTCTGTGTCCGCTCCAACCCTAATTAAACACACCTGAACCAGCTAATACTAGGCATACTAGGCATAGAAACTTCCAGTCAGGTGTGTTGAGGCAAGTTGGAGCTAAACTCTGCAGGATCCAGGACCGGGACACCGGCCCTCCAGGACCGAGTTTGGACAGCCCTGATCTAGATTATTCCCTACAGATTTTCTATTCTTGATTTGATTATTTTAGTGGTGGTATGTTAACAAGCATGCTAAAAGTATGCTGCTTTTGGTGTTAGCTGACAGTTTGCACACTAACACAGAAAAGTTGCATCTTTAAAAGTCATTCTCTATAAAGCAATGCATTATGATAAACAAGAGTATGTAAACGCTCTTTATGAAACACAAGTGAACCTAAAACCCTCATTATTATTTAGGACATCCTTTAAATATAAGGGTACGAACAGAACAAACCACACTGAAGTTACATCTATCTAATCTGAAATTTTTCTGTACTGATTGTGCCTTACAGTATATCGGGATAACACATCTCAGATCAATGGCAAAAAATGCATTTCAATTAAGAACTCATGCACATACAGTATGTGCATCTTCGAAACCACCTACACCACAGTGTCACTGCGAAGAGCTCCTACAATCCCTTATTGATGTGTCAATCATTCAGCCTCACTGAAACCAGAGCTACACCAGAACCAGGGCTGCTAAACAACTTCAGATACTTCCTTGACTCACACACACAGGCACAGACATCCACACTCACACATATTCCCAAAAAGCAACAGGACAGGCTGAATGCTGCACTAACTGCATTGAACATTGACAATGATCCATGTCATTGAAATGTATTGCAGGGATACAGAAAATCCTCCCAGTGGGAGATATGCTATGCTGGAATGGATTTAAAACTGCTGTTATTTTGTGTATTTAGAAAATAAGTCTCATTTTTCATAATTTCAAGTGCCTCTAAAAAATGTTTAAAGATGAATAATTTTAGTTGCCTGAAATCACAGTAGTGCTTGGCTGGTACTTCATTGTTGGAGCTTTGGATCATACCGCCTTCATATTTCACAGCTGAGTGTATCAGATAGAGGAAAAGTCCTTTGAAACCCTGCTTGAAATTAATTTCTCCTGTGGTTAGTATTGAGTTACAGAGGGAAGTATTTATTTAAACCCAGTGGTCTTAGCCTGAGAGACTCAAGGAATCCAATTTCTCATTTATGTGAATCGGTAGAGCACGTCAGAGAGGTGGCCCTGTATCGACAGTGTACTGATGGTTATCAGAGAACTGCTAATTTGTTTTAAATGTGGCTTCAGCACTGAGCTCACTGTAATGGAGGTCTAGAAAGGGACTACAGCTCTGTGTCTAAGTGTAACAGGTAGACTTGTCATATGGATTACTTTTATGGTACTTTCTTGATGTTTTCAAAGCTTGAACACCTCATTGCATTGTACAGAAAAGAGACATTCTGATTCACGTTGTTGCCTGACAGAGAAAGATTCACACAAGTTTGGAGCAGAGTAATATATATAGGATATATAAATAATAATGTTTGTTAACTTAAATAAAATTAAATCTAATAAAAGTATTTTATTCAGCCAGTTACTGCGGCAATTCTCATTTTGTTTAATTTAACTTGAAATACTAACATAATTAAAACTAAATAAAATAAAATAAACTGAAATAAACTGACTCTATATTTACTACACACATTTACTGTCACGACACAAGCTAGGGACACAGAGGTAGTGATCAAACAGAGGAGTTTATTGACTGTGAGGCAGGGAGAACCAGGAGCAGACGAGAGATGAGTAAAACACAGAGAGTGAAAGTCCAAATGGCTTAGCTGGCGGAGTAGGGGGTTTGAGTCCTTGCAGGATGATCGTGGAGGCACTGGATCGGTGGAGAACTGGAGCGGTGGAGCACGGGAAAGTCTGAGGTGAACGGTAGATCGGACAATGAGTGTCTGAGTGGAGTGTGCTTATGAAGGAGAGCTTAATGAGCTGCAGCAGGTGAAGGGAATCAGAACATGGGTGATTGTGATCAGGTGAGCGCGTGACTGGTGACTGCTGACAGAGACTCCCTGACATTACCTCCCCCTCCCGGAAGGCACGTTCCGCGTCGTAAAGGGAACAGAGCTTTCACCTTGATTAAGTTGGGGTGTTTGCTGCTATCTTTCCAGTCCTTTTTTCATACGGATCTCCGCTTATATATTAACTGTACTAGTGTTGTCACGGTACCAAAATTTCAGTATTCGGTACCAATACCAGTGAAAATCCACTGTTCTCGGTACCAATTTCGGTACCAAAGCAAAACACAAAAACATGCTAATTAAAAAAAAATGTGACTATACTTTCTTTTAATCCAAACCGTGTCACGACTCAGGCTAGGGACACAGAGGTAGTGATCAAACAGAGGAGTTTATTGACTGTGAAACAGGGAGAACCAGGAGCAGGCGAGAGATGAGTAAAACACAGAGAGTGAAAGTCCAAATGGCTTAGCTGGCGGAGTAGGGGGTTTGAGTCCTTGCAGGATGATCGTGGAGGCACTGGAGCGATGGAGCATGGTAAAGTCTGAGGTGAACGTTAGATCGGACAATGAGTGTCTGAGTGGAGTGTGCTTATGAAGGAGAGCTTGATGAGCTGCAGCAGGTGAGGGGAATCAGAACATGGGTGATTGTGATCAGGTGACCGTCGTGACTGGTGACTGCTGACAGAGACTCCCTGACATTTACTTTAAGCAAGGTTTTTTTTTGTTTTTTTTGACATTGTCATTATTTTCAAACCAAGTGACCGTAACTTCAAATTAGCCCCTCTGCTGCCCTCATCTGTTTTAGTTAGGAAATACTAGCCTGTAAATGGAACTTCCATATAAACATGCTGAGATGAGAACATATACAAAATACAATGAAATATTTAGATTTAGAAATATTTTATTCTTATAAAAATAATTAAAAATAGTATAAATACCTTTAGGTGACTTTGAGCTGTAACATTTTAAAAGACTGCAAGATTTAAACAATTTCCATTCTAAGCAACAAAGTAATATTTTCTAAATGGGTAAAAGCATTAGCATAAGAAGACATGAAGTCAAGCCTTGTAATAATTAACATTAACATTGCTAGGAAAACAATCTACTTCCTAACCAATATTCGCCCTTTTGGTCTTTTTGCCATTTAGACTGGATTGTATATTAATGTGTAAGTGGATGATTATGTAATAGTGGATGTGATATCTTATAATGAAAATGAAGCAATTAGCGCCATCTGGGGGCAGCACTGAGATGAGCCTCAAAACTGAGTAGTTACAGTTACAGACAGTGACAAATCTGTAGGGGATTGTTTTCACTACAGTTAATTCAGAACTTGGAAATAACTTACCAAATCATTTAGACACAAAACACCAAGTCAACAAGCCTGGACTGATCACATAACTGTACTATACCGATTGCACTGCAGATAATGTGGACTTCTGGGACCCAGACAAGACCCAGAAAGGGGCAGGTGAGTCATAATGATGATACTCTAATCTGTTCCTGCTTAAGCTACTGCCACTTACTCACTTATCTCATCTGCAGTAATTAATAAGGTTAATAAGGGTCTTAATAAGGGTTAAGCTTAATCAACAGCATTCATGATTTTGATTAACACAAGAAATAATGCCCCTCAAAATAAAAAGGAGGTTACAGTGAGAAGCTTACAATTAAACTAAATGAGACCAATTTTTAGAGGATTTGAAATGAGAAATGTGAAGCTTATAATTTTATCAAAGCACTTAAATTATTTTTCCTGTTAAAACTTGTGTATTATTTGAGCTGTAATTTGTCACTTTAGGTTTTTAGACATTATGTTGTCATGGAAATGAAGTTGTAAAATAGTTTATAACTGTCATCAAGGACGGGAACTAAGTATTTTCTAAATGAAGATGAGAAATGTTGAAGTTGAATTGCTAAAATTTAAATAAATATAAATAAAAGCTAAATAAAAATATTTGGGAAAAATAGAAAAAGTAAAAAATTCTCACACTTGTGTCATTTTACCTCTGTGAAACACAAAATAAGATATTTTGAAGAAAGTTATAACCAAACAGTATTGGTGACCCCCCCACAAAATATCTTCTTTTGTGTTATGCAGAAGAAAGTCATACAGGTTTGAAACAACACTGAGTAAATCAGGAAAACTTTGAAAACTCAAAACATAAAAATAAAAGCTAATTCAAAACGTTTTATTAAACTATCTCCATTGTATTATACCATTATATCATAGTATTAACTAAAATAACACTGGTTTACAGATTGACCCCATTCACTTCCACTGTAAGTGCCTCACTGTAACCCAGATTTAAATTTTTTTATATAATGCCACAAGTGTCAGTATAAAACAATAGAAGTCAAAGTCTTCAGCATGTGTGTGAACAGTGTGGCAAAATAGTGCGAGTCAGTGGAGCTCACACCACTGCACTAGATGCACACTCTCACATGAATGAGCACACGCTTGCCCAAACAAACAAGCACACATGCACACATACCCCAAACACTCTCGCCTCAAGCTCTAGAGACCCACCCCCTCTCCTCTCATCCATTACAGCTGCGCTCTCCTCTCCATCCCTCTGCTCTCAGTTTCTCTCTGTCTCGCTCTTTCTCACACACGCACACTGGTGTGACTACGAGCGGGTGAGTGTTACGATGCCGTGGCTTGTTTATCAAGCTTTCCCAGCTGTGTTCTGCAGGGCAAGACTGAAGAGCGCAGAGAGGAGGAGAGGGGGAGAAGATTAAACCAAAACAGACCCACTGCCTTCATAGACACACAGCTATTCTGAATGAGAGAGAGAAAGCGTGAGAGAGGGGAGAGGAAGTGATGGAAGGAAAAGAAAAATGGAGGGCATGAGATATTTTACTTTACATGGTACTACTGGTGTTTAAAGCACTGAACAACTCAGAATATATAAATTATTATTATTATCATTATTATTATTTCTTCTTATTTTTTATTAATTTAGTTTACATTTTAGTCATTTTATGTGCTTTTTGTCCTTTTTTTAAATATTCCTATTTAGCGTTAATTTATTTTTAGTCCAGTTTTAGTAATTTAGTTTTATAAAGAATATATATTTTTGTTTATATTTTATTATAGTGTAATAATATTATATTATTATTCTGGCCTATGAGCTGCATTTTATGCAAAAAAAAAATAAAAAATAAAAAAAATAAACATTTACAAAAAGTTGTTCAAAGGTGAAGATGCCAGTACTAAAAAAGTACTCATTGGTATCTAGTGCATGGACCCTAACCCAATGTAGTTATATAGGGTTTGATTAGTTGACTACACTGTAAAAAAATCCAAATTTGAGAAAACTTAAAAGTTTAAGGCAACCAGCTTCAGGAGATTTTTGAGTTCTCAACTTTTTGTTGTAAATTGAAACAACAAGTTGAGAAAACTCAAACTCAAACTTTTACAGTGTAGTTGTTTAGACAACCACCTAACAATATTCCATAGTTACTATTACCATCTGAACTTATAATGAAGAAAGGAAGAATAGCAACTGATAGAGAACTGCAGAACAGATGTGAACTCTAAAGAGCAACGTCTTCCAATTTACGCTGCTTTTTAAAATGATTTTGTTGGTTTTGTCAGTGGATATAGATCAGAATGCACCTGTGTCACATTAAAGCATCCACTCATCACTTATCCATGGGTGAACACACACAACACATGCTCAAGAGCGACGCGTCTGTGTACCACTCTGCTTTCAGCCTGTATTGAACACTTCAGCATCTCTCTCTCAGACAGCGTAACACTTCCTGAATGTTTCTGGTAGGTGACTAAATGCTGCTGAATGCACATACACGCACACACACAAGCATATACAGTATATATAAACACACACACATAAAAATTCCGCCAAAACCTTTCCATCCCCCAACCACTGCATTCATGCCACGCTTCATTCCAATGATTCCCAGTATGTGGCAGGAGTAAAAATATCCCATGTTCTCTCACGGAAGTATCAGTCACTTCTTGCAAGATGTCAAACTGGCTAACAACAGTGATTTAACACTAACCAGATAACCTGATGAACGCATACTATATTTAAGAGATCTAAATCAGTCCTAAAGAGGGGAATTGTCTTTCCGACAATTTTCAGATCCCTACACACTTAAAAATAAAGGTTCCTTATTGGCATTGATGGCTTCATGAAGAGCCTTTAACATTCATGGATCATTTCAATTCTTTATAGTGGGAAAAGGTTCTTCAGATTATCCAAATACTCTTCAATCTAAGAAAAATCACGGTTCTTTTACTGAAAGGTTCTTTGAGGAACCCAAAATGGGTTATTATCAGTGTATATTCACTGAGAGAAATTTCCAGCTCCTAGTTGTTTATGACATAATCTGTGTTGAAATTAGAAGAACACTCATTGGATGTTCCCAGAGCTCATTACCCATCTGTACAATGCACCTATAACAGCCAGTGTGTATCTGGGCGCTCTTTGTATGCTTCACTGATCATAAGTAGGCATAAAATCTCACTTTTTTTTTTAAACACTGTCCCCATTCTTTTTCTTCAGTTGCTGTCTCCCTATGGAGTTTCCATGGCTACTTGGTCACATGATATCGCAAAGCCCCTCCCCCTGCCCTGAGGTGACTGTCACAGCGGTTAGTCAGACTCGGCCACCCGACCAGGATGCGATTCGACTGTATATTTGAGCGTGTGTGTTTTGAGTATGTTTATATGCATGTAGGTTGGGGCTTATGTATTGATGGTAGCTCTGGCTTTTATCATAATCGAATCACAAATCATTGGGTTATTGAAAGATTTTACCAGAAGATTTTAAAGTTTTACAGTTGTACTTATTTGTTATAATTTACTGGACGTTAAGTAACAAGACTCGGTTTAGCTCTTCAGTTTCTGTTTTGTCTTATCCATGTGATAAAAAGGTGGGTCATGAAACAGCCGCCTCATGTGACTGCAGACTCGAGATCGAAAAACGGAGAGACAGCCAAGCTTTCAGAGAAGAATTTCTGCACATCTGCGCACAGGTAGCCAAAGCACATCTGCCCACAGTCAGTCAACCTTTCTAGTGAACTGACAAACATCTCCATGTAGTCAACCAACCATTCTTCTGTGAATTTGTAAAACACCCTTGCTCCTGTCAGTCAACTTTACTTCAGTGAATCACACTGGCCTACTGTATAAATTGTCTGTATAAGCTCTCTGAGGTATTTTGCTCAAGGTTTCATATTCAGGTAAACAAATAATAATGTACATTATTGAAGACTTGGCATATTTGTATTGTGTTTTTCTTATATAATAATAATATATTATTACATTACATTACATTACATTACATTATATTATATTATATTATATTATATTATCCATCCAAAATGATTTAATTATGATGATGCATAATTTTGCATATTTTAATATGTGTCACTGGTCTCACTGAGTCATCTCATTTCAACAGCTCAATAATTGGCTAATTATCACAAATAATGGCTTTTGAGAGAATGAGAGAGAGGGCAAATATCAAGAGGATGGCTGTACAGGATTGCTGTGTTAAAAAAAAGAGAAAAAAAAAGCTGGCAGAGAGGAAACTACAGAGGCAGAGACAAAACCAAAGACCTGCAGAAAGGGAGAGAGAGATACACAGACAGAAACACAGAGAGAAAAGCCACTGTGTGACCAAAAGTGATTAAGACTGCATGTTTCCCCGGTGATAAGCTTCTCTCTTTTTTTTTCCAGAGGACACTTCAAATGGAGTGCAGGGAGATTAATTTCCTCAGGAGAAGATGCATCGCATCCTCCAATCCCCCAGCATTCAATTGCAATAATTATCCAAAATGGCGTTGCCACTTATGTCTGCCTCACATTTGCATAGCTCAGAGCCGTTTATGGTTGGCGTTGTAAATGTTTTAATTTTCACCTCTCCATACATTTGATGACGAAAAAGGGGTCTAGGAGAGCAATTGACTTTTTGACTTTGTGCAGTTGCGTTGCTGAGAACATTGTGGACAGCATTTGAGAGGCTTAGTAATTCTATTCTATTCTATTCTATTCTATTCTATATCATCTGGGAAACAGACAGCAATTTTATCAGTGAGTCTGGCTGTACAAAGTGAGAACACAATCAATTTGCCATTTCAAATAGGCTTTTAAGTCCAGGCCAGACTTTTTTTTTCTTAGCACAGTAAATTAACTTTAAGAGCTGCAAGCACTGAGCATGTCTTGCCATGTGCTAACGATAGCATCCCATTTGAAAATACTATTTCCTGAAAGTTTTAGTTTCTGGGAATCCTGCTGTTGTGCAAAGTGTCTGATAATAGGGTACTAAAGCCACATAGCAGCACTAACAGTGCAGAAAACAGATGGACACAAATACAGAGAAGCTGGACATGTCCTCAGAGATCAGTTACTTGAGAAGAAGTTAATCAAGAAGATTATGTCAGAGCACCAGAGTGTGACACCATGGTGAGTCGAACACACACTTCCCTGACCCACACTCATCAGATGGCCGTGGGAAAACACATTTTAGCTGTTTTCACACTGGAGGCTATAATAAGTTGCAGGACGGTCATTTTTAGTTAGCACGGTTATGGGGTTGCATTTAACAATAAAAGCTTAAAACATCCTATACTGACATTTGGTCACCAAAGATTTCTTTTAAACTGAACAGGATTAAATGATCATAATACATCATGTTCAAAATGATTTAACTAATGTTTATTGGCTACATAAAGTATAAAATAAGAGACACGTTGTATTAACTAACATGTCCCTGTACACTTCATTCATACTGCACCAATATCGGATGAACCATACCTACACAAGGAATAAATATCAAAGCAGATGTATTAACTCATCTGATTGTGTAAAATAATAATTGTAATAATAAATAAATAAATACATTAAATAATCAGTTCTCTTATACATGGACAGACCTCATTTGCAGAAAGCAAAAAAGGTCATCTGCAATGATTTGACTTAAATGCTAAATCCTGTCTATCACTGATTATGTATTTACAGTTTACATTAAATTCAGACATCAAGTTTGGAGGTCATCTTAAAACTTACTCCATTTACGTTTACCAATTGCTTATTTATAGCAGTAGAATGTGAGTAACAGCAAAACCCATGAAATGAATTGACTGCTGGTGCATTATATAAACCCGAGCACCTCGGTTCATGTATATAGGATTGATCATGACATCAATAGAATGTCACTTACACGGAGTATTTCACATGTTTGAAATAAATGAAACGGTTATGAAAACTTAGATATCCAAGATATCCGTTCAACACGGTCAATTCAGATTCTGCTGATAATAAAAATGCGCAAATGGAATAAGACTCCTATTATAAATATGGCTGTGCCACATAAGGCTACTTATTTAAAACTGACTGCGGCACATGATTGAACAAATAAAAGATAGTAAAAATCACTCGCTCCCTCACACATGCCTGGACCAAGTTTACTGAGCCATTTGAGAAAAGTAAAGGAAAGAGAGGAGAGAAAGAGAGAAGAGAGAAAAAACGCGTGTTTTACACACACTTACCCATTCCAGAACGCGGATAAATCCCAAAGGTAATTTAAGCACTTGGAATGTCCCAAGTGACACAATCTGTATAATAACAAATGAACATGATCACTAGCGTCATTTAATGTAGTTTGATTAGGCACAGTTCAGTACATTTTAAACATGTCTCGTCATTTTCATTAGATATTGTCAAATGCACAAACGCTATTTTCTACCTGATTAGTGGTTTCCATTTTCTTGTTTAAGAGAAATGCGCTTGTAAGTATGATAGGTCAAGACCAAAACAACGCTAAATGAGTGATGTGCCAGAGTCGCGAGCGCAGAGAGGGGAATCGGCTGTAATCGCGGCTCCATACGGAAAGAGCCGAGTAACTTCGGGATTAATCGTTCCTCGATACGAAGATAGCCGGGAGACTTCGGCTTTAATCAATCCTCTACTTCGGAAAAGCCGAGTACCCAGGGAAAGAGCCGAGTGTCTTCGACAAAAACCGTTTCTATGTACGGAAAGAGCCGATTGTGTTCGGCTTTAAAGACGCTCTGGAGCTCCATGGAGACAGACAGGGATTGGGTTTGATAAAATGAACCGTGGCAATAATCTTTTTCTCTATTGGACGATATCTAATTACAATTTATTTGCACTATAAAATATAGTTTTGTCAGTCCAAAATATGTTGGCTGACTGTGTATCAAATATTGCTTGAACATTCTGTTCACTCGTTCAAATTTAAGTGGGAATAAGGCTCTGAAACGCAGCAGCGTGCACAAACTATTTTGGTATTGACAAGATAAAACCATTTAAATCCAAGATAAAAAAAAAAAAAACATTTAATTAAATGTGTAGCATATAGCTATTTATTAGGCTACATTGTGTTTTATGCAGTTTACCATTCAGTATTCTGTAGGGGTAGTTCTATGTCCAGTGACATTTGCTTGAAGCTCACTCAAGTTTGTGGAAACACAGTACAGATTCCAACTCAGCTACATAATCATTATCTCCTTTGACATTACATAATCATGATCTCCTTTTAATTCGACCAAGAAGGTGGGCAAAGAATCAAGACAATAACATGAAAATATGCATGAAGATGGTATGCATATATATGCATATATTTTGGTTTGCTTGTGTTTACAAAACCATTCAGTGAAAATATTAAGGAAAAAGATAACTTGGAAAAAAAATGAAGCTTGATATTGGTAGAAAGAGAAGTACAACTCGAGAAAAAAATAAACAAAAAAAGCACAGTGCACTAAATGGGTCACATATAATAATACTAGCCTATATTTGTCACCATGTATAGGCTATATACAGTATACAAAGTCAGCTGGAATCAAGTCACCAATGGCATAGTCTTTTTAATCTTGTTTGAAACACACACACACCTAATTTCACTTAGATCATATACTGCTTAAAGGGACTCAAGCAGTCACTGAGAATGAGGGGAAAAAGACTTCAGGAAGTGTATGTGTCAGAATGAAGCCTACAGGGACAAGAGCCCTTAAGATACTTTTTTTATTAGATACTGTTCATTTAAAGTTCACTCTGTATTAGTATGTACTTGCATTTAGATCTGCATTTGCCTGCCATTCCAAGGTCAAGTCTAGCCCGATGACTGTTCTTTCAGTTATTATGAGAAAGAACCCAAACATGCACACACCTGATGCCATCTCAGCTGTTGCCCTCGCCTTTTCCAGTGCAAACGAAGGACTCTTGAGATCAGCAAATGTGAAATGGCACAGAACTGTGGTAATGTTGTTTGCATGCATACGTTTTGGTGATACTGATGTAGGACTAACAATATTCCTTACAGGTGTATCACACAGACAGGTGTCCACACTCGTCACACCCTGAGACTGCTGAACACCTGGGTTCAGATCCCTTTAGGGACAAATAGAGGACAATTTGGTGCTTATTTCTGAGAGCATGTGTGCCAGTCACTCTGAATATTCTCTGAAATATATACGCAGTGTTATTTTATTGTTATACTGTATTATATAATATTATATATATATAATATTTTGGATTAGATTTTATTTTTGTTTTCATTTTAATTGTAATTTTTTTTTAATTTTATTAAGCTTTAATTTAATTTGAGTTATTTTTAGTACTTTAAATTAAACTAGACAAAAATAAATAAAGTTTTTTGTCACCATTTTATGTCACTTAAAGGGTTAGTTCACCCAAAAATGAAAATTCTGTCATTAATCACTCACCCTCATGTCGTTCCAAACCCGTAAGACTTTTGTTCATCTTTGGAATACAAATTAAAATGTTTTTGATGAAATCTGAGAGCTCTCTGACCCTCCATAGACAGCAACACAACTGAAATGTTCCCAGACCCAGAAACGTAGCAAGGACATTGGTAAAACAGTCCATGTGACATCAGTGGCTCAACTTCAATTTTGCGAAGCTATGAGAATACTTTTTGTGCGCAAAGAAAACAAAAATAACACAATTTATTCAACAATTCTTCTTTTATGTGTGTCCGCTGTGTTTAACAGATGAATACATATAAAATATTGTTTCAATTGATAGTTTTCACGTGATGTCACACCCTTATAGGAACGCCCACCTTGAGGGCAAAACGAAGCTTTGCTCCACTGACCGCCAGTTATTTTTACGCAGTTTTCATTAAGTAATAATGTAGTAAAACGCAGATATTAAAAGGCGAAATTCAGTAAACACCTTATTATGTTTATTTTGTACAGGCAAGCAGATGAAGCCAGAATATAAACGCAATGTGCAAAGTTTCACGTTAAATGGTTTCCCACAGAAAACCATTAGAAGGAAAACGCTGAACCATTAAGCGAATTTCATTCATATTCCGGCCTCATCTGCTTGCCTATGCAAACTATGCATCATTAATATAGAGAATATTACTGTTTTAAATATATTAAGTGTTTTTACAACGTTTTGTCGTACTGTTTAATGATTGAAATATTGCCGCGGGTGCTTAATATGGATTGCAAATGGCCAAAACTTGCATTTTGTTAACATACCTTTGTTTTATTCTTTTGAGAGGTGATCTAAATATTTGCTGCTGTGAGACAGGTGGAAAATTGACAGGCTTGTCCTGCAGGATGTTTTGCCCTCCAGGTCTTCGAGCCGGTCACGTGACTGAAAGCTATGTATATTACTACTTTTTATTGTATTTTTGATCAAATAAATTACAATCATTATTTTTGATCAAATAAATTACAATAATTTTTTTCTGCAAAAACCTTTACTGTATAGTGCCTATATAAACTACTCATTGGGCTCAGTAAAATGTATAAATTTTTGTACCAGGTCACTCTGAATTTTAATAATGACCTTAAGTGGGAACAGAAGAATTAGACAGCATGATCTTTACTGAAGAGGGACAATAAATCTTTACTTTACAGAGAATGAAATGCCATGTATGCAGCGGGTTATCAAACTTACGTCTTCTTCATCATCTTCTACTCCACATCCAAAAAAAGTAGCTATGTAAAAGTGAACGACAATTAGCCTACACCATCTCAAACTTTTTAGAGCATTGCAGCGTGATGATTAGGCTAAGCTTTTTAATAATTTCCATATATCATTTTATAAACACTCTGACGTCTTTTTATCTGATTGTCTGTTTGTGCCGTTTTGTAGATTATGTAACGTACCTTAGTCAGGGTCAGGGCCGTCCTTTGCTGACGCGGGGCCCGGTGCGAGGTAGGGAGCGGGTCCCCCCTCGGTCCATTCGTGATCGCGTTCCGGGTTCTCCAATTGAGAATACGTACATTCTTGTATGTGTCTTCAGCTGTGCTTTAGATTAATTTTTATTCCTTTAATGCTTTGGATAAAGTGTCTAAAAAACTTTAATGAATATCAAGAGCACATTAACCCACAATCATTTCAAGCACTTGTAGTGCACTATATAACATGTAACACCCTTTCACTATGCTGCCATACTGCCTCAGGTTCAGCAGTAATATTTGAATGTGTGGTGGCATGGTGCCACTCGTCAGTCCTAATGTCTCTGCCTGGGAAGAGGCTAGATGTGGCATGACTGGCATCTGGAGTAAAGTGCACCACAATAGCGCAGACATAAACCTCGGGAATGCACACGCATGATGGAGCGACCTGGGGAACAATCAACATCATTCTGATTCACACCGCTGCTCGCTCACCAAGGAATTATGGCAGTGGCCAAGACAGTCACTTAACCTGCACTGAGAGCCTGAGAGGTGCAACGCAGGTTTGATTCTTTCCATGCTGGTTAACCGATGGGTCACCATCATGCTAAAATGTGAATGCAAAACAGTCCTATCCTAACAAACCATACATCAATGGAAAGCTTATTTATTTAGCTTTCAGATGATACATACATAAAACAACATATGCTTCTCAAATTTTAAAAGGAAGAAGTAAACTCCCATGTCTTTTGTTGATGATGTCAGTAGACATGACGCTATAGCAACATCAGGGTCATGGGTTCAATTCCCAGGAAAATACAAAAAGTCAAGGCAAAAAATCTGCACACCAAATTAAATGCAAAGTTCAAGGTCATTAGAACAGGAATTTATTCCTGAAGATTTACATGGATGTGACAACAAAAACTAAAGTGCACAAACAAAAAAGTGACTGTGCACACACATACAAAAAAGCAAACGTTTCAATCCTGGCTGGACTATCTTCAGTGCTAAAGTTCCAACACTGGTTAACAAACATTTAAGGAGATCAAGTCACAAAACAGAGAACAGATGATCAAATTGAATCAGCTGAACAATTAATTGAAGATGCAATAGGTAATTAACAATCACCGCCAAAATGGGTGGGTTTTACCCATTGCATCTTTAATTAATTGCCCAGCTGATTCAGTTTGATCATCTGTTCTCTGTTTTGTCTATCTGTCTATCTGTCTGTCTGTCTGTCTGTCTATCTATCTATCTATCTATCTATCGTTTAAATAACAGAATAGTTCACCCAAAATTGCACATTTTGTCATCAGTACAATTTTAGTATTTTTTCATATTCTATAACCTAGTAATATATTGAATTAGTTATTATTTTTTACTTTTTTCAGTTTTTATTTTAATTTTAGTTTAGGTTTTAGTAATTTTGTAATGTGCTTTTGTCACTTTTATTAGTTTTGTTGTGTGTTTATATATATATATATATATATATATATATTTTAGAACATCAAGTGCTTCAGAAAACTAGCTGAAATAAATAAATTAATTGAAATAAATTGAAATAAAATGTGTTTTTTTGTGTGTGTATATATATATATATATATATATATATATATATATATATATAGCTTTTTTATTTCAGTTTCAGTAATTTTAGTACTTCAACTTATTTTAGTTAGCTGCCAAGACAACATCTCTAATGTTTAATATTTTTATATAGCCTATAGTCTACATTAATAGCCTTAGCTAACAATAACAATGCTACTCAACATGTCGTTCCAAACCTCTATGATTTTCTTTCTTCTGTTGAACACAATAGAAGATACTTTGAAGTTTGTTTGTTTGTTTACCATTACTATGAATGTTAATGGTGTCCAAAACACTGGACTCCATTGACCTTAATTGTATGGGCAAAAAAACAAACAAACAAACAAAAAAACATACATTTTTCAAAATATCGTTTCAGTTGAATAGCAGAACTTTTTGGGAGAACGGAGAAGGAACCATTTTATAGGGCTGAAAATGAACCTTTGGTGCTGTGCTGCAGTGTTGAACCTTTCTGAATGAGCACTTCCTCTTTAGAATTTCAGATTTTTTGACAACCATCTATATATAAATGGAGATGGTGCAACGTTCAATTTGGTTTCAGCTCCATTTTCACACCAGGCTGCTAAACCAATCACCATGCCCATACCAAAACACAAATGAAGTGAAATACGCTTAAATATAAAAGACAAAATGTGAGATTCTGGAATTGTGCTGTGTAAATGCGTTATCCCTCCTTTTATTCTGCACCACTAATCTGGCGGAAATAATCAGGATTAAAATTTGCATTCCGGGGGTGAAATGAGTACAAATGAGAAAAAAACAAAACAAATAATGGGCAGACGCACAAACACAATAATGTAGCGGCGCTCCGCTTACGATTCGCACTTCTTTGTTAACTGCCGCCGTAAAAATGAATAAATGCCACCGACTGTTGTTCTTGTGCATGTCTACACAATGCGTGCTGTCTGTCATGATGCAGCGCTGCGCGCTTGCCGGTGACATTTGAACAGTCGCAAATGTAAGACAGGTGCGACAGAGCTGGAGTGTTACCTATGGTTACCTCCGCCCTCACCCTGTTATCAGTGGTCAACAGACCATTTCACATCTGAATCCATGACAACAAGCTTAGCAAAGATGTTGCTTAGCAGCAACTAATCCAATGAGCGCCGAGCGGCCTATCAGTAGTGACAACAGTGTTAGCCAATTAACAGATACTCTGAAGATGCTTTCCTACATGCCATTTGCTTTCTGATCTGCGACATGCTGATTTAAAATATGTCTGACACTGACTTTAATGGATGAAACAAGCCTCGTTTTATTATCTGCGCAAGCAACCACCAGCAGTATTGAATTGTGTAAGCATTGCGCGCATTTTCTGGATTCATTGAATGGATGCATGTATAACTGGATTAATTATGAGCTATCATTCGAATTGCAAATTACAAAGCTGCCTGGAATTAAAAATATTAATAGAGTACACTTAATTGGCACAGGAAGAATATAATGAGAAGAATAACGCAATTTCAATTCTCTGTGTGTATGTGCCGTACATGTGGAAGAATTGACAATAAAGCAGACTTGACTTGACTTGAATGGACACATGTGGTCTCTTGACGTTCTAGGAAATAAAAGTAGGCTAAGTTTCTGATTTATTGTGATGTGACTGTAACTTTTGATTTACTAACGTCGAATAAACTTGGTCCTGATTTCAGAGGGACATTAGAAGTGGACTTTTGAAAATGACCAATAGATGGCTCCCTTTCATTAGAGTATCTGTAGTCTATGACAAAACGTCCTCAGATTTCCAAAAGAATTGTTTGGTTTTTATGCAAATTATTTGGATCAGATTGGTTATTGTTATTAAACACAGCAGAATTATAGGTTTCTTCGAAAATGATTAAGAAATGGATTAAAAGTGACATCAAAGACATTTATAATGTTACAAAAGCTTTCCATTTCTGTTCTTTTTTAAAGTTAAACGTTGAAAAATGTGTATCACAGTTTCCACACAAATATTAAGCAGAACAACTGTTATAATGGTTGATAATAATAAGAAATGTTTCATGAGCAGCACATCAGCATATTAAAATGATTTCTGAAGGATCATGTGATACTGAGGACTGGAGTAATGATGTTGAAAAGTCACGTTTGACATCACAGGAATAAAATAATTGTAGAATATAAAAAAAACTACTTATTTTAAAATTGTAATGATATTTCACAATATTATTGTTTTTACTGTATTTTTAATCTAATGCAGTCTGATGAGCATAAGAAACTAAGAGCATAAGAGAGAGAAAACTTTAAACCGCAATTTAAAATTATAGAATGATGATTATTTGAAATGTCTCATACACGCATAAGCTTATTGACTTCTGCAAATTAAACCCTTGTCTAAATAGAAAGTAGAGAGAGAAAACTTTAAACCGCAATTTAAAATTATAGAATGATGATTATTTGAAATGTCTCATACACGCATAAGCTTATTGACTTTTGCAAATTAAACCCTTGTCTAAATAGAAAGTGTGACTATTTTGGTCAGTGGACAAAATTGCATTATACAAATATGCTGCACACGGAATAAACTCACCCAAACTCTACTATGGTAAAACCACGACTCTCATGTCCTAAAAACGCATTTCAGTCTCAGTGGTACAAAAAAGGTACAAAACTGTCACTGGGGTGGTACCCTTTTAAAATGTACCAAAATGTACACTTGAGGTAATAAAATGTACCTTTAATGTACTATTTAGAGGTAAACCAGGTACAAAGATGTACCTTTTAACTTTTGTACCTTTTGTCACCCCAGTGACAGCTCTGTACCTTTTTTTCTGGGAGTGAAACGTAATGACAGTAGGCATTTTGTGATGTCCACGAGGATGTGTATGAAAAGTACATTTCATGTGAATACAATATAATTGTGCAACAATAAAACGTGTTAAGGCAAACCATCGTCTGTTGAATATAAACTGAACCACTGTCAGGTTTCACTGGAACTTGGAAATACAGACATTTCTATTTTGTTTTGCATAACTCAAAACGACATGCAGAGGAAATTAACACATAACTCTTCCTCATTCTGAAAGTCACATTCCTTCCTTTGGCATTCCATTCCTTTTCTGCTATGACAGTTATGAAGAAAGCAGGCTGTCCAAAAGGGCACAATGTGTTTATGCAATTCAAAACTGGGAAAAAATCCAGACATACTGGCACCGTCAAAACCATCACTGCTTTTGGTGCATATTCTGTTTCCTTTTTTTCCATTTACAAAACATTTACTTTTTTCCTTTCGAAATTACCAAAACACACACTAAAACGAAAGATTGAGACGAAGAAGTTCGATCTATATTTATTATATCTTTTTTTTTCTGTTTGCTTGTCTATTTGTCATTCAAAATATCACTTCAGTAAAATCAAAAAAATGCAACAAGAATGCTAGAATTTCAAGACGAATTTATCATTGAAACTACCATTAAAGAGTATTTACACAACAAAATAGACGCTTTTTAAGTGTAAGGATCATCACTTCATATTAATATACATTCTTATTGATTAAAAAAAGAGGTAGGGTCAAACTGCTTCATTTCAGATGTTCGGAACAACCTGGAAATGAGTCATTTCCATGATCGAACACAAAGATGATGACACAATAATCAATGTACACTGTAATTAAACCCACTGCACATCTCATTCAGCATCAGCATATAGATGACAGAAGCTTGGCGGGGGGGGGAAGCAATCACTGAACATCATATGTGAGTCACAGAAGGATAAAAGAGAGAAACTGAGTCCAAACTGTGATGGACAATATTAAGTGTGAAAAATGAGGGGAGGAAAGGACAAAGCAAGAGTGAGTGACCGGCACTGAGGTCCGAGTGGTTTTTAAGGCACCATCAGCAGCTGTATGGAGACAGAATACTGCAAAGTGTTTGTATGATGTATTCTGTGCATCTCAGATGGAAGTCTAAAACCAGCTCCACATAAATCACACTATAACTATTATTAGGAAACGTTTCATTCTTTTCTATGCAGCATTTACTTACTGAGAGTGTTTATAACATCAGGATCAATTTGCTGTTCTAAAATTGTGCCTAAAAAACAGGAAGCAAATTTACGTCAGCTATGTAACAGCAAGAAGACACAAACCGGGTGTATCATTTTCAAGTGTGTGTCTCTATGTTGAACACAACATGGGAATAGTTTAAAACTGATTATTGCATGATTTTAATTATGTGTTATGCTAAGTAAAGTCAAAATATTGCAAAGTAAGCTTTGACTAAGTAAAAATTACTCAAATGACTTACTTACTGGCCAAGCTAAAGTTCCTTATTTTCTTTGTTAAATTTACTTAACTTTGGTAAGTAGATTTGACTTCATTTTATATGTGAAGTTATATGTAATAATGCAATATTTACTTAATTTCTTTATGAAAGTTAAGTTCAATAGTAAATAGATTGTACAGATAAGTAGCAGTAAAATTTACTTAAAATGTGTTCGTGCAAATAGTTATATATATATTTTTTTTTAAGTAAAACCTACAAGTTATTTTTTTCAGTGTAGAATCTAAAAACATATTAATCTTTCAAAATATAATCAAATGGAAGTATAATAATTTTTTTTTTTTTTTTTGGCAAGGTAAAACATGAATATGGAACATGGAAAAAATTAGTAATATACTGTACCTTCAAAATAGTGTTTAAAAAATGTATTATAATTATTGATTATTAAATTATTTAATAAATAATAATAATAATAATAATACTTTAAGAAGTACTGTGCTGTAGTGAACTTTTATTTTGGCAGAACTTTGAGTTTCTTTGTGTTTTAATTGTTTATTATTGTTGTTTTGTTATGTGTTTGTATAATGTCCTTCAGAAATCACTCTTATATGCTGATTTGCTGCTCAAGAAACATTTCTGATTATTATCAATGTTTAAGACAGTTGTGCTGCTTCATATTTTTGTAGAAACTTTTTTTGATGAATAGGAAGTTCAAAAGAACAGCATTTATTTGGAATAGAAATGTTTTATTATGATTATAATATTATAATATCAATTATTATAATGTTGTAAATGTGTTTACTGTCTGTTTTGATCAATTTAAGGCATCCTTACTGAATTTTTATTTACTTATTTTTTGAAAAAAAAAAAAAAAAAAAAATGCATCATTGCTATCTTGGCATTATGGGTGTCTAAAAAATATTAAAAGAACACCCAAAATCCTCCAAAAGTAAAATAGTGACTTCTAAATCTAATCTTTGCATTTTCAGAGAGTGTCATTGTACGTCACATCAGAAACCGGGATCATGTGCAGAATTGCTGGTGCAGACGATCATGAGATCATCTCAAATGAAGTTTCCTTCATTTATCAATGTACTGCCAGGCGATGCTTTAACAACATTACAATCAATCGAATGCAAACCCTGCCGTCATATACTCCTGAAATATATTTAGATGTTTCTAAAGCACCAACAAAGATATTTGGCATCTCAAAGTGTGGTAAAATGAAGGAGGAACTAATAAAAACCGGTGGCAACCAAATCCAAAATTTAAGGGTTGCCTCAAAAGTCTAAAAGTCAGATGTGATATGTATTTGTATATTGTATTGGCAACACTGTGTTCTGCTTTATTGATGAACATCTGAGTGTTGTGGAATAGGTCTGTGGTTGGTCTGTAGGGGGCAGTGTTGAGAACAGTGCGCATACTGTGTTTATTAATGCACGCCGTTCATTATGCATTTCTGGTGGCTCTCCAGAGTACTGTTGTCCTCTTTGTTGTGCTGGGAAGGGCTCGCGTCTTCTTCCCAAAGCTGAGCAGCTTTACGGATCTCATCCAGAGTGTACTCCTGCAGGATGGTGCCATTTTCAAACACAGTCACCAACATGTCCTACAAAAGAAGATCATATTAAAGGATCACCAACTATGACCAGCACTGTTTACATTTTTACATACACAACTGTTCAAAAGGTGGGAGTCAGTATGATTTTTTTTAAAGAAACTAATACTTTTATTCAGTAAGGGTGCATTAAATTGATCAAAAAGTGACAGTGAAGACATTTGTAATGTTATATATATATATAACACATGCTGTTCTTTTGAACTTTATATTCCATCAATGAATCCCAAAATAAAATGTTCATGGTGTCTTCAAAATTTATTAAGCAGCACAACTGTTTTCATCATTGATAATAAAAATAAATGTTTCTTGAGCAGTAAATCAGCATATTAGAATTATTTCTGAAGGATCATGTGACACTAGTATAATGGCTCATGAAAATCCCAGGAATAAATTAAATTAAATGCATTCTATAATTATTATTTATTACATAAATATTAATTGTAATAATATTTCACAATATTCCTGTTTACTGTATTTTTTACCAAATATATTCAGCCTATAATTGCCACAGAATTAAATGTAATATCTGGGAAATAATAGGTTAAGCTGATCTAACCTCCTCTGGTTTGCCTGCTCCTCTTTCCACCGTCTCAATGAAGCCATCTGAATTTCTCCTCAGAGAGAGACGACCACGCTTGGATCCTTTAGACGGGTCCGTCACTGGCTGCTTATAGACGTCCATCTATGCAAACACAAATTACATGATATTAAAAAAAAATAATAATAACAATACTCCTCAAATGTACTTTATTAACTCGTTTAAACAGGATGTTTTGAAAGTGAAACTGATAAAGAAACTCACGCCTTTGCCATTGGTCTCCACATAGCTGCACTTAAAAGCGCAGTTTAGCGTGTCTCTGTTGATTTTCTGCAGCAGTGCACTTCCGCAACCGAAAAACAAATTTTCAGCACTCCAACCCTCATTGCTCAGTTTCTCGAGAATCTGTGCTAGGCAAAAAAAAAAAGTAACACTGATCAGATTATGATCAATGATTTACCACTGTGTAATCGGTAATAATTGTTTATAATCAAACAGTCATGAATGGTTGATAAACATCAAGTTGACCCTGTACACACCATTCCACACATTTAATAACGACAGCAATATTAGTATGTGATAACATGCTAGTCATATGAGCACTAGAGAGAGATCCAAAAGTCTGAAACGACAGTGAAAAAGCTTCTATTTTGCATTTCACTAATATAGTCCATTTATTTTAATTACTCACAACTATTTGATTTGCATTTAATTTGCGCAAGAATTTGCATAACAATGTGTGTGCTAATTGAAAAATTGACATGGATTTCTAAACGTATTATTTGTTTTGATGTTTTGCTTTACTGGCAGCAGTGCTCAAGTTTGCTTTTGTGTAAAAGCTGAATGTTCTCCAGTATGATTTGAAGACGATTTTCCAAAAGAGCACCTTGTGCTTCAATGAAAGTAAGAAGAACATATGGCAGTCTGTACTAAGGAATTCACATGATCATGATCAATGTCACAAATTTGACATATATATATAAACAAACAAACAATATATATAGTCTCTTATGCTCATCCAAGGTTGCATTTACTTGATACAAAATGCCTTAAATATTAATATTGTAACATATTTTTACAATTTGCAATAATTTCATGTTTTTGTTCTCTCTTGATCTGAGGTTTAGTTTACCTCATTAATTGAGTTCAGATCAATTCCATCCCCCTGTATAATGCGCAGGTATGATGGGAGCACCTTGTAACCAACTGAGTTCTGAGAACATCCGAAACGCTCCTCCAAAATCTTTATCACCTAAAAGCGAGACAGAAGAGACAAATGAAGGAGGCAAGCAAGTGAAAATTAAAAGCATAAAGGGCTATAAATCCAGCTAATCAATCTTAACTCCACTATTTCATTCATCAAATACAAACAAGCAACAAACTAATCTGAAAGACAGTATATAAAAGGAAAATCAATATTCTAGAGCATTACTTTCACACAGACCAGCCAGCCCTGTAAGACACAGTGCAGCACAGAGCTGGAAAAAAGCCTATTTGTTTGAGTCTTGACTCCACTAAAATAAAGTTCAATCACTGAAACAGCTGCCTTAAGGTCTGTAGTGAACGCTACTCCACTTTGAGCACACTTGGTATATGATACACACACCTCTATGAGGGTCTGAGCGGGGTCCCCGGAGTCTGGACGAATAATGAGTGCAGAATCCTCACTCCTCTCCATCACTCTCTCCTTCAGCTTGTCCCCCCAGATGTGCTTACAAGCCTTAAAAATATCATAACTGTCGCTAACCACAGCTACAGGCCCAGAGGGAAACTGGTCCAGCAGACACTCATACGCATCTTTCTCTCGGCTCTTGCCCCAGGAGATGATAGTACTACAGAGACATGAAAAACAAAATGTGACAAACCTTCTTCAAATGATCTACAACACTAATTAGTGAAGTCCCACCCACTCATGCTTTATTTAGTTTGAAGGTGGATAAGGTGCATTATAAATAAACGGAATTAGAAAGAATCATTTGTTGCAAATTAGTCATTAGAGTCTAACGATCCTTAGCCGCAGAGCTTTAAAAATGTCGGAGTGATTCATGGAATGGTTGAAAAACTTATATTTGAACTATATGAGGATGGAACAGCGTCACAGAAGAAATGGCGTGATTTGAAATAAAGAGTGAGAGCTATACTGGGAAACGCACTCAACCACACAGACAAAAGTCGCTACAGCTGCGAGATGGATGAATGTGTAGCTACTAATAGAACTAATTAGAATCAACGGAACAAATGCAAATTAACACGCAGGTGTTTAACGTCACCGTTGAATTTCACGACACAAGCTGTTTAACTGACTCACTGCCCAATCAGTCTTAAAGAGAATTTCTCTACTGGTCACTAATTTCCATGCAATCACAATGAAGTTTTCAAGCTACAAAAGAACACAAAAATGGTCCATACAAATTGTTCTGAAGCCATGTAATAGTTTTGTGTCAAAACAGACTAAAACTAATAACAGGTTCATGAGAGATCATGAGATTTGTGAATGAATCGTTCTTTTCAGATTCATCTGGTTCTCCAATTAAACTCGCCTAATCTGGTCACAGTGAATAATGGTTTACTGAATGGGAACACAAACTCTATGTCGTCATAATCACATATACTATAATCACAAGATGTCACATGGACTATTTTAATGATGTCCTTACTACCTCTTTGGGCCTTCAACATGTCAGTTGCGTTGCTGTCTGTGCAGGGTCAGAAAGCTCGGATTTTATTAAAAATATCTTCATTTGTGTTCCGAAGATGAACAAAGGTCTTATGGGTTTGGAACGACA
>NW_015548296.1:2115228-2119838 GCF_001515605.1 Sinocyclocheilus anshuiensis | reverse complement strand
TTTGTCCCACCAGCAGCCCCGCCACTGTATCTGTGCTGCAGAAATTCACCAGATGAGCAGCTCCACCAAGTGCTGCCGACTAGATCAGTAAAGAGACACAATGAGTCAATTAACCTGTTTAATGTCAAACCCCTAGTCCCTGAAGTCTTTATTGTACAATAGTGTTCTTCAGTGGCGTCTCCAGTGAAACCCAAAAGATCAAATGTTGTGATTTCTCTCACACCATTTAAAGCATAAACGCTGATTCCCATTATGTTGATTCTGTTTTTGTAACTGTATTATAGACAGTGGCTTTTAAGAAGCAAATCATATGAGAGGTTGTGACTTTGACCTTTGAAATCAATTGTGTGCCCTATTTAAAGCCAATAAGCCAACATTTTCTATATTCCCCTGATTAAACACTCAGGTTATTGACTGTGTCTCAGTTCATTCATCACGGGGTCACAGTAATCAGGGGGGATTTGCCCTTTAGTGATAGTCAAGGGAAGGTTGTTGCTCTGAAAAGTGAACACGTTTGATTCCAAGCAAAATCTCTTTAGCCCCCTGAGGGGAGCATCAATATTTCTTGCTCTACTACAAGGTGTAGTATGTGTGTAGTGTGTAGTATGTGGGAATTTGAGGAATCTATTTCTTTTTCTTTTTTCATTTAAGAACTGATGAGATCTGGGCTTGATATCAACCCAGGGAAATCAGATCCGCAACAAGGCTTTAGTCTGCCGCTGTGATTGTAACAAGGATCTAGGGACTTTGTCATGTAATTGTCAATGCAGTGGAGGGGCACAGCCCAGCACAACATGATGGATCAGCATAAATACCAATGTTATTTTAATATTATTTATACACTATTGTAGAGTTTATTAATATTTTGAATAAGCTTTTATTTTTGGATTTTCAGTTTTCATTTTCCTTTTAAATTTGAGTAATTTTGTGCTTTTGTCATTTTTTTAAATTATATTTAAACTTTAAAAAATAGCACACAACTTGTATGGAGTATTTTTAAGGTACTTTTTCAATGCATTCTGCTAAAATTCTCTTTTTCTACTTAAGAACAAAAGTCATATGGGTTTAGAAGGATTTGAGGGTGAGTAAATGATGACAGAATTGAAATCTATCACTGCTTGTCCCCTGAACAGAAGAGAGTGGTGATGGAGAGTGAGCAGGAACCCTTAGTATCAGAGGCATTAAACTCTGCTTGGCATCATTAATCTCCTCTTGAAGCCATCATTAATCCAATCAGCCGCAACCTAGAAAATACACTATCAATATCGAAGACTTGATAGTTTTACACAGCATGCTTCAGTCTGTTGTCAGCAGCTGAGGGAGAAGCGTTTGGGCTTTCTTAGATCCCACACTGATGTTCTTTCCCTTCCAATTCATTCAGTTTCTTCCTTTCTTAAAATCATTTTTGCACTTACTTTTCCGACAAAGTCCTGCATGAGAGTAACATGGAATATTGTCATGTCATATTTCATGTAATTGCCAGTGATCAAACAGGCTTAAACACACACAATAGCAATATTACACTGACAGTTGGCAGAGAAATATGCCATAAAGCCAGATATAACGTGGAACTTGATTAGGATGCCCAGATGGCTTTTTTTTTTTTTCATTGGACAGTCATGTTACTCAACACGTGAAATTCTATAGGACATAACTGATTGTTACTGGTGTGGTTCGACATAAATGACAAGTTTTAGTTGGAAGAGAATAAAATAAAATGAAACCACAAATAAAATAAAATAATAAAGTAAAATATTAGTACAGTGGTATTATATTTCCTATGGGGTTACAAAGGTTGCAAGTTCAAATCTCTGCTAAATGTCTGCTAGTTTAAAAAAAATGTTAATTAAAACAAAGAAAATAAAATAAGATATTAAAACCATAAAAACAAATCATAAAAATTATGAACCAAAGAAAAAAAAGGAAAAAAAAAGAAAAAAAAATGAAACCTTCTTAGATTAAAATGTAATTAAATTGTTAAAAAACAATAAAACTTTTGAATTAGGGTTGGGCCGATAGACGATGCCATCGTCCATCGCCGATGGCTGACAGACATCACGATGTTAAGCTGACAACAGGCTACAGCTAGCAAGCGGCTAACCTTTTAGTGGCTCCGTATAATGTGTTATTTGTTTCACACCCCTTTTGAATCAAATCAAACCTTTTCAGTAAAGTGGTATTATATGTGCTATGGGGTTGCAAAGGTTGCAAGTTCAAATCTCTGAGAAACGTATAAACTATGATTTTTTTTTTTTTTTATGTTAAAAGGCAACTGTATGTCAGTGACTATATATTAAGAGCCGGTGTCATAAACACTTCAGGTCTGCCCCTGAGTTGAGTCTAGCCAGGTCTAGCGATGCCCCTGAGCATCACTTCACTTGTATCTTCTATATAGAGTTGCTTTTAGTTAATTAGAAAGTAGTGCTGTCAAATGATTAATCGCGATTAATCACATCCAAAATAAAAGTTTTTGTTTACATAATATGTGTCTGTGTGCTGTGTATATTTATTATGAATATATAAACACACACACATGCATGTATATATTTAAGAAAAATATGTAACGTTTATATATTAAATATATTGATATATGATATAAATTATACGAAAATAAATATATACATGTAAATATTTTCTAAATATATGCTGTATGTGTGTGTATTTATATATACATAATAAATATACACAATACACACACATATGAGAGCACATTAGAAAGATTAAAACGTAAAAATCCAGCTTGTTATTTGACCTAAAACTTTAAGCATTTTTTCAATGTTAATGGTAAATGCACCTTTTCTGTTCGGTCAGGCTGCTGGATTGATCTATGAAGGCTGCGTCACCATGTCCAGTTTTAGATCATGGCGTACTGGTCTCAAAAGGGCACCACAGAGGGGTTATGTCACACCTCATCAGAATCCAGTGGTCTCACTTTCACACACAAAGGTCTCCTATGCTCAGCACGCCCAGCCATCAGTAACAGACTCACTGCGTATCACTAGCCACCCAACACCTGAACCCGTCACTGTGTGATATAGATGAAACCTGGCAGAGTTGACCTTTACACAGCAGACGGACCGATTCAAGAGCCAAACAGTCATCTTTACTCACACAACTCTTCAAACAGCCCCACGCGATGACCCAAAACCCATCAGCGTGACAACCTCACTCAAACACGGCCAACAATCAGGGCTCTCCTACCTTTGAAAAATACAGAAATCGAGAGCGCACTGTAGGGTTGGGCGATGTCTACCAAATGGGCATCGGACGATGTCTACAGTGAAACATCGTGATGGACGATGACATTAGGGGGTGTGCCCGAAGCGTGAATCCGTATGCAGAAAGGCACGGAAAACAAATAACGCGTTCTGTGGAGCCACTAAAGGGACATGGTTAGCCGCTTGCTAGCGGTAGACTGTTACATTATAGTACATGAAAGTTCACTTACCACATACACAGAGTAAGGAGAGATGACTGATAGGACAATGGCGAATGATTTGCAGATACTGAGCACCACAGACAAATATCTAATCTTGTAAAATGTGTGGTAGCGGCAGTACCTACCATTGAACTCCATAGTATAGAGTCCGTGTGATCGCGAATCTCGAAAAGTGAAAGTGAAAGTAAAATGAGAGCACGCATTCGAAAGCGGTTTCAATGCCCTGCATATTAGTAGTGGCTCCCTGATGCCCGCAATTTATATACAGTATAATTACCCAATGATATAATTGCGAGAGAAAGTATTGAAATATTTATTTTTTATCCTCCCATCTCATAAGCTATTTATTCCCTTTAGGGGTTCTGTAGTACACTTAATTTCCTTTCCAAACACGGAATTGGGATGCGGCGGATTGGGGTGGGGGTTTACGATGCTGGCTTAACAACATGATGTCTGTCAGCCATCGGCGATGTACGATGGCATCGTCTATCGGCCCAACACTAGCACACTGCATTGCTTGCATTTCAAAAGGTCAGGTCTGATCTCCTTTTGATTAAATGGAATGGCCTCGTCTCATAATGAATCGATTTTCTGCTTTCACCAAGTAATGTCTGATTTCATTTGCCCCAGGAGACCAAGCTTTCTTTAAAAGCACTGAAGAGGTAGACTCTTACATTACAGTACATGAAAGTTCACTTACCACATACACAGAGTAAGGAGAGATGACTGATAGGACAATGGCGAATGATTTGCAGATACTGAGCACCACAGACAAATATCTAATCTTGTAAAATGTGTGGTAGCGGCAGTACCTACCATTGAACTCCATAGTATAGAGTCCGTGTGATCGCGAATCTCGAAAAGTGAAAGTGAAAGTAAAATGAGAGCACGCATTCGAAAGCGGTTTCAATGCCCTGCATATTAGTAGTGGCTCCCTGATGCCCGCAATTTATATACAGTATAATTACCCAACGATATAATTGCGAGAGAAAGTATTGAAATATTTTTTTTTATCCTCCCATCTCGTAGGCTATTTATTCCCTTTAGGGGTTCTGTAGTACACTTAATTGGAATTGGGATGCGGCGGATTGCGGGGTGTATGGGGGGGTAGGGCTGTCAAAATGGCTGAAAAACTAAATTCGAATTTTGTACTTAAATATTATCAAAATTC
>NW_015548296.1:2096584-2115070 GCF_001515605.1 Sinocyclocheilus anshuiensis | reverse complement strand
GTACATGAAAGTTCACTTACCACATACACAGAGTAAGGAGAGATGACTGATAGGACAATGGCGAATGATTTGCAGATACTGAGCACCACAGACAAATATCTAATCTTGTAAAATGTGGGGTAGGTACTGCCGCTCCGTAGTATAGAGTCCATGTGATCGCGAATCTTGAAAGTGAAAGTAAAATGAAAGCGCGCATTCGAAAGCGGTTTAAATGCCCTGCGTATTAGTAGCGGCTCCCTGATGGCCGCAATTTATATACAGTATAATTACCCAATGATATAATTGCGAGAGAAAGTATTGAAATATTTATTTTTTATCCTCCCATCTCATAAGCTATTTATTCCCTTTAGGGGTTCTGTAGTACACTTAATTTCCTTTCCAAACACGGAATTGGGATGCGGCGGATTGGGGTGGGGGTTTACGATGCTGGCTTAACAACATGATGTCTGTCAGCCATCGGCGATGTACGATGGCATCGTCTATCGGCCCAACACTAGCACACTGCATTGCTTGCATTTCAAAAGGTCAGGTCTGATCTCCTTTTGATTAAATGGAATGGCCTCGTCTCATAATGAATCGATTTTCTGCTTTCACCAAGTAATGTCTGATTTCATTTGCCCCAGGAGACCAAGCTTTCTTTAAAAGCACTGAAGAGAGAAAGACCACGTTTGGCTTGAGCTTTGATTTCAACGCTAAAAAAAGAATAAAGGTAGAGATTTTAACACCAGAGGCACTTCTTGTTTGACTATTTCAGTGTTCTTCAGAATGTGCTGTGAATGGCTACAGAAATGAGAACTTCAGGGTAAAATAATGTCATGCAATCAGTAATACATGAAAATCAGTTATTTTCTAGCTTTCTATATAGTCTCTTAAGAGTCATAAAACATATAAAAGATTGTGTTTTTGTAAGTATCAATCACACAACACAACAAAACAGACTAATTGGTTATGAAAACACAAATCCAGAATTACTAGCAAGGTACCATGGTAAAACAAAACATGGTAACAGAATGGTGTTAGGGCAATGCTTTAAATATCTCACACAATACTGCTTATATTCACTGTGCTGATCCAGTGTTATTTTAGTATTTTTATATAATATTATAGTATTTATAAATATAAATTACCTTTTATATTTACATTTTAATTTTAATTGATACTTTAGTGATTTTGCTGTGTGCTTGTCATTTTATTTATTTATTTTTTTTAAATACTGCATCCATATAGCATCAATTAATTGTTATTTCTAATTTTAGAACTGCAGCGTAAACATATTCATTTCAGTTGGTTAGGCAACATTTGTAATTATCGTTTATGTTCCTTTTTTAAAGTTTATGTGTTTCATTTAATATTGATATATATATATTTTTTTTAGAAATATTTGTGCATTATTTTTCAAATTAGCTTTTTTATTAGTTTTTTTTAATATTACTAATTAGGTTTAATTTATTTAATTTATTTTTTACATTTAATTTATGTTAGTTTCATCTTATTTGTTTCCAGTTAGAATTTTTAAGGGTTCAATTTAAACTTATTTCAGTTAGTTGCCAATGCAGTTTTCATTTAATTTTCATTTAATTTAAGTTTTTCATTGAATATATATATATATATATATATTTTTTTTTTATTTCAGCTTTATGTCAATTACTGAAAATAACTTTTAAAAGTTTGAAAAGTTTGGTCACACTTTAATTGAAGGTCCAATTCTCGCTATTAACTGCGACTTTTGCCACAATAAACTCCTAATTTGCTGCTTATTAATAGTTAGTAAGGTAGTTGTTAAGTTTAGGTATTGCATAGGATTACAGATGTAGAATCTGGTCATGCAGAATATGTGCTTTATAAGTACTAATAAACAGCCAATATGTTAATAATAGGCATGCTCCATACTAAAGTGTTACCAAAAGTTTTAGTTTTAGTTAACAATAACAACACTGTAATGACCAGGAAGTGTAATTACCAATCCATGGCCATCATACCTCTTGTGAAGACACCCCTCTGTAGCCAAAATCATGCAGTTTGATGTCCAGACCTTCCAGGCTCCCTGACGTGGCCTTCAGATGCTTAGCCAGAATCTTTTTGAACTCCCTGGAGATTGTTGCCACGGTGATGGGGTACCACATTTGGAGCAGCATTGTCTGTGGGGACAGAATGTACACAATCACATGTACGTCAGAGAAGACCAAAGATGGCTTGTAATTGCGCTCACAATTTTCATAGCCCTAACCATTTAAACCACAACTCATTGATCTGTGGCCCCTTAAGGAAGTGCACGGCAGGAACTGACAAAGACAAAGAATTCTGAACCGTTTGTGTGGTTCTACATGTTTCCTCCAGTCTTGACATCAATACATAAACTGTGCACATTGATTAAGCTGACTGAATGCCAATAGGACTTTTCAAGCAACAGGCTAACAGGCAGGATCTAAATGTTCCAATCAGGTTTGGCTTAAATTGTTTGTGGTATCTTGAATAAAAGACACTATTTTAAGGTATTAAACATGTTGTTGACATACTAGTGCATGTTCTTCAAACACAAAATAATCATAAGCATAAATGTCGTTTCTTTTGCAAGTTGCAGTCATTTAGCAAGCTCTTTTATTTGAAGCAACTTCCAGTTCATTACAGGGACAATCGACCCAGAAGACAAGTGCATTGCTCAAGGACATCTACATTTCATTTACTTAACAGTCACTTTTATCTAAAGCAACTTACAAACAAGGGACATCATTGAGGGAGAGCAAATTATCATACAAGAACCAATAATACTGTACTGTACAGTACTGCAACATTACGTTTCAAGAGTACAGTAAGTAAAAGTGACAAAGGGTAAAATAAAAGTGTCATTGATTGTGGTTGCTGCAAGTTTAATTTAATTTCTTATGGAAGACTTAGTGTCTTAAACTGGTTCCTAAAGGTTTTGATGTTTGTGATGGTCTTAGCAAGTCAGGAGGGGGTTGTAAGCTTGTTCTACCACTGAGGATCAGAGAGAGCGAAGGATCTGGAAAACTACATTGTATCTCATTGTGATGGAACTATCAGGAACTGTAATGAAAAAAATATTGCATACTACAATGTTCCAGTGGAACAGTCGAACATGGCACTTTCAATGCCAAGTGGCAGGCCTGATTCCCAGGGAATGCATGTATGTAATATAACATGTATGTATAAAATAAAGTGTTTGTCAAATGCATTAATAAATATAAATATAAATATTCAACCTTTATGTTTTTTTATTTATATTAGGAAAATGAATCAATCACAATGTTCATCATGGATTACAAGCATGCATCTTTAGACCTGGTAGCCAAAAAAACACTTTGTCTACATAATGACAACAGTAAGAGCTGCTGTGCGAGTCTGCAGGGCTGCAGGCCAGGTCAGTACCTCACTGACCCCACCAGCCTGTCCAAACCTCCCTCAGTTTTTTGGTCCAGGATTAGCAGCTAGGAGCATGCTGGAAATCAAAGCCTGATGTCATCCTGAACAACAGTACAGCAGAATCATCCAATATGAAGTAATGTGCCGCACCATCAGGTTTACGGACTATTCTGACAGTCAGACATTCAGGGGGGCTTTGTGTTGCTGTTAAAAAAACTTTTGTATTAGATATGGCTCATTTCAAATTCTGTAGTGTCTCAAACAAATGTGAAAAACATGAAAAAAATATGTAATGATCACATGATCATAAAGGGATCCGTTAAAGGGGTCATATGATGCTGCTAAAAATAACATTATCACAGCGTCAACAAAACTACAGTGAGACTAAAAGTTACACCTTCTTTCTTTGCGTGAACATTTGGGCGGTGTTATGCAAATCTTCCCAGATAGTGACGTAGGTATGTGGGGGCGTGTTAGAACGAGCCGTTTTAGGTAGGTGTGGCTGACTCTGAACTTTTATAAAGAATATCTCTTTGGATTTGACACTTTAGTCTTTGCAACTTTACAGATTTTCTTTATGCACCAAGAGCTTGTAACACTCCAAAGAGAAAGGAAAAATTGAAATCGCATCATATGACCCTTTTAATAACAGCTTTGAAAGCACCCTTTGTGAAGGAAATCATTAACTCGCTTTAGTTTGATATGACCCTTTGAGTAACATCCCTTTTCTCGCAACATTTTTCAAGGTTGATTAAATGCTGTTTGGACTTTGTCCTTAGATTACACTACCATTCAACAATTAGGATCTGTAAGATTTTTATTTCAAAAGATTTTTTAAAAGAAGTCTTTTATGCTCAACAAGACTGCATTTATTTTATCAAAAATACAGTAGAAACAGTATTATTGTAAAATATGATTAAAATAACTTTTCTATTTAAATATGTTTTAAAATGTCATTTATTCCTGTGATTACAAGCTGAATCTTCAGTGTCACATGATCCTTCAGAAATCATTTTAATATGCTTATTTGGGGCTCAAGAAACCTTTCATTATTATCAAAAAGTTGTACCGCTTAAAATCTTTGCGAAAACCATGATACATTTTTTAGAATGCTTCATAAAGTTAAAAAGAACAGCATTTATTTGAAAAAAAAATTGCATTCTTGGAGAATAAAAGTACTAATTGAACAGTAGTGTATGTATTATTTTGTAAATATTTATTTATTTGTGTTCTTCCAACAATTTTTGAAACATTCATTTGGACATTGCAGAACGACTAAATTACTTTTATACCATTTCCAATATCTGCATTGGCTTCTGTATAAAAAAAAGCAAAGATGAAAGAGGACAAGTAATACCTCAATATAATTGGTGAGCCAGAAGAAATCTGGATCCGTGTTCTCCACAGTGAAAAGAACGTTCCCTCTGGGAATGATCTTCCCCTCGGGAACTGCTTTGATACGGATTGGAAGGCGGCCATCATATTTCTGACAACACAATTAGGAAAAGGAAGAAGGCAGGTGGTCGTTATCTCCATGTGCACCCATCTCCGGAACAAAGTAAGCAGACTTCAAAGTCATGTAATGGTCAAATATCTGAAAATAAACTTTGACTTTGATATGAACTTCTGTTTGTACCTCTAAAACTTTCCTCCATCCCTCTTCATCGAACACTGACTGTTTAAAGTGCATCTGATAAAAGACTTTTGCCTCCTGAATCTTTTCCTCCGTGACAACTCGACCTGCAAGATATTTATATAAATACATGAGCTCAGAGATATTAAGATCTGTTTATAAAGCATATGCTCTTTTGAACATGTCCAACATGTAAATACTAAACTAGCAGGCCATTTAATGATACAGTAAATGCAGTTTTGTTCAGTAACGATTATCACATGTCAATTTCTCTGTGGTTATAAATGCAAAGTTTACAACAGCCATGACCTCTTTCAGGGAGAATGCCATAGAGTGCAATGCCAGAATAACTGTCTTAAAATTTGTATAAAATATTCATTGTGTTAAGAGTGAGTACAAAGATTTTGGCAGGAAAGAAACGTTAAATCAGTGGAGACACAGAAAAAAAAAAAACCCGCTGCCGTTCACACATTCTGTTCATGGTTGCAGTTTGAAACACAAACCACAAAATACACACTTTCCGGGTTGGAAAACTTTAAATGAAATGGGAAGCTTAAGGGGAGTTTACCTTATGTAACTAGGTTGTTTTTGTGGACTTAATGTAGTCTTCTTGTTTTTACTTTCTCTAACATGGCTGGTCTGTGACCACTTTTATAAAAAATTAAATGGGTAAAAGCATAAACCTCGAAGGAACAATGACAGAATTGTCTCACCTCATGTCATTCCAAACCTGTATGACTTTCTTTTGTGGAGCACAAAAGAATAAATTATTAAAAATGTCTTTGTCCACACAATGAAAGTCAGATGGGTCCAATGCTGTTTTGAACCCCACTGACTTTTAATATATGGACAAAAACAGCTAAAAGATTTTTTAAAATATCTTCTTTTGTTTTCCACAAGACAGTTATAGTTTTGCAATGACACGACAGAGAACGAATGGTTTACAAATTTCATTTTTACCAAGGAATAGTTTCAAAACGGTATGACTTTCTTCTTAAATCTTACATTTTTAAACTCTTGCAGCTTGTTTTGACTGCATGTCCGTCCTTTATAACTGTTCTGGAATGTGTGCTATTATCAGTTTCGGGACAAGTTTTCCATTACCCAATCAGGTGAATGACATTACAAGAAAAAAACCTTTTTGTAAATGTACAAACTCAAAAACAAACAGTACGTCTATGTAAGCCAAGTGGAACTTTACAAATGTTTTCTGATCACTGAAGGGGTTACACAATGATGAAAGTAGTTGGAATTACCTGCTAGGTACTTCTTTAGAAGATACTGGAGGCCAAAAAACACCACCTCGTTATACTGCCCCCCCTTTTTGTGCCGACACTCGAAATAGGAGTACACTTTACTGACACTGGGTGGGTATTGCTTGTAGTGGGTAATCTGAAAAGAAGAGAGTAGCTTTGAGTATCAGAATTGTTTACACAATCACAAATTCACCAGGGGCCTGTTTCATAAAACAAGTTTACCAAATAAGTCAGGCTTATTTCAGTTAGTCTGACTTATTTTGAACCAAATCAACTGACAATACGTCAGACTAACTGAAATAAACCTGGCTTATTTGGTAAACTCGTTTTATGAAACAGGCCCCAGTACTTTTATTAATTATTACACTATCGCTCAAAAGTTTGGAGTAAGACATTACTCCAGTCTTCATTGTCACATCCTTCAGAAACCATTCTAATATGCTCAAAAACATTTCTTTTTATTATCAATGTAGAAAACAGTAGTGGTGCTGAATATTTTTTGTAGAAACTGTGTTTGATCAATAGAAAGTATAAAAGAGCATTATATATTAGAATTATAAATATTTTGTAACATTATAAATGTCTTTACTGTCACTTCTGATCAATTTAATGCATCCTTGCTTGCTTTAAAAAAAAAAACTGACCCCAAACTTATGAAGAGTGTTACACTGTTACATTATTACATTGAAGACTACAGGCCTGTTATATTTTTAATGCACAAATTTAATACTAAAAAGCAGCTGGTCTTCGATGCCCAGTGATACAATCTGCATAAACAACACGCGGCCGCTTTCTTGATGCCCATAATGGAGGGCTTAGTTTTGTGTCCTGTCTCCTTCAAAACAAAACAAATTAAATATATTTCTATCTGCTTCTTAAGAAACAAATAATGGTCCATGTGATGTTCCATTAGTTTGGTTGTCCAAGATTATTTATCAGATCAACCCTGAAAGTCTATTTTGCTTATATAAAGAAAAAGACAGAATTTCCATGTGATTTGTAAGGTATGGAAAGACAATCTGCAATGGATTTTTTTTTTTTTGCAAATTCTATGTCAACTTCTAAACTGGGCTGAATTGTAAAAACTATTATTGGTAATTAAAATCATGATCAAATTAGCACACAATTAACACAATGGCCAAAATAATTACGCAAGACATGAAAGATGTGAAAGATTTTATGAATGCTGGGTGTTCCACTTCATTGGAAATCTGCTTAGCTTCCTGTGGAATTCTGAGTGGACCTGATCATCAACCCAAACCTGAGTCACTCATCAATGATACCTGGTGCAACCTGTTTAGATTTCTATGTGCCACTTGAGGAATGTTTGTGCGTGGTGTAACAACAGTGCATTCTACATGGGCAGGTATCAAAATCTCATTAAACAATTAGTTATCCTATTATAAGATCAAAAACACGTTAACATTTCATTTTTGTTGTGTGAGATTTCAACATAGATCCAGATGGGATTTGTGGCTGGTTGTTTTGTCAGAGGTTAAAGACTAATGTGAAGCACAAAGATAATTACACAACTTTGGCCAGTCAGCATTGGCCAAGGTGGAGAATTAGAGAGGTAACATTCTTAAATCTGTTGCAAAGATCATTAAACCCAGCTAAAGACATTTAATAATTACAGCCACATCCCAAAAAGCTTTGAGCATTACACAGTATTACATAACGTAACATTAGGTAAAACATATTTTGAAAAAAGAAGCATATGCATCAAATGTAAACACACAGAACTATTTTGTTTGTAAGTGTCTTGTTACATGATAGTAGTAGTTTAACTGAATTGTTTTGTAATACTACATATATCAAATCATGCTACTTCAGATATGGTAGTTTTATCTTTTGTTTTACGTGTCTTAACTGATTCCTTACCTGGACTTTTGACAAGGTCAGACTGTCAAAGTGAACTTAAACAACACTAATTGTGTGACTATTTACAATAGCCTTGCAAAAAGTTCACATAAAAGCACTTTCATTTATAGCTGATAACTAAAATATGTAAATTCTGATTACTGATATATTACAGGTGGGGTTAAATGGGTTACTGCCCAATTTTACTGTGACTGGATTTCTAGACTGTGAGATTTAGTTATTTAAATTATATTTAAGGTTACGTGAACAGTACATGTACATCTACATTACATTTAGACATTTAGCAGACGCTTTTATCCAAAGCGACTTACAAATGAGGAATAATAAAAACATGTAAAACATTACGCCCTTTGGAATGATGTTGTTATTGTTATTATTATTATTAAATAAAACTATGTGGTTTTCTAAAAAATGAGTTTCGATTCCTAGATTACTGAGTGACGTGACGTCACGCGCTATGGCCTTCGGCGAAGCTAAAAGCTGCACGAGGTCATTCCGCATAAGCCCCGCCCCCTGCGTTTAGCGTTCAATGAGTGGGGCATTTAAAACGAACCTGAGCTTACGCTGATTCCCCTCATCAAAACAAGAAGATAACACAATAATCGCGATTTTGCCATAACTGTAGGTTATTCTGAATCGTGTTTTCATTTACATTTCATCGATTTACAAGGTCATAGTTGGTTTTATCCCCACATATATGTAACGGTTAAGCATAAAGGGCTACTGTCAGAACAGACAACGTTCTGTCATTCGTCTTTGCGTTTCTGTTGTTAAACGACTCGAGCCAGGCGATTCTTACCTTATAAGAGTCCGTCGCAAGTAAAAAATTGAAATCCTGAGCTGCCATCATCGAGGACAAAGTAAAAGCTAAGCGGTTTCGCTTCGCTCCGGTATGTATGTGATCCGAGCCGCGTGACACCAGTCTCGATAATCTTCTTTTCAATACCTTTCGGGTATGCCAGGAGAAAATGTAATGAAACGCGATCACCTCAGTATCTTGTGTACGTGAGGGCGCGCACGGATAGGTCGCATCGTCCAGTATCAGAAACAACGGGGCGGAGTCAGGCTGCACGTATGAAACAGACGCTGGCCTTACGTTCGGTGATGCAAACGTAGGCGGGGACATAAACTCAGAAAGCGCCCGACTATCTGAAGCTTGAAAAAGCTACTGTGCTGCCTGTTGCTTTCAAAGAGTTTCGTTTTCTTGTAAAGGCTAATTAAACTATGGACGTAACGTGGCAGGCATTATTTGGACAAACTTTTAGTTTTGCTTTCCCTACTGTAAAAAACTAAACAAAAACTTAAACCAATATAATGGTTTCATCTTGGCTGATTTGATAAGTTTTGGACACTTAGTTTAGGAGACCACCTTAGATCAGCAAAACGTTTAAGCTATTTCTCAACCAGGTAAACATAGGCTGCATCTTTTGACACATCAACAAATAAAAAAAACCTTTGTAAGAGTGGTTCATCACAAACTGATTTTTTTCTGCATAGTTTTAATGTACTCTTTATTAATTGTTGATAGTATTAAGTGAGAACTGATCCAGCAGGTCTACATGATATATAATTTACATTGGAAAAACCGCCTCAGGCTATCTGTACAATAACATATCTAATCTCTTTTCATATCACAAAAGCTTTCAAGCCAACCCTGCCTTGATAGGGAACAGTTTAAAGACCATAGCGATTAACATTCAAAAAGATGCAATTAAACAGTCACTCAGAGAATTTGTAGACATTCAGTACACTCAGAAGCCATACATCAAATAAAATATTGTAAAAATTCTAGTATTTTAATTATCCAATGTTCACGCATTATGTGCATTTTTAGGCCAACCAAGAAGGCTCAGAAATTTTCTTATGAGATTTTATTGGTGAGTGAAATAAAGTGTGTAGTTAACATTACTTGAATTACAACATGCAGTCATACCTCCAACATGCATTTGAAGCAGTTTTTTAAAGGACTACAACGGTTGTATAATTAAGCAAGCAAATACACATCATTGTCATAATCGTAGTCTTTGTTTAGGATCCTGTTAGCTACACAGCAGCTTTACGATAGATCTTGGTTGAAATAACCACTGACTTGAATTTAGTCTTAAATTCAAAACCGTTGTTCTAAAAACCCCTAGAAAATGGCTCAGAACAGTTCCTCTGGCTTTAAAGACATTTTATTCTTATTCACTGGAAAAAAAAAACCTCTAAAATTGACTACAAATTCGCAAGTAAAATCAAAGTTATGACCTGAAATAATAAGTTCATTCTATTTTTGACCATAGTTTTAATTTAATGAGCCCATCCCAATATCAAAACTTGCAGTCTTGGCCACTTGAGAGTGTATGCAAGCAACAGGAAGTAAGTGAAAATGACTGGCCCATGATAAATGCCAGTGCCCTTTATGCCCACTAAATCCATGCTATCTCTAATACACTATCTCTACACTGTAAAATCTAATTAGTTGGGCTTACTTAAAAAAAATTCACGTTCTGAATGTTTAAGTCTGTGTGTGACTTTAGCATATTACCACACACTATTTAAGGATTATATGAACCCAATTTTAAGCTTATTAAGGTATTTATGAAAAATAACTTTTGCAGAAGTTCATTGACTAACACAAGCACAAAAAAAATAACACATTAATTGAATTAGAAGATCGGTCACCTTCTAAAAGCAACCTATTTATTACTTTTCTTCCATGATACATTGCTGCATTAACAGGGAGATAATTATAGTAACATAAACAAAGTTCCAAGTGCCCAACCAAAGGGGACGCTAATCACTATAATGGTGAATAAAAAAAATAAAAAACATTTTAGGAAAATCAACATCAATTGAATATGAAGTTAGCTTATGGGATGTTCTCTCAAATATTTCAGTTGTATTGAAAATGCAACATTCATGATGACTGGGAAACGAGTGAATGCAACTAGTGAAAGATAACGGCAGACATTGAGGAAATGGGTGAAAAGTCTATTAAGACTTGAGGTATTCGGCCAATCACAACGCACTGGATAGCTGGCCAATCAGAGCACACCTCGCTTTTCAGACCAATGAGCTTCGTAAAAATCACGCGTTTCAGAAAGGCGGGGCATAGAGGAGAAACAATAATGTACAGTATGTGGAAAATAATGTGTTTTCTTTTACCTTAAACCGCATAAACACATTTCATTACACTAAATACACCAAATAATGTTCTTTTTAGCAACATTATATGACCCCTTTAATAAAACCTAGTAAGTATAACAACTAAGTAAAGATTACTAATTAAATCTAAGTAAGGTAAACTATTGGATTTTACAGTGTAATACCACTTCAGAGCAGCATTGGAGGATAAGTGTATGCCATCATTCATCACGTTAAGAAACTCACATGCTCCAGAATCACGTGATGTTGAGGAAAACTTTCCAGTTAGATTTTACATAGAATTTGGAAGTAAAATGTAAAGTGCTGCACATTGTATTGATGCTTTTTATCACTTCATTAGTGTGTGCTACAAACTACTGATCAGACAGTTTATTTTAAAGAACTGATGTTCTAAATGTGTAAATAAATCTCCGTAGAAACTTTACTTATATTTCCTACAACTTTACATACGTATCATATAGTTTTCACGTTCAAAGAGTGCAAGTGCGAGGGACAGGCCTAGTGACTGCCAAAACATAAAATAATATCATAAAATCTAGTAGAAATTACAGAAATTAATTTCTATTTAAATGGATGGAAATGGTGCCGATAGCCTTGTGGGCAGCTCTCTCTACCACTTCGCTTCCTGTTATCACACTGTCCTATAAAGGCAAAAATGCCAAAATATAAAATCTTTAAAAAAAATGGATGGAAACAAAGATGTTATTACAATGACATTTTTTTTTTATTTTTTTTTTACAATGTTACTGCTTACCCAGATAACATACATTTCCGGGCCTCATTTGGGTCAAATATGGCACATAGAGCTCAGTTCTGGCCAGATTTGGCCCACACACATCAAGCCAGTTTTAGCGTGAGATGTGGCTTAAGATCTGGCCCGTGTGTGACAAACCAGTTTTAGCGTGAGATGTGGCTTAAGATCTGGCCCGTGTGTGACAAACCAGTTTTAGCGTGAGATGTGGCTTAAGATCTGGCCCGTGTGTGACAAACCAGTTTTAGCGTGAGATGTGGCTTAAGATCTGGCCCGTGTGTGACAAACCAGTTTTAGCGTGAGATGTGGCTTAAGATCTGGCCTGTGTGTGACAAACCAGTTTTAGTGTGAGATGTTTTCATTATTAATTATGCCAAATATGGAATCATTTAACAACTGGTTTGGAAACCAGTATGAAAAAACACAACAACAGACAACAGTGCAGCTGGATTAACCTAAGTAAAATCAGTAAAAAGGAAGTCATGGATAAATTCCTAAAGTTCTATACTATGAAAAAGATTAAATTGATTGTCTAATGTTTCAGGAACTGCTGTAGTTGTTAACGGTCGATTAAACGTGGTGAACATCGTGCGCGCAGAGAAACAGCGACAGTGCTGTCGCGGAAACCACGTCAATGACCCCCTCCCCCTCCAGCTTCAGTTCAGAACCACGGTCAGCTCTCCGCGCTGGCTGCTCTCATTATTGTCAGTATATTGTCAGTACCGTTCGGTACTCAATTGAAAGACCGCCGGGGGGAAACCAGAAAAACAACAGCCGCGAATTTTTTTTTTGTTTGTTTTTACGATCCTCCCCGTGTTATCTTCCATTAAATCCGTTATGGTAAACGCAGAGTTAAACGAAGAAAACACGTAAGCAGCAACAATTTAATTCGGTGGAAGCTAGACTACTGGCTGTTGGAGCAGCTTGTTCACTCGTGCTGAGGGTAAGTGACACTTTTGATGCAGCGTTGGATTGTAGGCTGTGGAAAAATAAGCGTCTTCCGTACTTTTTCGTCCTCTGAAGCGAGTTACGGATGTTTTGTTACTAAAAAAAGACGCCACTTGAATTCTCAATTTTGATTTCAGAGAAGCAAGAACTTACATTAAAATGTTGGACCCATCATCCAGCGAGGAGGAGGCGGATGAGGTTGTGGAAGAAGAGCGCAAAGTGGTGGCGGCGCCCAAGGCTGGTGGTCCTCGGGTGTCTCCAAGCAGGACCAGCGAAAGCTCTGGTGGGTTGCAGCCAAGCCGAAGCACCAATGCCCGACCAACGAGCCCGAGCCCCTCAGTGGCGATCGAGAAGGAAAAGGACGATTTGGAAAAGATGCAAAGGGAGGAAGAAGAGAGAAAGAAGAGGCTGCAGCTTTACGTCTTTGTGATGCGCTGTATTGCCTATCCGTTTAATGCGAAGCAGCCGACCGACATGGCAAGACGACAGCAAAAGGTAAGAGGGCAAAGTCACATGCAACGGATTGCTGTTGAAATGAAGAATTGGTGAGCAGCACTCTTCTGACTGTGCAAAAACAGAATTGTAGCATATAGTAGATGATGACTGATGCAGCGCTAAGCTGAATCAACATGAAATGCATCAAATTGATTGATTCCTATTTTCCAATGCATTCAAACTCGAAATTATGCTTTAATGTGTAATTTCAGAGTTGTTTCTCTAAAAAATACAATGTAAAATATATAAATGTTATCTCGTGGTAAGTAGCCTTCTCACATCCTTTCTGGTACTTTACTAACAATATCAAAAATCAAATCTTAATGTGCATGAGGGTAGATAACGATGCAAAGACAGTAGAAAGTTGTACCGGTGTAGTGCCTCAGTGGCAAAGTGTTATATAACATACAGTTTTGTTTACAGTGTGTACTGACCTGAGCACTTGCAGAGATGCCGTTTGCAATATTTTTACTCAGAAATTGAGACCATTCACCTCCGCCCCCCAGCATCTCAAATGCCTTCACCAGGATATCAAAATAATAATGATTGTATATGTGTAACTCTCTGAGTAAAATCAAGCAGACCACCTAAAAGAAATGTTTACAAAATGCTCTGAAATTGTCCCACATAAACAAGGAGCCAGTGCACTGCCATATGTTCACTGTTGAAACCTTTTCCAATACCGTATATTGTCAAACATTTCCAATCAATATCCTGTTGTTGACTGAGTTTGCAGCATGTTGAAGAGAAAAGTGGAGGCTTAAAATACAGATGATCTTATGCTTAAGAAGACTTCTTGCATTTGAGGTGGGACTGGTTTAGATGGAATGGTAGTGGGACATCTATTGTTAGCCCTTTAGTGCACGTTTTAGGTGGCGTGTTAGTGTGGCCAAAATAGAATACCACCTATATAATCTTTTACTGTGAGAGTCTCACACTTGTGCAGATTTTTTTTATTAGTGTGTTTTAGAAAAACAGTCCAAAACATGCCAGATAAAACCTTTATGTTACTTTGAATGCTTGTTTTGTGTGTTTGCTGTCAATGGATATCATAAAGATGCATACATTCAGATGGTTTTTGGGAGTTCATGGGCAAATCCCTTGTGAAAATAGCAATACCACTAGGCATTCCCTCAGGTCCTATGAGGAAAAGTGCTTGATTGTTATTCAGGAATGATGAAATTTGTTTTTACTAGTTGTCATTATCTCTCCATTGCAGTGTGGAGTTGCATGCAAAACATGCTTCTGTCTAAGATTAGTTGATTTAAGATGTTTTACCTATCAAATCCAAGTTTCTGAAAGCTCCAAAGCTCTTTAATCCCGAAAAATAACAAAGAGGCAGCCGTGCCACATTAGCACAATGTTTGATAGATCGAGGCTTGGTGTTTGAGACATTTTCTCCTGGCTTAGATTCAAAGGTAGAGCTCTAACAGAATGAAGTTGTCTTTTATGTCAGGATCTTGAATAATTTATGAGTGTTCATCATATCCATGAGTGCCTTGTTCAAAAATGTTTATCGTATATAGTAGCTTCAGCTTGGAGAGTTTATCATTGTGAAGAGGATATTTGAGAGCCAGTACATTATGTAGTGTTTGAATTTCAGCTACGCCTCATTTTAAGACTCACTGTGAGTTTCCTTTCATGCAATCTAAGGTCAAAAACAAGTCTGTCTGTCTTATTTGGTTGTGTCCCCAGGGGCTTGTTTGCTTGCTTCTATTGTCTTCGGTGCCAGTGCCTTGGGACAATAAAAAGAGTCTCTGTGGGAAGTTATTCTCCAGCCATTGTTGTGTCCTCACAGATAAGACTCATGTGAGACAAAACATCAGTAACCAGCAGGTTTCCTTAGATATACAATTGTGTTTTTGTTACACTGTATATTGTTTGTCATTATAGTTCTACAGAATCATTCATAGCCGAGAAAAATCTGATTGGCATAATTAACCCTTTCACTGGTGAGTTTAAAATATTCTAGCTGTCCCCCCCAGAGTGAGTTTTTTTAGGCGACCTTTATTTTAGAACGTTTCCCTTTATTGTTTCCATGGCGATGCGTCATGCTTATCACGTGACACACCACAGCCACGGAAACACTGTATGACAGATATATCGCTTTATTTCAGAGCTCAGAGTTGAGTTTATTTCAGAGTTCAGAGAGTTTTGTTTTTGATGGTAATGCGCCACCGAATACACAAAAAATGGAAGAGAGGGGTGGGGTGAGCAGTAGTTCATTATCATTTAAAGAGACATGCACCGAAACGGATCGCTGTGAACAGAGCTGTTTTTGACAAGGTAAAAAGTGTGCTGTTTTACACGACCATTGAGTTATTTTAAACCAAAGTATGTTGCAGACATTTTGTGCAGACCCTTAAGAATCATATCAACTTGTGAAAAATGGGCCTCCGATGTCCTCATTAATCATCTCAGATTTGGCTTTCTCAATAAAAGATAATAATTAATAATAATTTGTTACATTTATATAGCGCTTTTCTGGGTACTCGAAGCACTTTACATAGAAGGGGGGAATCTCCTCAACCACCACCAATGTGCAGCAACCACCTGGATGATGCGACGGCAGCCATATTGCACCACAACGCCCACACACACCAGCTTATTGGTGGAGAGGAGACAGAGTGATGTGCGCCAGAACGCCCACCACACACCAGGTTACTGGTGAAGAGGAGACAGCTTGATGAAGCCAATCAGTATATGGGGATGATTAGGAGGCCATGATGGTCAGAGACCAAATTTGGCAAAGATGCACTGGTCAGTCATACCATACATGTTGTAATGGTTTTCCTTTGCGAATAGATGGAAATTCAATACAGCTGAGCGCACAGAGATAATAGTCTACACTAGTCATTAGTCAGACATCTTCAGCTAGATATCTGCCATGGTCACACTGAGAAACTCATTATATTTCTTCAAGTGATATTCATCTAACGTGTGGTCATATTGTTTACTGTTGTTCAGCAAATTTTCACTCCGAAATCCAGTCATTACAATAGCAATTCACGCTTTTTCATGTTTCGCAAATTTGCTGCACTGAACAGAAGAAAGCTGCTTGGTTTTCACTAGAGGTTAACGTCCTTAAATTTTCATAAATCCACTAATTTTTGCTAGCTTTGCTGTATAATACTGTGTATAGTTGTTGTTGTTGTTATTAAGTTCAATATCAAATTAACATTAGTGTTTGTTTACCTCCCTCCCCCCATCTTTGCTCTAATTACGATGCAGTGGCATGCTAATTCACCCGTCTTAAGATTATAAGCAGCTCTGCTGTTTTTATTAACGCAGGACCTGTTCATGCCGCCAACTAAATACGGAAACTCTTCATGGTGCTTGCTGCTGTCTGCTTCAGAAATGGTAGTTTAGTCAGTTTATTAGTCATGATGACAAGGTGCACACTGTCACATACTTAATGATCAGTAGGACCATGTCAGATGTCTTACGCTACTGCCGCTCGCTGTCTCCGGCACGCACCCACCCACACACTGAATGGAGAGCCTAATTAAGAAAGCTATTTATTTCGTACAATTTCTTCTCTCTCTTCCTTTCTTTCTCGTTCTCACTCTCTCACACACTAACAGACAGACCAGCACACATTTAGAGACAAACAAGCAGGCACAACAGAAAGACTGTTCAGGGAAGCTAGTTACACTGAGCATGCATGCACATCTAAAACCAATTAAGCCGCTAATGACTTTTGCTTAAAATAAAACAACAAAAAAGTCACAAATAGAGACGTTAATTAGGGCAGAGCGCAACTACAAGAGCTGGCGCAATATGGAGAGGGTTTGAACTCCATTAACCTCAGTGCCAGATCTGATGTCCAACAACAATATGGTGGTATCTGTGTTTAGCTGTAGTAGATTACCTTGGTATTATTAAAGAGCACTCCGCCTTACAGTTGTAAGAGTCAATCAGCTTTTTTATGGTGGCATCACAATGCTTAATAGAGTGAAGCAGTCCTACCATACTTTTTCAGCGGCCTTGGCTTCAGAAGCAATTTTTTCCATTCACTCATCAGGACTTAAAAAAAAGTATTTGTTAAAGAGTTATGAACCAAACCAGCAGATACAAGGTAAATCGCACCATTATGAACTTAGATTTGAAGCAAAAAAGTATTTGAAAAGTGGACAAAAAAAAAAAAAAAAATTTACAAGACTGTGTGATTAATGGTTTTAGTGGGAGAAAGAGCTACAGTCCCACAAGTCATTGCGAATGACAATTGAATTAAAATTGATGGAGGAATATAGAACTACGGATTTAAAGATGCATGGATAGATAGATTTATAGATATGGATAGATAGGTATAGAGTGGGTGGTCATTTTGATCTCTCTTGGCGCAATATTCTCTGATTGGGGGAAATTTCTTTGCAGAATCATGGGTAATGTAGTTTTCACCAGGAATCCTGCTGTTAAACATAATTATTTTAAAAATAAGTTTAAATAACATGATCTGTTGGCTTGAACAAAAGCATATACCATCGATTAACAACCTTGTAGCTCACAGTAGGTCTGTCTTTAAAGGTTTATCAGTTATTGTTAAAAATCAGTTCCACACTATGAAGAAAGTGAATGGGATTTTTACTTCTGGAACCCGATTGTTGCACTTTTTTTTATATGACAACTGTGGGACTGGAAGTCCTGTATTACATTTAAAGGACCAGCATGATTTTTATTTTTTTTTGCTGGACACCTCACCTCTCCAAGATACCTTGAAGGACCTATCTGAGAGGAAAGATACCACTGGCGTGCGGTTCCTGAGATGCCATTTTCCAACAGGGTTAACAGGAGAATCTAAGAAAGTATCAGTAGCACTGTTAACATCAAGAGATGATAACTGTTCAGGGGAAGGAAGTGAAGATGAAACCATAGCAGATAGCCGAGAGGTTGAGAGTGAGCGTAGGTTACGTCGAAAATTGACATGTGGAGGGGTATGTGTTGTGTCAGGAACCATGTTGAGGTTAAGAGTGAGGAGGAAGTTATCCGAGGGA
>NW_015548296.1:2077617-2096427 GCF_001515605.1 Sinocyclocheilus anshuiensis | reverse complement strand
AGCACATGATCAGTGGAGCAGTGTCGTGTGTAAATAAGGTCCAGTTGGTTGCCTGATTTGTGAGTAGCCGTAGTTAACACTTGCTTGCGATCAAAAGAGGCAAGCAGAGTGTGAAAGTCTGCAGCCTGAGGTTTATCTAGGTGGATGTTGAAGTCTCCAAGCATAACTAGGGGAGTACCATCCTCAGGAAAGGTTGAGAGCAACACATCTAATTCTTCCACGAAGTTACTTAGTGGTCCTGGGGGTCGTTAAACAACTCTAAAATTGATTTTAAGAGGGTGGGTAATAGTGGCTGAATGTAATTCAAAGGAGCTGTTGATACTCAGACTGCTTTGTTTACAGCAGACTGGCAATTCCAGAGACCAATAGAAAAAGAAAGTAGTGTATTAGTAGACATAGGCAAAGTGCGCTGGTTGTTAGGATTGTGCTGCCTACAGTGTGTGATGCATGGTTTGCGAGTGGTAGTGATAGTAAGGATCTGGAAACACATAGTAAGAACTGGTTATAAAAACTGAAAACAGAAGGGAAACAAGTAGTAAGAAAAGAGAATGATTCAAAAGCGATACTTATGTCCCTTGCCGGTGTACCTGCTCGCTGGAGTCGTACGGTAGAGTCGATGGTCTTTACACTCTTCGGTCTTCACACGAGGAGAGCTTCACATGAGGGCTGCCGCGGTATACTAAGCATTTTATATTCGTCTAACAAAACTCAAATTGAATTCATCTGGACACACTTTCCTGTTTATCACAACAAATGGCCAAGCAAAGCGCACGACAGTGACAAGGTACGCGATACAGTACGAGACCAAACGCGATTTCAGCACGTCTCCACACAGTAAACAAAACAAGCGTTTCCTAGCAACGACAACTGCGCTAAACACTGAGACAAGAAATAAATACACTTACGAGCTGCTTTTAACTTCTGCTGATTGACTGCTTCTCTCAAAGAGATTTCTTTACACTGTGCTTTGCTGGCGCTTGAACACACTTTCCTGTTTATCACAACAAATGGCCACGCAAAGCTCATGACACTGACAAGGTACGCAATACAGTACGAGACCAAACGCGATTTAGATTTGAGCTTCAACAGCACAATTTATAATGTTATTGTTGTCACATTTTATTCCTGACTTAAGTTTTCAGCCTTTCCCCATTTAGGTACATAGCAGCTATATATGAATGACTGAAAAATATCTGCTCGAGGGTGTTACCAAGATGGCGGCCAAGTCAAATGAATTACCTAAAGGGGTTTTAGTATTATGTAGCATGATCCGATCATTCTTCATAGAAGCATATTGTAAGATTGGACAAGAAATGAGAATAATCTAAATTGTAAGCATGGAGTGCAAGGTGTCCTCAGACGATCCTTCAAGACATAAGCTGCTAGCTGTGTAATTTGATGCCCTTAGAAGAGTTTTGATTGAGTTATTGTATGACATCATTTACCACAATCTACTTTACAGAGAGCATAATAGCACCATGATACCACACATCAGCATTTTCAGAGGTGATATGATGAAACTATTTGTCCAATTTAAATTACAGGGCCTATTCTTAAGATGCAGTAGATGTGGAGTTAATTACAGCCCTTGTTTTAAAAAAAATGACAGTTTCGTTTCCACTTTTTTAGTCTCATATTGTTATAACAAATACCTATTTTACAAGATTTAGTTATTTCTCTGTTTTTGAGGCAGAGAGAAAGGAAGATTATTCAAGTCAGTGTATTGATATATATCTCTCCACAAATCCATTTTCTTTTCCACTCCTTCGCTGAGCAAAAAGGCGATGTTCAGCTCCCATCTTGTGCTTGGGAGGGCAAGACTCTGAAAGGCCATTGTGTTAGAGACAAACCATAACCCAGATAAGAGCTCTCTGTCTGTGAATTGTCTGCTGAGGTTCCTCTTACAGCTAATGTGTAGTGTAGACGGATGCACCAAAATGGCCTTAAGAGCCCTACTAGCTGAATAGGCCTGATCTGAGGTCAGCAGGCTTTCATTGTGGGCTGAAGATCTTGACGTGCAGGCAGGGGGAAAATTGCTATTGTGATAGCCGTGATGGATTCACAATCAAGCACTGGCTGATCTTAGGTCAGCTGCGAGTAGAAGAGGTACATTAACTAGGTTGTTATTGAAAATCCATGCAGAAGTATTCTGGAACTAGTTCATATTGAAAAGGTATTATTGAAACTCTTTAGATATGAATAGATGTTTTTAAGTATGTGGTTGTTGGTGTAAAAGAAAAATGCCATTCATACTGTTGTTAATTCAGGTTGTGCAAATTGTCTTCTGTAACGGTTATCTTGTGAAATAATATCTAGGAAATAGCATTGCTAATGGAAAAGTCCACAGAGCAAACATAACACAGTATTTTTTTTTTACATTTGAAAATGGTTTGCTTTTTAATACATTTGTTTTTATTATTATTTTGTAATTATTGTATTATTATTATTATGTTTTTTTAATGTGCAAGTTGGTTTTGTTTAGTTTTTATTTTATTGAATTTTTAATTGATTTTATTTTCATTTTTATTATTTTTTCATTCGAACACATGCATGCATTAACCACTAGATCACAGCTTTTCTTTTCTTTTTTTGCATTTGCTTTTTATGTTTCTATTTTTTTTTTCTTAAGTTTTTGAAACAAACTGTACTGAGTGAAAACAGAAACATTCATGCACACTTCCCTGTGTGGATTTAGCAAACATCTTACAGTAGTACTAATGAGCAAACCACACACAGATGTACGTGTATCCATGGTGAGTGTGTTTATTTGTACGAACGGATGTTTGTGAGCATGTGCTTGAATAAAGCAGTGTAAAGGCAGTGGGAGGATGACCCTTTCATGTGCTCTTTGTTGGTTGTTTGTAATCTGGGATTACACATCCATTTGCCTTCTGTGATCTGTTACGTAACTGCCTCTATATGCACAAGAGTTTCTGTGGGAATTAAGAAGGTTTGAAGATACATTTACACATATATGTGGTGGACAGCAGCATGTGTTCATTCAAAGGCATGAATGGAGATTTCAGTGATTGTACTACTGGATTAAGAACTACTTCTTTTACAGATGGGTTCAAGTTAAGGGTGTCTGAAAGTAGTACTTTTATATTCAGAACAATACTGATTGTAAAATTGTGAAATCCTGTTTTTGCCTCAGAGTGAAAATGCATTTGAGTTAATTGTGATGTAGTTTAAATTAAGTATTGTGAGACATATAGCGACAGTTATGAAAAATAGTCGCACTTGTAAGATATTAAGTCATAATTGAGAGGAATAAAGTAGTGGTTACAAGAAATAAAGATGCAAATGTGAAACATGAAGTTTCAATAGTAAGACATTTAATCACAGTTGTAGGAAAGTTGCAAATACAAGAAATAAAGATGCAAATGTCAAATATTAAGTTGCAATAGTAAAATATTAAGTGACAATTGTGAGATATAAAGTCGCAGTTACAAGAAATAAAGATGCTAATGTGACATGAAGTTGCAATTACGAGAAATAAAGATGCAAATGTGAAATATGATGCGGCAGTTGTAAGATATTAAGTTAGAATTGTGAGAAAGAAAGTTGCAATAAGAAATAAAGATGCAAATGTGAAATATGAATTCGCAGTTACCTTACTTTTTACTCAAAGCATAAACATACTTCCATATAAACAAAGAAACAAAATGACACATATTTCAGTGTCTGCTTTACACAAAGGGAATGCAGTGTATGAATGACTATACAATATTATGCAATTACCTATGAACACTCAGTCAAAGTTTGAAGTCTGGAGCGCTTGCTTTCCTGTCAACCATCAATGCAGGAATGCAGGCAGCATTGCTCATAAACTGAACATATCCAGAAGACATGAAAAGAAAGACAGAGAGAGAGAGAAAGACAGACAGGCGGAGACTCGAGGGACATGAAAGCAGTGTCTCTCTACCCCGGGCTCACTGATCACTAATGGGAATCTGTTCTCAGAGAGAAACCACAGCCTGCCATTCCCACGCAATCAACATGAACCCAGTGGGCACCTGGGGAACACACACACACACACACACACACACTCACACACACACATGTTGTGTTTCCATGTTTTATGGGGACATTCCATAGGCGTAATGGTTTTTATACTGTACAAACTGTATGTGCTATTGCCCTACACCAACCCTACCCCTAAACCTACCCCTCACAGGAAACTTTGTGCATTTTTACTTTCTCAAAAAAACTAATTCTGTATGATTTATAAGCTTGTTTCCTCATGGGGACCTCAAAAATGTCCCCACAAGGTCAAAATTTACTAGTATTACTATCCTTGTGGGGACATTTGGTCCCCATAACGTGATAAATACCAGGTACACACACACACAAAAAGGCACATTCCATCATAAGTCAAAAAGATGTGCTAACAATGACAGGCAGTTCTCAGACTAAAGCATTCTATTAGTATTATTATGAGCTGCATGTATTAAGATTTATTGTATTCTAGAGTTGACGTATTGTACCTGAGAGCTGAGATGTATGGAAGCCTGCTGCTGCCTCTGAGTAAAAACAACTGAAATGTAAAAAAAAAAACATTTAAAGTTTTGGGTTGGTAAAATTTAAAAAAAAGTTTTTAACTCACCAAGGCTGCATTTATTTTATCAAAACAAACATAAAATCCGTAATATTGTGACATTATTATAATTTAATTTAATTAAATGCAATTTATTCTTGTGATGACTAAGCTGAATTTTCAGTAGCCATTACTCCAGTCTTGAGTGTCACGTGATCTGTCAGAAATCCGGCTTTATCTCACAGTTTGACTATATTTCTTTCTTTTCTTTTCTTTTTCTTGGGGGGGGAAACAGGCTTCCATAGAGATGTGCTTTATGATTGAGTTTTTCATAAATATGCGTTCAAACAGCAACAACAAATCTAACCTTGCATTAAATCAGCTCACTTTATACACAATATCAGTTAAAATCAACAATTTACTTTTTCATTATATGTTCCTGGTCTTATTTGTCAGTATATGTTTTTCCCAAGAATTAATTTAATTTAATTTAATTTATAAAACTGATAATTCTGGTTGATTGACTGGTTGAGGTGTGTTCGAAGGCATTGTAAATTACTCTATAAACATACACCTGTGACCTCATTACATCAATATTACTCCACCACCTTGTCTGTGTGTTTCTTGGCAACCATTCTTCTATTAGTGTTACTACACCAAAGAAATTGATTAAAAATCAATTAAGTGAATTTTGACTTAGTGGGTGGTCCAAGCACATGCTAACTGTTTTATGTTAGGGATAAAGCACTACTTGCTATGCATGACGTGGAGGCATTACAAATGTTTAATGCACAGCTAACCATGCATTATTCCACTTATACCATGGTCATTTGCCAACAATGATTTTTGTAGTGCAGTATTTGACCAGAAGGGTAAAAATGACAGTTATTTTCATCAGTTACAGCCTAAGTTCCTTTTAAGGCAAGTCATTTCACTTTGAAACGCCTCTCGGGCATGCAAGTGCATCTCCTATCTCTTTGAATGGGGAAACATCAAATTCTCCAGAACTGTTCGCCAAGCTTACAATTAAATTTCATATTCAAAATCACCAATTAAATCTGACAACAAATGTCTCATAAATGTGGTTTCTTTTGCTCAAATAGCATTTAAAAAGCTTATTTTATTAACCTGATCTCATGAATGTGCATTTCAATGGCACAATTTTCTGTTTCTATTTAGCTTAATATTTATATGCAGAAATGGACTTTGGCATGCATATGATACGCAATTGGTAGGTTTAGGGGTGTGGAGCAGGTGCGTATTATGTATGCCAAAATGCGTATTATATGCATGCCAACTATGTGCGTATCATATGGACAAAAAAGTGTATTATATGCACATCAAACATGTGCGTATTGTATGCACGCCAAAGTCAGTTTCTGCGTATAAATATAAATATTGCGTATGCGTATAAATATTGTTACAGTTTGTTAGAGCTAGCATTCTGCCCGCTTCAAATCAGACACAGAGATGAGATGGTGCTGTAAGATCACATTTGATTGAATAAATTATAGCATTTATTTGAATTATCGAGAGAGAGAGAGAGAGAGAGAGAGAGAGAGGGTTGAAATTGACGTGTGTGAAATTACCTGCGTCTGGGCGTCTCTCTCTACAAACAATGAAGCTGTGATTTTAGTTACTTCAAAAACAGCAATATTTTTAGCAAATATAGTGTAGGAAATCAGTGTCAAAGCTGTTTTATTAATAAAAGTCACAGGGCAGTTGACAACAAGTTTCTGTGCTCCTGGATGTTTCTGTGTGTGCGCAGCAAAATCGCTGATCTCTGTGTGCGAGTGATGTGTGTGTTTGTTTGTGTAATTGAAAGCAATGCATTAATATAGAACAATGATTAACAGTGACTTTGAACTATCTGTGCATTAAACGGTTTTAATGCATAACTGCCAGCCAATCAGAATCGAGTATTAAGATAGACCATGGTAAAAAAAAAGCCTTCAGTGAATTTACTCTGCTCTGCACCATGTCTAACGCCCCTTAGTTGTTCTAAATTCACTTTATTTTATTGTAGTTTTTTATGTAAAGCCTTTGTAACCTTCCAAAAGGTAATAACTTCCTCTGCCTTTGAAAAAAACTTGTAATTTTGTGTGAGCATCATCAAGCCCTCTTATTTTTCAGTCCCTCCCCTCCAACTGTGTGGTCATTAGTATGATTTTTTTTCTAGTATGACTGTTATCATGTAACATTAGGGAAGTAAAATGGGTTGCGAGTGCCCCTTCATGTTGACTTTAAACAATGACAGACAGCATTTGAAATAAAAAATTAGCTGATTTGTTAACAATTATGAATGCACTTAATTGCAGTATTTAAACCGATAAGTGGTTTGCTCTTAACAGTACTAAACCATCTGCTTCACATTTGCTTCTTGAACTTTATGCAGTATAGGTCATATTTATCAGTTTAGATCATACAGTATGTTCTTAGAAACTATACATGCTTGAAATTGCATCATGTTGAAGTTCCTTATTGTACAGTAAATCTTATGACTCAAACAATACATTCTTGCATTCTGACTGAGTGACATTTGGAAAGCCTTTCTTCTGTCCCACGAGCTCTCTCTCTCTCCAGCTCATTATTGTCTTCGTCTCTCTCACTGGTAAACAGAGCAAAAAAAGGAACGGACATGGGATGTTGACTCTCTTGTCGAACAAAACCAAATGCGACGCTCTGCTGAGCGTGAAGGGAAGCAGAGACTGTGCTCTGTGAAAAACAGCACTCTGTCGAAGAGCACTTGCTGGAATTATGCGCTTCTAGCATCCACACTAGGAAGGTCACATCGAGTACTGGCACTTTAATGGGAGCACGCACTATAAAGATCAACAATTTATATAGACCATGTTGAAAATCTCTCCTAAACAGATGATTTGAGCACAGGGCTTAGGTCAGCTCTAATAAAGTCAACAGGAATCAATTGTAAGCTTAGCTTTAGCTTAGTGTTTTTTTTTGTTTTTTTTTTACAACACCACAACATGGACTTTCTCTAGTCTTCTGTTCAATCATATAAGCTTCCCTTCCCCCCATATGTCCCCACCCCCACTCCAGTGGAGGAAAACACTGTGGATGCACGTAAGGTTTTAACAGATTGATACAACCCAGGATTTACCATCATTATCTAGTATTGTAGTTAGCCTGTGTGTGTCTGTGTTAGTAAATTACTACCCATGGATTCAAAGACAAGGGCCTGCGTTTTGTCAGTTGCTATAGTAACCAGCAACAGGCAGGTGTGAGGTGGATCTGAGGTTGTATGTGTGTAGCCCATAGCAGTTTTACTGTTAGCACATAAAGAGACTGTATAACAAAACTGGACTACTGTACTTTATTTAGCTTCTGTGTTGGAACATAACAGTTTACGAACTGGTGTCTGAACGGACAGCGTGAGAGTCATTAGCTGTATTTATTGCAGCTGCACCAGCGTGTGCCAACAGCAGTAAAATAGCCATAACCTGAAGTTTAACAACATGATAGTTTAATCTTTACAGGGAGGAAATTTGTCATTTCCAAAGAAATAAAGAAGAGGAAAGGACTGGCGGGAATGAATGAGGGATGGAGGAGCAGAAGAGGTGAATGATTCATTAAAGGCTTCCAATTAAATTCTGCTCAATCATTAATTCCAAGACTATTCGTTATGAGAGTCTCCGGTGACAGGCTGTTTATTTATTACACTGCACACCTTAGATATTCAACACTGATATGATTTTCAAAACCTTAGCTATGCCAGCTGTGGTGTTGGAAACAAATTACATTATATCAACAGAGTTTAGGCTGACTATTATGTATATTTTAGGAACAGCAGCGTGAGGACTGAAATACATGAGGGTGAGTAATTAAAGACAGAATTTTTATTTTCATTTAAAAATGAAATCTTCATTAAAGTGCTTAACTTCGGGTGATTTGGAAATGTCAAAATAGCATACTACCCTTATTGTTTCTGTTGTAAATGGCAGAAACAACAGTATATAGTGTATATATATGCTTGTATATTAGCGAACTGCTTGTATAAATAGTTTTCTCTTATTTCTGCCATATATGGAGAAAGAAAAAGCTGGAGTAGTATTAGCGTACTACTAGTGTATGTTGGCTTAATGTGTAATAGTATGCTAGCATTTTCTTGTATTATTTCTGGTATATATAGCACAAATAAGAGTAACATATTAACATGGTATATTTTAGCAGAATTAGAACCTTTATCTCTTGTTTCTGTCATACATGGCGCAAATAGCAGTAGTATGCTAATATATTTGCACTCAACTAGTATATATACTGTAGTATACTGTACTTTCAGCTGAATTTGTTTCTGCCCTATATCACACAAATATGTTAGTATGCTATCAGTAATGAGGTTAGCAATGTAGGAGTCTACTAGCGCGCATTGTCATGGTGACGTAGAGAGAACATTACGATGAGTGTTTAGAGGATACACTTTAATTGCTCTACATCAACCTATCCACTATAATCACTCCAGCAGTTACCATGGGAGTAATGGAGCTAATGCAGCTGCCTCTCATAGTCATGAGGTCATGCTGTTGGATAACCTGAGAGGGGATAATGGGGTAAGGGGTGTGTTTATGCGTACTCTGTGACCATGGCAACATATTTGATGAGAAGGAACACCTGGGATTTTAAAAGGATGTCCAACATTCACATAAACACACACACACACACACACACACACACACACACAGAGATCTCCATGCTGAAAACAGAGACCATATGGTTTGAGACCCTGGTGGTGGGCGCACTAACATATCAAAGGCCTGCTGTTGTTTACCGGTCAGGTGTGACAAACAAAAGAAAATTAACTAAATGCAGCATCTCATTGAGTTAAAACAATGGTGAAATTAAAAGGAAATTGTGTTTACATTGATCTTCTGATTAACAATTCAGAGTGTGCTCGTGTTTGTATTCAAGAGTGCATTCAACTGTGGAACACACACTATTTATTCACTCATACACTTTTCTAACACACATACTCAGTCTACATTTCAATTTGCACATAATATACCTGTACATACAACTGTCTATTGTTATATACCTGTACATACAATTGTCGATTTGTATATTTTTATTCCTTATTTACTTGTTCTATTTTTTATTATCTGTGTTTTTTTGTCCTGTCACTGTCATTCTGTTACACTGTGGAAGCTTCTGTCACGAAAACAAATTCCTCGTATGTGTAAACATACCTGGCAATAAAGCTCATTCTGATTCTGATTCTGATTCTGATTCTGAAGAGAAACCAAGAAAATGACCAAGAAACTGTAAGCAAACCATTGCATAGCATCTTTTCAATATGAAAAAATTGTGAACTATTTGTTGATGTACATTTATTTAAAAAATGTTTAACATTTTCAGTTCTAACCACGTTTTTTTTTCTTCATCCAGTATTCTGGTGCACTTGGAAATATGCCATTTCAGAAGTAAAATGGAATTCGAGCAGCATTAGTTGTATAAAATTACCCACAATGCTTTAGATTAGAACAAAGGTCTGAAGTACATATCCTTTCTTTACTACAAGTTCTCTTGAATGTTTCAATGTTACAACCACTGAGCTATCATTTCTATCTTTTCTTCTTGTTTTGTGCCACTTATATCAAGGCCAACTGTGTAACTAACCTTCTTTGTTGAAAAGGACTAAGCGATGAGTCACCTATGGCTATTGTCAATATGTTATTTTTGTTCTATTATGAATCATTTATATTTATTTCATCCACAAATTGGATTCAAGAAGCCAGAACTTCCTCCTATAGCACAATAACATCAAATCGATCTCATTCTTTGCCTGTATTTAATTGTAACTCTCAGTAAAACCCAGATTTTATACTGAATGGCTTATTTTACTTTTAAATTCTTATGGCAGGAGAAAAAACACAAGGGAGGAGTGGAACATGGGATAAGCTTATGATTATCAATTCCCTGACTCGGTTATGAGACAAGAGATTTGGTCTCCTCTTAGCCTCTTAATAATTTGTGTGTTGTGAATATGAGCAAAGTGGAGAACACCTTAGTGTCACAAATGGAGCATGAATACCAGCTAAGCAGAACATGAAAAGAGCCCTGAAAACATTAGGGAAATCAGACAAAGCTTAACTGTTAAAAGCCAAGCTTCCAAACATAAAATGCATCGTTTCATATCAATATAATGAGCAAAACTCATTAGCATCTGCAGCACTCTGTGGGCAATCACTGTAATCTAGATGCTTGTTTCACATTTCTTCCAAATCGAGTCTCTGTACAGATGGATGAGAAGTGTTTCGAAATGGGCAGTGTCTGTCATTCTCAGTTGTCTAGAGGTTTTATGTGGCCTCTTGGCTGAAATATGATCTGTTTTTGCTATGTGAAATTGGCAAGAGATCTAATACTTAGTGGGAAAAAGTCTGTTGCTATTATGTTTTTGTTTTTCTGTGGTTCGAGGGTCACAATCACCTCTTCATAAAATGTTTTGTTTCACTTAATGTGTTTCACATTAAGTGAAATTTAAACTGATCTTAAGTCAAACCAGAATGAAAACATATTCCAACTTCTACTGAATGAGTCAATTGTAAAATTTGCTGAGTAATTCTGGAGCTGGATTCATGAAAGAATCTTACATTTTTTTCTTAATTGCTATTTTCTTCTTATTATCTTACTTAAAAAAGTTAAGAATATATTGTATTCTCAAAACACTTCCTAAGAATGTTCTTCTCTTTATAAAAACCTAAGAAGTAAGATGTTGATCAGCAAGTCTTTGGCTAGAAACGCCATACAATCAGATAACACTAAAGCCAGGAATTTTCTTTGTAAGAAAAAAAGTTGTTCTTAAAGGGATAGTTCACCCAAAAATGAAAATTTTATGTTTATCTGCTTACCCCCAGGGCATCCAAGATGTAGGTGACTTTGTTTCTTCAGTAGAACAAAAATGAAGATTTTTAACTCAAACCGTTGCAGTCTGTCAGTCTTATAATGGAAGTCAATGGGAATCACGGCTTTGAGAGTAAAAAAAAAAAAACATACACAAACAAAACCAAATTAAACCCTGCGGCTCGTGACGATACATTGATGTGTAAAGACATGAAACGATCGGTCTGTGCAAGAAACTGAACAGTATTTATATAGCTTTTTACCTCTGATGCACTGCAATGTCTGAACTGCCCTGAGCGCATCCTCGACAGCCGGCGCGTGACGCGTCTTCTTCTTCTTCTTGCTTTACGGCGGATCGCAGACTTATAAGTGCATTACCGCCACCTATCTCTCAAATGGACCATTGACACTCCTAATTGAGATTGTAGATAGAGTGTCAATGGTCCATTTGAAAAATTGCAATAAGAAGTTCTTAATTTTGAAATTCTTCTTTCTTAAGAAGAAAATTTCTTCTTTTTTGTGAATCCAGCCCCTGGTCACCAAATGACTACATTGCCATTTCCATATTTTCCTCCTATGAATGAAGATGTTCCAAGCTAGAGCAGATGCTGTGAACATCTGGATGTTTTTTTTTTACTTTGATGTCACATGGAATATAAATACATACTATATTTCAAATTCTGTATTTCTGATGTTTTCTCTTCTCAGATCAGCAAGCAGCACCTTCAGACAGTTAAAGATCGTTTCCAGGCCTTTCTGAATGGAGAGACTCAGATTGTAGCCGATGAAGCCTTCATCAACGCTGTCCAAAGTTACTATGAGGTTAGGCTCTTTTTATTCATCAGTGTAACAAGTCTGAACTTACAAACTAGCTCACCTTTCAACTGGTTTTCTCAGTTAGCTTTATAATGTCAAATCCTGTGCATGCAAACCCTGTACAAGTTTGGGGTTGGTAAGTTTTTTTTTTGTTTCATGTTTTTGAAAGAAGTCTCTTATGCTCACCAAGGCTTCATTTATTTTATCAAAACTACAGTAAAAACAGAAATTTGGTGAAATATACTTTTGTGAATATTACTTTCATGAAATATAATTACTTTCATGAAAGTCTTTCACACATGAGAAAATTCAAGTCATATCAGCGACCTGAAAAAAATCAATTTTATTCTACACAGGAGTGGTCTGCCATGTTGATACCATGGATACTTGGTAACCCCCCTATTAACTTTTAGTAGCATAATAAATAAATCCTGGATGAAAAATGTGCCTGCAAATAGTGTATTTTTGCAATGGCATTAGCAACTAATAATGCTTTTTTGTGATGTTGCATGCCAATAAGTGTCATTATAGAGCCCAAGGCCAGTGTGCTGGATGTTTGAAGCTAAATGAGAGTTAACAAAACACAAACAGCAGAAGAAACTATTTGGTGCATCATTAAGCTTTATTTTGTGCAGATAAAAGTGCTTTTGAATGCTCAGTTAGGTACCTTCGGTTAACTTTTGAGGACATCTAAACAGATCCTTTGTCTCTCCCATTAATATAATGCAGTTTAAAAGGGATTGTTTAGAAATGTTAAGCTGTTTGCTTTGTGCTGATTTGATGAGCAGCGTAATCCATGTCGGTGCATATATTAAATACATAAGTACACAGTTGCAGTCAATCTGTTAAATGTTTGAAATTACTTTAGCTCAAGATGTTGAAGGTATTAAGTCCTTGCAAAGGATTTAGTGAAACTTTCCTCTCTGATAAATATGTAGTCTCAAAGTGACACATTTTAATTGTATTTTAGGTGATATATTATCTTTTATGACCTAGAAGAGGTGAATCTGGAATAAATTGCTACAAAGGCTAGAGTTTTGGGCGAAAAGGAGATTGGTCTCAGTATGGGTGGTAATTTAATGAGGTGAAACTAATGAGCGAAATGCCTTTGTATTCAGTCACAGCCAAAGCCAGCTTTTTCAATTCAATTAAACCCTGATACTCTTATTGAATTTGTGCTGGATGTTCCCTCTCTGTCAACTCATCCCCCCTGCTTATCCAGGCACGTTAAGGGAATTGTGTCCACTGGAGAGAGGTAGGCCGAGATAAAAATACAAGAGGTGAACCGGTGAGAGAATACAGAAAATAAAAAGAGTGAAAGAATAGATTATTAAATAAATATAGCCTTAAACCCTACTGCAGACTGTCAGACAGATTCTGCACTGCCAGATTCGTACCAATTTTGTCTTGTTATAAATGTGACCCTGGACCACAAAACCAGTCTTAAGTCACTGAGGTATATTTTTAGCAATAACCAAAAAAACATTGTATGGGTCAAAATTATCGATTTTTCTTTTATGCCAAAAATTATTAGGATATTAAGTAAAGATCTTGTTCCATGAACATATTTTGTAAATTTCCTAACGTAAATATATAAAAACGTAATTTTTGATTAGTAATATGCATTGCTAAGAACTTAATTTGGACAACTTTAAAGGCGATTTTCTCAGTATTTTGATTTTTTGCACCCTCAGATTCCAGATTTTCAAATAGTTGTATCTCAGCCAAATATTATCCTATTATAACAAACCATACATCAGTGGAAAGCTTATTTATTCAGCTTTTAGATGATGTATAAATCTCAATTTCGAGAAATTGACCCTTGTGACTGGTTATGACTTATGACTTGGTCCAGGGTCACAAATCAGGACTCTACTGTGCACTTTATGACACAGGGAAAATCTTGCCTAATTTAGGACAAAGTGTTTCTCAAGTGCCTCAATAGCCGTTTAACAAGGTAGCACTGACCTGCAGCCAATGTTTTTTGAACCCAGAAAAATTGCTTTACTTGGAACTGATAGAAGCAGCCTTGGCCTCTGATTCTCTGAGCTCATCCCTTTATTCAGATCACACATGAATCTGTGGCTGTTAAGATTGATGGCTTGAGCTTGTCTGTGTGTGTGTGTGTGTGTGTGTAAAAGAAATTAATAATTTAACAATTAACTTAGGAAGGATGCATTAAATTGAGTAAACACGTATAATTTTACAACAAGAACTTTCTATTCATCAAATAATGCTTAAAAAAATCTTACCAACCCCATGCAGCATGTCTGAGCTCCTCAGCTGGTTATTGTGAACTTTGATGTGCTTGAGGGTAGCTGGGAGTTCTAGAAGGGCCTGGATGTTGTTGTCATCCAACATGAGGTTATTCCAAACTATTAACCAGTAGTGTATGTTTGTTACTGTGACAAGATTTATGTTTGATCACAGGTGTTCCTTAAAAGCGACCGCGTGTCCCGTATGGTCCAAAGCGGCGGTTGCTCAGCCAGTGACTCTCGTGAGGTCTTCAAGAAGCACATTGAGAAGCGTGTCCGCAGCCTGCCCGAGATCGATGGTCTGAGCAAGGAGACTGTCCTCAGCTCGTGGATGGCCAAGTTTGACACCATCTACAGGGGAGAAGAAGACCCACGCAAACACCAGCAGCGCATGACAGCCAGCGCTGCCTCCGAGCTCATTCTCAGCAAAGACCAGCGTCCAGGGTCACAAATCAGGACTCTACTGTGCACTTTATGACACAGGGAAAATCTTGCCTAATTTAGGACAAAGTGTTTCTCAAGTGCCTCAATAGCCGTTTAACAAGGTAGCACTGACCTGCAGCCAATGTTTTTTGAACCCAGAAAAATTGCTTTACTTGGAACTGATAGAAGCAGCCTTGGCCTCTGATTCTCTGAGCTCATCCCTTTATTCAGATCACACATGAATCTGTGGCTGTTAAGATTGATGGCTTGAGCTTGTCTGTGTGTGTGTGTGTGTGTGTGTGTGTGTGTGTGTGTATACCACAAAATGCATCAGAAATACAGCATATCTAACATACACTGTAGATCTGATGCTGTTGCATATGGGAATCTGAATATATTGAATATAAATGAATGTTGAATTGTGCAATTTGGATTTTAAAGAAACTGTGGCTTTGAGTTTAAGAATATTTAAGTATTTAAGAATATTTAAATGTGAATATAATGTGACTTTTTAAATAAAACACTACAATTTTCATTATTGTATATATTTATAAAACGATTAGTTCCAGTCCTTGATTCTTTAATTTTCGAGCACCAGCTGCTGTATAATGCTTGTCAGGTAAGGAGGGGACATTTATGCAAGTCTGTTCATTGCCAGGGAAGTGCACACTTGTTTCTACTACATGACATGGAAAATATAGAGATATATGTGATTATCCAAGTCTGGTTTTGGCTCTGTAATCAGATTTTTACCATGCTATTCTGTTTTTGGAGGAAGATGACTAAACCCAAAGAGCTCTGCGAGAGTTGGCTTGAATGCAAGCATAATTATGTGTTATTTCAAATTGCTTGAAATCGGTCTAGAAAGCATCTGCATGGACCAGAAAACCTCCTGTCAAGATTCCTGCAGCAGGCTGAGGAAAAGCAACAGTGCCTTTTCTGAGGAGGTGTGAGTTTGCAAATCATGCTTCAGTTAGAAGAGCTTTCATTAGACCAGCTGCAGAAATGTACACAAGTCACACAAAACCCAGAGGGCTGCTCACATTGACTTGACGTCCTTCAAAAAGTCACACTCTGTTCACACAGTAGATCATTTCAAAATACACTGCAGAATGATATGAATTCAGAAGGTGATGTCATCCTAGGCTCTATAGGTTGTGGTCATTTCCTGTTTGTGGTAAATGAAATGAATGGAAACCAGCAAAGTGTGAGTTTGTTGAAAAGCTATTTACACTGACAATAGCATGGATAGTGAATCATTGACTCTGCTTCGGGCAACAAGAAATGGTGTAGTAGAAGGAATGAATGAAGAGAACAGTGGAGCACAGTAGTGGCTGTAGATGGAAGAACGATAATGAGTGAGTTCCAGAACAATAGAATAGACAGAAAAAGGAGCAAAAGAGCACTCAACTGTCACATTTGTAGAGTGCAATCGTAATTAAGTATTTTAAGATCGTTCCAAATGGTACAGTTTGCAACTTAATTAGTAAAATAATAAATGCAAAATAGTGGGAAAGGTGAGAAAAAATAAACATACTTTGGGGTCAGTAAGTAAAAAAAAATAAAAAATAAATAATACTTTAATTCAGCTGAGTAAAAAAGATTTCTATTTCAAATGAATGCTGTTCTTTCAAACTTTGTATTCTTCAAAGAATCCTGAAAAATGTATCATGTTTTCCAGAAAAATATTAAGCAGCACAACTGTTTTAAATGTTCATAATAAGAAGAGATGTCTCCTGAGCAACTTGTCTCTTGCCTGACAAGATTAGCAATGTGCTAATGCTAAACTCTTATTTTAATCAATTGTGAATGGCTCACTAGGTTTTGGAACAGACCTAGACCCAGACCAGACCCAAATAAACACGTTTTGGGCTGGAAAGTTTATGCTTTACATGCTGCCCCAAATTTCACATATCTTGCATTGCACAATGACAAAAATGACATTGAAAAACTGAGATTCAATATCTGATTTATACTTGGAAAAAACTTAGGGTTTTGAAAAAATGACAATTAATTATTAATTAATAATATGTAATAAATACGTAATAAATAAATAGACAAATAAGTAAGTAATTGCGTAAAATGGAGAAATATGAACCTGCAATAGGACACTTGACCTGAAACATAATTTGACATTGTATTAAATAAGAAAAAAAAATAAATAATAATAATTATGTCTTTTTGGACCCCTCTGTGTTTTATGGCTTTGTAGATTTGTGTACTTGAATTGGAATAAGAATGGGAAACACCTTCATACAGAATTTCATGAAGGCTCCTGCAGATTTTGGGCAATTGTGGGATTTGTGACCAGTGGGAAAACAAAATCACCGAATCCGGAGGAGGTGTCAGTGTAGGAGTCTGCTATTCATCATTTTCCACTGTCTGTGTTCACACTGGAGCCAAGCGGGCCCACTTGAGTGTGTGCCATTTTGATTATCTTTCTATTAGCCTCATGAATCCTACTTACTGTGTAGGAATGGTAATATCCCTGTAACCATAGCAACGGCGGACACGCCGACCAGGTCTTACCTCAAATCTTGGCATCACCCCAGTCCTGTGGTTACAATGCTGGCATATTTGTCTCTTTCTTTAGCTTCGTCTCTCTGTCATTCTCACTGCTAGTTTATGCAGGGTGCTTAAGTCTTTTATTTTTCACAGCAAGTCATTATTTCTGTTTTTCCTCCGGGACTTCCAAGCCCCTTCCTGCTTTTTAAATTAAATCTGGTTGATAGGCAGAGTCTGTGTTAAACAGCTGTGTGTGCGTGTGTCTATGTGTATAACAGCATTCAGTATCAGTGCATTGGCTGTCTCCTGGGTAGTAGGAGTTTAATCCAATCTATCGACTCTTTCCTGGGGGCATTTCAAGATACCGGCTGTGGATGGCAAGTGACTGACAGGCAATTAAAATCGATAGAAAATGCTGGAAAACGGATCAGTCAATCAGTGGAAATCAAGAACCTATTAATTTGTGACCCGTAACTCACTCTGTCACTTTAGCAAGTCTCTTGCAACTGTTATGAGGTTAATTATATATAATTATTAGAGGTGTTAATTTTGCATCTAAATGTATAATTAATTATAACAATTTTTTTTAATAAAAAATAAAAACGTAATGTCATTAATTAAAATGAAATGTCATTTAAATTTATTGAAAATGTAATATCTTTGGCTATTGTCTAGTTGTTGTTTTTTTAGCATCTCGCCTCCTCGAGCTGTGCATTTTAACAGAATAGTTCACCTAACAATGAAAATTTGATTTAATTTGATTTAATTGATTTAAAAAAATTATTTAACCCTATGTCATCCAAGATGTACATGAGAAACAGAACAGATTTAGAGAAATTCCTCTGCAGATCCTCTGCAGTGAATGGGTGCCATCAGAATAAGAGTCCAAACAGCTGATAAAAACATCACAGTAATCCACACGACAGTCCATAAATTAACATCTTGTGATGGAAAAAAACCGACCAAAATAGTCCATAGTCTGTCCCCTGTTGTTCTCTCACATCAAAATCCACTGATATATTTGTTTTTGCTTAAAAACATTGCTTGATTGGATATTTATCTCCTGATTCAGACGAGATGACTTTTTCACTGGATAGTAAATATATTCAGCAAATTTTTCAGCACAAGTTCACCCAAACATTTAATTTATTTTATCATTTTTAATTCACAAAAAAACAAAAAAAAAACAACTAACAACAATCAATTCAAATTAGACTAGACAGATGTCTTAACAGAGAACACAAAGCGGTAGCTTGACGCTGGTCTCCTCACACGCACATGGCATAGGATCAAATTCATTAATGATATCCCCCGGTGAGGGCGCAGTCACAGGATGATGCATCCACAGTGTTCGAACTATACCGTGGACTTTGGGGGAGCCCACTTGTTTTTTTTATTACAACGGGGGGGGGCGTGCCTCAA
>NW_015548296.1:2074529-2077596 GCF_001515605.1 Sinocyclocheilus anshuiensis | reverse complement strand
GCGTGGCAGAGTCTTAACTTTGATAAAGAATATCTCTTTGGTTTTGAGACTTTAGTCTTTGCAACTTCAGGGATCTTATCTATGCACAATCAGCTTGTAACACTCCAAAGAGAAAGGAAAACTTGAAATCGCATCATATGACCCCTTTAACACAGAATCGACCACAGAGTCCAACGTTTATATTTTTTCTACGAATCTCTGAGTTAACATGTACTAAACATGAGTGGAATTTGCACCGCAGCGCCCCCACAGCTTGATGCTCATGACAAGAATAGCATGTATAGTTATCTTTATTGAAGTGAATTAGGTTTAAATCGCCGTCATGCATGAATGAATGATATTTTTGCAATTTTACACATAATAATCCACGATGATCACATTACACAAAACTGAAATTGCACGTCAAAATAACACATTGTCAAAATTTGAGACCCCCCAAAATTTCACAAATCACGTTTTCAGGGGAGCCCATGTCTTATTAAGGGGAGCCGAGCTCCCCCGTAGTTCGCACCCTGCATCCACCTCACAGAACACAGCAGGAACCTTCTTCAACTTCTTGTCAGTCGTGACCCGAGTGCCACACCGATGCCACACTGGGAATCTCATCAATAGAGCCCACTGCTGGCCTACAGTCTTTTACTCTTTCCCCTTCACTCCTTCCTTCACTCATTTTCATTTCGTCGGTACATATTGATTAACAAATGCATTTTACCCTGCAATGATGACTATAACTGGAACAAATTGGATTTCAGCCATTCGCCCAGGATATGCATTTTGGTGTGGCGTCCTGATGTAGGAAGCATTATTCTGTTGAATGAAATTTTGTCTTCCTGGCTTTGATAATGAAAGCCCAATCTGAAGTAATTGGCATGAATTGCAAATACAAGAGGAGCAGGAAGGTGACTTGACTGGGATGTGAGCGCTCTGGTTGATTGCTGTTAGTGAACACAAACTGATGACAAATCAGCAGCGGTTCTACACACGCACACATGCACTTCAACAAATAGCGTCCCTACTTGATTGCATTCATGACGGAGACACTATCCGTATACCTAAAAGTCAACACAGAAATGGCTAAACAGCTACAAAGCTTTATCAAAGGCTTTTCTTTAGGCGGCGCTTAAACGAGCAGACGTTGGTAGGCTGGTGCAGCGAGGATAGCTGTTGCCACTCATTTACTCTCATCAAACCTCGTCTCTGAAATGCAGATAACACAATAAGCTTTGAAAGCTCTGAAAATAAAGACCATGTATGCGTTTGTGTCGTGCTTTGCCGAATCCCTTTGCGCCCATGATGTGTGTGTGCGCTTTGTGGTGCGTGTTTTTGATGTCCGCAGTGTGACTATGCAGTGCTGAGGGTCTATGCGTTTAAAGGCTCTTGTTGTTTGACAGAAATCACCTCAGCACCCTTGTCTGATCTGAGGTAGTTGTCATTGGAGATGGTAAACATGCAGGGCTTTTAAACACTCTCTTGCCCATCAGCTGTTCTTCCCTTTGAATACATTACAGACTGTAACCTTATAATTACTTCTTTCTCTGTCCATCCCCCACCCTCTCTTTTTCTCAATGTCAATCACCTTTTTATTTCAGTTATATGCCAGGACAACATTTCTAATTTTTTAATTTTCATGTAAAATGTTTGTATTTATTTTACTGCATTATATCAATTGCCGATAATATTTTTAGTTAACAATAAAACTGGAGCATGATAGATAGACATGAATTACAAATCTTACGGAGCCTTTCAATCCAGTAATGGCAGGTTATACTGTTTCTCAGCTAGATCTACGTCACTGTGTGGGAAGATTTGCATAACACCGCCCAAATGCCCAAAAGAAAGAAGGCGTAACTTTGATTCTCGCTGTAGTATTGTTGCCACCGCCATCATGTCGTGGAGACGCTGTGTGTTTCGTTGTGAAAGCAAAACTACTTTGGCCTTCCAAAAGAGGACACAACTAGAAATCAGTGGTTAAAGGGGTCATAAGATGCCCATTTTCCACAAGTTTCTTTTCTTTTCTTATGATTCTTTAGGGTCTTAATGAAAATCTGTAACATAGTTTGGTTAAAATTTCTCAATGGTAGTGTAAAAAACACCTTTTTTAACCTGTCAAAAACAGCTCTTTTCAGATCAAGCCTCAATCGCTTTGGAGTCATTCTTGTCTACATCTGCTCCAGCGGTGAAACAATGGCGGACTAATGACAGCTCACTCAGGGCGGGTCTAAGGTAAGACGCCAGTCCAGTCTGCGCTGAAACGCCACTGTCAATCAAACTGTCGTGGGAGGGGTGACGTCACACAGACAGGCATCTGAGATCGGCTCGATTTGAGAAAGGGGAAAACATTTAACCAGATAAAAATAAAAACACTGGGTGGATTTTTATCATTATAGGGTGGTTGTGTACACACTGCCAACACACATTTCAGTTCAAACAACTTGTAAAAGTGTATGTAACATCCTATGACCCCTTTAAGTTGTATTTACAACACTGTTCTAGAACAGTTCAACCCAAATATTCAGATGTGTGCAGCGCGTTTTACGGAGGACTGTTTATTTATACAATGCGTCTTTGCACAAAGGCTGTTTCTATAAAGTGGGGCAATTCCAACTTTGCAAGGACAGTCTGACGCTTCTGACTCACAGTCTGTAAGTACGTTTTCACATTTAAAGAATTTGCCACTGATGATTCATACGCGAGTTTTGAACAGTGTAGAGTAGCGCTTGTTGTTTGTCGTTTCTCCGATCACAAATGCAGACATGGTTTTATGTTTACGCGGCGCCATACGCAACGCAACGCAACGTGTAAAAAGACAGTATAAGTCATTATAATCAGTAATTATATCCCCACTGGATGCAACAAATGCCTCGTTTGTAATGGGTTTTATTGGTTTTGTCTCATCGTGCCGGGAGACGGCATCACAGTATGGTAAGGGGCGTAACATTTCCGTCACATACTTGAGGTATTCAGCCAATCACAACGCACTGGATAGCTCGCCAATCAGCGTACACCTCGCTTTTCAGACCGATGAGCTTTGTAAAAATCGACGCGTTTCAGAAAGGCGGGGCATAGA
>NW_015548296.1:2054817-2074294 GCF_001515605.1 Sinocyclocheilus anshuiensis | reverse complement strand
AAATAATGTTTTTTTAACCTTAAACCGCATAAACACATTGCATTACACCAAATACACAAAATAATGATCTTTTTAGCAACATCATATGACCCCTTTAATAAATGCAAGACATAAACATAAATTCATAAATGCAGTGTATTACTCTGGGCTGTTGAATTATTGAAACTTCAGTGCCCACCTGAGGTTTAACTTCCTTTCAGAAACTTTCACTGACACTGAGAGTAACCATTAAATGGTTAGAGATCCATTTTGGAAAAGGCCCCTGTTGAGCATGGCAGTCATTTGCTGTAGCTACAAGAAGTCCGGTCAGCAGGGCCTATTAGGTGAAATGTACAATAATGACATAATAGAGCTGACATGAAAGCAGCACAGCCTTTGCTTTCTTGCACTCTGACACATTCAGTCATCTATATTTTGCGACCCGCAAATACATGTTTGCTCCAGGCAGGATTATGGGATCATGTGAGACTATAATGGTTTTATTAATTGAACCAAGAACTCCTGTGGCTCCCATAGCTCATAAAAATAAATTATTTACAGATCTAGTAAATTAGTTGTCTTGATTATGTGCTGGACAGGTTCTGTGTGTTTCTCCCACCCATGTCTGTACATTCCCGCTCATCTGCATAAAGATGGGTCTGTCTGCTCGCTGTCTCTCTTTCTGTATCTTAACAAGCTGCCACTCCTGTGCTGATTGCAGTGGTAAAGAGTAATTAACTGAGGAGATAGAGAGAGATCGTTCAGAGTGTGTTATCTGCACACTCGCCAGCTGAAATCTGTGTCCAGAATAATGGGATTGAATTGGCTAGTCACCATGACAGAACTACAGTAAATACTTCTTGCAATATTAAAAAAGTGCCAGGTAAGCTGCGTAGCCGACAGGGATTATGTGGATTTGTTGTGCCAAAGCAAATCAGCATTTTTCACCATCAATGACAAGCTTTCAACCGCCGTGCAAAAGTTTTTATTTTTAAAAGGATGATTATTTTTTTCCCCCAGTAGCATCTGCGTTACGACATGAAAAAATACTACAATAAAAACAAATATTTTTTTAAGTATTTGGCTATTAATGCCAGAATAAATCATTCATTTATAATAAATTATCCAGTTATCCAAGAATAAAAAAGATTAAACAATTAAAATAAATTGCACTATTGTTCAAAAGACAAAAACTAAAAAAAAAGGTTTCCACAAAAATAGTAAGCAGCTTAAGCACCAAATCAGCATATTAGAATAATTTCTGAAGAATCATGACACTGAACACTGCATAATGGCTGCTGAAAATTCAGCTTTGCCATCACAGGAATAATTTACATACAGTATATTAAAATAGAAAACTGTCATTTTAAATTGTAATAATATTTTACAGTATTATTCATTTTTTTCCCACAAATACTTTTTGTAAAAGTACCAGCTCCAAACATTTGAACAGTAGTGTAGCTCATTAGTGCCATATCATAATACAAGCTACCTACAAGTAGAAATAATTGATACCTTTTTTTAAATCTGATTTTTAAAGTTAAAAATTCCATTAAAATGAAGTATAATGAATAAACAATGAAATTATACAAAAAACAAAAAACAAACAAACACATGGCTCGTTGGTATAGTGGTATTATTTTCTTAAAGTTGTGTAAATCCTCGGTCATTATTTCAGGGGTTTTAGTTGAAATATTTAATATATAATCATACCTTATAGCTAAGGTACTGTATGTATCTCCCAGGTGGTAGATGCTGCACTTGTTTTATAGTAATGCTTCTGAATTGTGGCCTTTCATTAAACAGACTGTAAAAATGTATTATTATCCCATATTTTTAAGAAATGCTCATAGTCGTAGTGTTCACATGCTACCATTGGTAAAAGTATATAGTATATACACTATATATAGTATATGCTGAAATGCACAATACAACATTGTCATAAACTAAAAAGTAAACAGAGAAATGGATGTAGAGGTAACAGTAGACTGCTTCAAAAATCATTTAGACAGGGCTGTATTACAAGTGACTCTGTGCACCTGTGTGTATAATGCACTTTCTTGCCCATAGCCTTATTCCTCTTGCACTAATCCACGCTTTTGCAATTGTCTTCATGCATGGATTCATCACATGCATTTTTGATATGAGGATGGCAGCCATTTTTCCCTCTTTCATCATAGTAGAGCTTGGCTAGTCAAGATCCACTTTCTCCCTGCCTGTGCTCAGTACCAGCATGGATCACTTCTTATTACCCATCTCCTCACCATTGATCAGGAGCAGAGCCCTGGGCAATCAGAACATGTTTTTTTCCTATAGCTAGAATAATTTGCTCTGCCGTTAGAGATCTTGATAGTGTTCTGTCCTCTGTTTTTCTTCCTCTGGTGGTTTTTCTCAGTCTGTAATAGTGATTAAACTCGTGACCCTGTCTTAGACGATCTCCCTGCCCTCAAAAGTTTGCTGAAATTGGAATATTGATTCAATAAAATTTACCATTGATTTGACTTTTTCCCTGTTGCTGTTCTGTCCATTTTCTTTAAGTGATAAAGGTAAAAACTAACCTAGACTTTTCACTGCCTAGTGGTGGAAAGAGCACTTTTTCCTTCAGTTTGTGAAAATTGCAGTTGCAGAGATGTTTACAATAAAACACTGTATGACTTTGCTTTAATTTTACAGAGCTATTGTGGGTGTAACATTGTGCCTTCAAATCAGAAAAACATGAAATCAGATGTCTAGAATTAAAGTTCACCCCCTGCTAGTTTTGTACGCCTCCATCATGTGGTGTTGGATGCTAACCACCGTTACACCTACGCTAATCAGCGTTCCACTGAGTTGCCTCCATCCCCAAAGAACTAACTTCACCAAACAGACTAAATATTTAACGACCACAGTTTAAGAAGCGTTCTTGAACATTCTGAGGTCATAGCACAACCCTCTACGCACACCTTGGCAGCGTGGTATGCAAGACTCTCGCTCTCTCTCTTTGCATGTGTGAGAAACACAGCGCTATCAGTAAAGCGACGGCGAGTCGTGCGCCTTCACACTAGTTTACGGTACGTCAAATACAGGTGCGCTGCGTGCTACATACTGCGCATCCATTGAGTACATGACATGATCCATTGAGCGCATCCAAATAGTACAGATCGCTTGACGGAGAGCAAAACTCTCAAGCGCTCAGTCAGCGTGTTTATCGAGTGAAAATCTGTTGAACGCCTCTCACACACATACTGGCGTGTAAAATCTAAGAATTTATTAGCCGATGGCTAATGTTAGACATTATTTAGTCGCCCAGAGTAAGATTTAGTCGCATATATGCGAGTGATTTACTCGCAATGTAGAGGGTTGTAGCAGGTCATTTTAGGTTTATCTCTGGAGAGAGGGACTGTGTTGTCAGTGTGCTCTACTGTTAGATTGAAGCAAATGCTACAAAATATTCTGGCAATACTATGGTACACTGATGACAATAATAGCTTGGTGCTTTTACGTAATAATCATCAACAATTTTTAAATTGTATGTCTGATCTTATTATAACCTACAATGGAAGCTATAAATAGGCCTAGTCATTTGTCATTCTGTTTTATTTTCAGGTACCTCACAGTCACAAGCTAATCATTAGGCCACTTTAGCATGCTGCTAGCTGATTATTCTGTTAGCATTTTGCTAACGAATTAGCCCTACTTATTACATATGCATGATCCCCCCCCCAAACCAATTAAGTGCAAACTCCGCTCTGCAGCCGATTCTGAAGATATTTGATAGTCTTGTCAATCAAAGTGCTGATCGCATACACAACATTGAACCTAATGTAAACCCATAACCCTAACCTCAGCTCTAACCTTAACTTAGCTTTGGTAGCGCAACCTGATAGATAGCATTACTGTTTGTCACGATCAGATTCATCCATGATTTTTCACATTTCTTGACAGGCAACCAGTGTTGTTATTGTTAACTAAATCTATCAAAAATAGTTTTCGGTAATTGAAATAAAGCTGAAATACAATATCCTAAACTTAAGAAACATTAACAAACAAAGTTAAAAATGTTGCCTTTGCAACTATCTGCAATAAATAAGTTTACATACTAAAAATGTAAAAAAAATAAATAAATAAATAAAATAAAAGATAAACAAATAATTAAAGCTATATATAAATATTTTTTAAAATGGTAAAAACACGTAACAAAATGACTAAAACTTTTAATTTATTTATTTTATTCGAAATATAAAAATAAAAGTGAAATCAAAATATTATTGAATACTGTAATAGTACAAAAATAACATAATACTAAAATAACACTGCAGGTGCCTGGGTGTTGAATTGACCGTTCGCAAAGAGCTTGATTGACAGGCAATCTGACCAGTCATAACGCCGAATCCGCCATCTTGCTCGACAAACAAATCAGATAGGAGAGTAGATTAACTTTGGTGGACTTAAATCTGAAAAATTGTGTGTATTATTGACGTCTTTCCACGGTTGAAATAAAATACATTCTTATGTTAATTTATGTTTATTTCATGCTTTAAGTAAATATGAAAAGACGATCGGTTCACGTGTGCTGCTTGAACTGAGGCAATACAGTGATCTGTCACGACACATTAAATAGCCACAAAATGGTATTTATTGTTTGAATTTCTTAAAAAATGACAAAATTTGAAACCTGAGACCTTGTTTCATACCAGGTTTTGCAAAGGGTCTATTGACCAGTGAAATTGCCTGCGGGGTGGGGTTTGCTGCTTTGGGAAAATAGATAACGCTGTTTTAATTATCTTAAAATATGAAGGTGATCTGTTTTGGAACAGGCTTTACAAACAGATTCCTCTTGTGGTCTGGGGATGTCAATCTGCAGGGGGATTGAATCTTGCATGACAATGAAATAAATTAACTGTTTGACTGTTTACTCTTTCATTTATTTTACTGGTAATGTTTGCTGATACTTTATTGAACTGAACATTAGTCTAGTTTAAATGTTTAAGAAATAGGTTGCCATAAAACTAAAAAAATATTGGCTGTATGACAAGAATTGCAAAATGTTCTCTTCAAGGGAAAAAACGTATTAGTTTGGAATAACACGAGGATGAATAAATAAGGACAGAATGTCAATTTTGCGGCAAATTATTCTTTTAATGTTTAACAGCTTTTGCTGTATGATTTGTAAGCGTTTTGAAAAATGGGGACATGGGGTAATGTCCTCATAAGTCACCTTCGTGTAATACCTATGTCATACTCATGTCATTATACAAATTTGTGTCCTCATATGTCACAAAAACGCGCACGCACACACACACACACACACACACACACACATACACGCACTGGCCAGACAATCTCTCTGCCTTGGCTGGCTTAGATTAGGCACATTAATTTAATTACACATGTCTTGTTTGCACCAAATCTGGTTATCATCAGGCAATGACATCACGGATCGCTCCCTTGCTGGTGCATGAAAATCTCAACGAAGTTAGGATGTGTTATGGCACGCCAGGTTATTTGTTTATTGTTGTTCATCTGAAGGCCTTGTTTGGCCAAACCCATCTTTATCAAGTTCCATTGACTTGATAATAGCCTCTCTAAATCTGGTTCTAAGGTTGTTTAAGGTGTCACTTTAGAATGGTTGGTCGGTTACAAGAATGCCATACAACTGGTTTACATTCTGGCTCAAAGCCAGAGTAGATAAATACATTAAGAACTAATCAAAAGCCTCACAAGAGCAGTTAAATGACAGTGGTGGCAGGTTCTTTTATGTTAGCTGGTTTGTCTTTGCGATGTCAACACAATGAGAGAGGCAGCAGAGACGTGAGGCATGTGTGAGAAAGACTGAACGCTGATTCATCTTTAGCATTGACTGGCTCAGTCTACCAGCAGCAGGAGAAGATCCAAGCTGTGCTGCTTGGTCTCAGCTTGAAAAGCTAATTTCACTGTTAGAATGTTTGTGACCAGATTCAAAAATGCCATTTAGGTAGGGTGACCATACGTGCCATTTTCCCAGGACGCGTCCTGGCCAGGATTTCTATATTGCCTAAAATATCTAGGTTTTGGCTTTGTTTGCGTGTGCAGACCGATCGGTGTATGACATCAAAGTACCATACAGACGGTTATGCTTTCGAAACGCTCTCGAGGTACTTTGATGTCAAACACTGATCGGTCTGAGCCGCACTGCTTTTAAGTCGAACACACCTAATATGTACGCGTAATTGCATCGCTTTGACCGTAGATCCCACCTTCTCACACGCCATGATTGGTCCATTATGTACAATGCTTGCATGTTATTGGTCAAACTACTTTTCGATCATTACCTTCAGCAAGCATGAAAACAGGAAAACAAAGCCAAAACAAATCCTGGCCAGGTCCAGGGAAAATGGCACGTATGGTCACCCTAATTTAGGGAAAGTAGTATCATTGGGTGGTGGTCAAGGCAGTTCTCTTTAATGCTTAGGCTAGACTTCTGATTAAATATTGTAATGGAATATATTTTATAATAAATGTTGCATTTACTAAATGTGTTTTTTCATAAGTAAATTTCTAAATATCAATGGAGCTACAACTAAAAAGTTTCCACTAATGTTGCCAAAGATCAAAGTTGTGTGTTAAAGAAGTGTGTTTATTTTAAAATGTAGACCTTGTCCCTTTTGGGTTTCCATATTCTAATGCACATTCCGGATGACAATGAGTGTTTTTAATTTCAATTAAAAGTTATCAGGCTGTTAAAATAAGGGCTTCTGAGAAAAGATTGCTGGATATGCTAAAGTTTGTGAGGTTTGTGAGATTTTATTAATGTCATTATTAGGACCCCATTGACTTTCAAAATATTTTCTTTCATTAAGAAACAATAGAAAATCAGGTTTGGAACAACATGACTTCATCATCCAATAAACCTGAAATTGCCGGACACAGGTGCATTCTCTGTGGAAAGTATTTTTGATCTTGGATGGGGATGAGGCCTAATCTGTGTCTTGGACTCCCATCCTGTTATTATGCAGTAACATTGAGCATTTCATTATGAAAACACCCACACGTTGGCATGATGCATGTGAGTGTGTGTTCATATACGGTATGTGTGGGACAGATCTTGAACATGAATTCCTGCGTGTGTGTGATGTGAGCATGTGTTTTAATTGTGTATGCCTGCACAGTTATATGCACACATTGTTCTGTGTGAGCAATGTGTATGTTGCAAGTGCATTGGTGTGTGTGCGTTCATTTGCATGTAGGAATCCTCATGGAAGGGTATAGGTGTTTGTAGCTATTTGAGTACTGAATTTAGCCCAGTTGGAGTCAGGAACGGGGACACCATGGCCACAGCCTGTCCAGATGGTCCTCCACCCAACCATGCAACTGACTGGCCAATTCTTCCCCCGTAAGGCTCTGAACTCACCATTAGTTCAGAACCCTTTAGTATAGAACATACTAGGTATTTAAAGATGCATCCCTTGGTGTTGTTTTTCTTGGCCTCGAATCATAAACTGATAAGTTTGTAGGATAAAAAGTGACGTGCTGTTTGATTTTTGCAACAAGGTACTTAAACATTCAGGCCGCCAGCTAACAGTTTCATTATTAGGTTGGGCATTGAATGATGGCAGTACAAAAATAGCTAATTAAAGAAATACTGAGGTCTGTCCTATTCTTAGCAAGGGTGATTTTTCTGGCTTGGAGAGTTCACTGTTAGCTAAAAGGAATGGTTCATCCAAAAAATAAAAATGTACTCACCCTCTGGCCACCCAAGGGTGTAAATTTTGAGAAATGTAGCATTATATCGCTTGCTCACCAATGGATTATCTGCAGTGAATGGGTGCCGTCAGAATCAGAATTCAAACAGCTGATAAAAACATCACAATAATCCACAATTAATCCACTTAACTCCAGTCCATCGACATCTTGTGAAGCGAAAATCTGTGTATTTGTAAGAAACAAATCAATCATTAAGATGTTTTTAACTTCAAACCATTGCTTGCGGCTAAAATACAAGTTCTCTGTCCATAATATTGCTTTCTCCAGTAAAAAAATGGTCTTGTCTGAATTGGGAGAGAAATATGCACAAATCAGGCACCAACAGTTCAAAACAAATATATCGGTGGACTTTGATTTTCACTTTTTGGACTTTTTTTTTCACTGGATGGAGCGTTATTATGGATTATGTACTTGTATTTTATTTTTTTTTACAAATTACAAATAATTAATCTTGTTTTATATTAGTGTCAGGATCAGAAATTCATGCTTCAATTTTTAAATGATTCAGAAGTTGCCTTCTCAAGTGACGTGACAAATGGCTGATGGACTTTGGCCTCTTATCTAATAGCAGTCCTGGGCTTTCAGATGGACAGAGCTGTGCATGTATTGGATGGAGGCTTGCAGAAAGCCACATGCAGGCATTAAATATTAAGCAAAGTTTGCTTGAGGTTTATTTGGCATGGTTGGTATGGTACATATAAAAAAATTTAATGATTTATGATTAAAACATAAATAAAAAGAAAAAATAAATAATTAAAACAAAAATCAAGATATTTTCTCAAAACAAGTATATCTTATGAATAAATGTAGTTATTTTTTCTGAATAAATGCAGCTATTTCTTTGAACAGTAGTGTGTTTTATATAAAATGTTATTTTGTATTTTTTGAAATTACAGCTGTGTTTGGCTCTGATCTATATGCCCTTTTAAGAACATTCAACGAACTGTTCTTCATGTACACACAGTGAATGTGACTATTGACGATGACCTTTTCTGTTTAACTGATTTATTTTGGCACTATTTATTGTAATGGTGAAGGTCAGATATGGTTGATCTTCTTATAGGGAGGAAAAGTTATTGGTGTAAATGCATTAAAATGTGTGTTTCTTACAGTTGGATAATCCTGATGAACAGGCTGCCCAGATCAGAAGAGAGCTGGATGGACGACTCCAAATGGCTGATCAATTCACCAAAGTAACAGTTACACATGAAGCTGTTGCATACTGTACTTTTTAGGCTTATTCACAATGCATTTTCTTTCCTTAACACCTTGAATAGGCTGGCAGGTTCCCCAAGTTTGTGTCCAGGGACATGGAGGCCATGTACATCGAGGAGCTGAAGTCATCAGTGAACCTGCTGATGGCCAATCTGGAGAGTATGCCGGTGTCTAAAGGAGGAGAGTTCAAACTGCAAAAGCTCAAGAGAGGCCATAACACTTCCATCATTGACATGGGCCAAGAGGACGAGAATCAGCTCTCCAAGTCTGACGTGGTTTTGTCTTTCACTCTGGAGGTACTTCTTCTTGCTTAGTGTTTTGTCATTGGGTTATAAAACCCGCTTGACACTCTAAACCACCATTTGAATTGGATTCATATTCTGAACATCTCTGAGGGGCACTTTGAGCCATTTCTGGAATCAAACTCTCCTTGCTGACTACTTTTTTGTCCTAATTTAAATATAGCTATCCACCTTATTTTTCAACATGGAAGTAAGCCGTTTTCTGTGAAGAAAACTGTGCGAGACTTCCGGTTCATTAGCCGTTGTAGGGACGTAACGAGAAGAAGAGCAAAGTGCAGTAAACGGTAAAACTGTTTGCACTACAAACCAGCGTGTTCATAATTAAGAAAATACATTAAAATAATGTGGTAAGACACACCAGTTTGCAATATCAAGCAGCAAAACAAGCTGTTGTGTACATCTAAAAATAGCTGGAAGTGGATGACACTGGAAGCCAGACACATTTTATTTACAAATGGCTGTGCCTGTTCTCACTGGAAAAATAAGGTGGATAGTTCAGGTAAATAAAAAAGGACAAAATAAAGAGAAAGAGAAAATAATATACTTACAGATATTCAGATATTCCCATTGAGATATTGTTAGATTTCTCAAACAACCACTGAGAAAAACAAATGTAGGTAATTAAGTAATTTTCTTTATCTTTAAAAAAAAAAAAATTGTGAACAACACAGACATTTGATTCGTACATGAGTAAAATCACATACACCTGTGAAACACAAAACTGAATAGGGTTTAAGAGTAAAATGCAGCCTGCATGAAAGATCAGTGTTCTAAATTTTTACCTAGTGGTTATAGATCTGGGCTCATAACTCAAATGTTGCAGCTTCGACCATGAGCAGTTTCAGTGTTCTGAATAATATTGCATCAAACATTGCCTTTTGAATTCTCACACAAATTTGTCTTAACCATTATTTTTTTATAACACTAAGCTTTCCAGATTACCACATCCCATTGCCCATACTTAAGAAAAGAGAATTTCTATGAGCACATGAAACAAATGCAAACACAACATAGACTCCTTCCTTTTCACCACCATCTTGTTGTAGCTTGTGATTTGATAGGAATTGATCTGATCATCAGCACACAGAAATGTCCTGATGAAATAATTGAATCTGTGATGGTCTTGACATTCATCACTGGCTTGATGTAGGATTTCTGTACTTCCTTTTATCGGGTGAAAATTTCATTTGCACAGCCATTGCTTTGAGTATCTCATTACAACATGTTGCATGTCAACGTCAAATATCACAGGCCATGTTGGTGCATAAGCAATATATTGGTCTTTGATTTGCAGAACGCGACAAATTGAAAATGTCACCTTATGTTCATCATGCAGGTTTAAAAGAGGGCAGAAGAATTCTGAATTTGTAAGCAGCAGATAAGTCTGTGTGTGTAGACAAGTCTTACTTAGCACAAACCAGACAGAAAATCCTGAGTGGCACTGACAGCCTGCTATAAAGCTAGCTTTAATCAAGTGACATTATCTGAGAGGAGATATTCCCTGAAGAAGGGGGCAATAAAACCATGTGATGTATGTCGTGTGTTAACAGCCCGTTCCCCTTTCACTGATACCTTTGTCATGACAGCTTTTTCTGACACATCTCACATCCTCTGTCCTCATGCACGCCAGCTGTGTGTGGGTTTGGATAAAAGTGCTTCTAACTTATCTCACATGTCAAAGGATTAGTTCACCCAAAAATGTAAATTCTGTGATCATTTATTCACCCTGATGTTGTTCCAAACCAGAATGACTTTCGTTCTACCAGTGAAAATAAACTGAGAATACAGAATAATGTGTTTTTTTCCAAATGCAATTACAATGATTGTAGACAGAAGCTTTCAAGCTTCTGAAATATGTAAAATCATCATAACATATAATAGGAATACTAAAGACACTGAAATTTCACTGATAATCTACCAGTGGGCTGTTAACTAAATCAGTCTGATTCATACATGAGTTATTCAGAACGGTGAACTTGGATGAACTGATTCACTAAATAGATTTGACTCAAAAGATAATTTTTTACCCTGATCCTAATTCAATTTTGTCAGTAATATGTCCCTTTCTAGTATTTTGATTAATTTATGCAGGTTTGCAGACCATTTACAAGCATTATATAATTGGGCCAATCATATTGTCACTCTTTAGTTTTCCTTTTTACCTCACACTAACGCTGCAATTTAGGATCTCTGAAAAATTAGAAAAAATATTGATTCATACATTATTGGACAATATTTCACACAACATTAAAATAATGTTTTGTTTTATTTTTGTAGTGTCATTTTATTTGTAGAAAAGGCATTGTCTCCTTTACTTTCTTGAAGTAATTGTACAAAATTCCAAGTTGGTTTTGGGGTTATGACAGTGTGTTTTTTTTGTTTGTTTTTTTTCACAATTGAGTCATCTCTATAGATTTCATCTTATTTGTTCCACAGGTGGTGATTATGGAGGTACAGGGTCTAAAGTCTTTAGCTCCAAACCGGATTGTTTACTGCACCATGGAGGTGGAAGGTGGACAGAAACTTCAGACCGACCAGGCAGAGGCCTCCAAACCAACGTAGGTCTTGAAGAAATTTCATGTAAACATTATGTATGTTTTTTGCATCAACATTAAATTAAATCCAGCTTCACTTCTCAGTGAAGTTCAAGCACTGAGAAAGTTTATAAACAATATTATTTCTTAGAGCCTCCAAGCCTTGTAAGCTGCTGTCTGGAATGAATGATTCTCTTGCAGACTGATTAAATCAGTCTATGTACACTAACCAACACAAACCTGTTTAGGTTTGATTACTTGTCTTCATGCATACAGGCACATTCCCACTGAACCGTTCAGAGCTGGAGGAACTTAATCTCAAATCCCATCAAATGCTGTTTGCTGAAGCTGTGTGTGTGTGTGTGTGTGTGTGTGTTATTTAGCTCATTACATGATCAGTTGATCTTATTATTGTGTACACAGTAGGCCCATTCTGTTTGTGGTGAGATGTAACGCTTCATGATGAAGTAACAATTCTGGGCAAGTAATCAACACTTACGAAAACCGTACGCTGATTGCATTACTCAACTAGACTTATCATATTTGTTTGTGTGTGAGGAGACTGATTCGAGTGTAAGAGAGAGAGGAAACACCACACACACAATTCTCACACTTTTCACTGAACATGCTTCACCCACTCATTTGGTCAGCTTACACTCACACTCACACTGATTTCTGTCACATTTCTGGAATTGTAAATGATTTATTTTGTCGTAGAACAACATCTCTTGTTAATAAAAGTTCCCTTTAAATGATCATCTTGCTGCAAAATTACCTTGAGTTCACTCTGGAACATGAGCAGTCAACTATGAAAAACCTGTTTCTACTTCAAAGTATGTGCAACTTTTTAATATAAAGTATGACTTTATATCTTGCAATTGCAAAACTTCGTTTTTTTTTTTTTTATAACTGAGCTTATATCTTGTCTTACAGTTTGACTTTATATCTCACAATTTGACTATGTTTTGTACACAATTGAAACTTTGTTTCACATGACTGACTGTTATCTCACAATGTAAATTTTATAATCTCGTAATGTGAAATGTTATTTCACAGTGTGACTGTCTTTTAATTTGACTGTATCTCATAATTACGATTATCATAATATACTTTACATCTCACGATGTGACTATCTCTGGCAGATGACTTATATCAGTGTGACTTTATTTATCTTTTAATCTGACTATATCTCACAATTGAGATTTTCTAATAACTTTATATTTCGCAATGTGACATTGGCTTACATTTGTAAATATTTTTTTTTTAATGTTTTTCATAAATGACTTAATATCTCACAGTGGGACTACTGTATATTTGACTTTATATCCCGCAGTTGCGATTTTTGCAAAGCTTACTTTATATCTCATAATGTGACTTTACATCTCTCTTTTTCGACTTTTTCTCACTTTACATTGTATCTCAATGTGACTTTACAAATGACAACATTTTACAGTTTTCAATTGCAAACATCTCACAATTGCATCTGTTTCTCATAACTGACTTTATATCTCAGAATGTGATATAGATTTTTATTGTCACAGTCACTTTTATTCCACAACTTTTTCTCATAACTAAATTAAAAATTAATAAAATTAAAGTATATCTCACAATTGCAACTCAGTTTCTAATAACTGACTTTATATTTCATAACTGCGACTTTATTTCTTTGAATTTTTTATGTCACAGTGTGACTTTTATCTCACAAAGTATTGCAACTTTAAAATTCTTGTCACAATGTGAGCTTATAGCAAACAATGTCTTTACATCTCACAATTATGACTGTTTCTTATTATTGTAACTTTCTACAACATATCATCTCACAGCAGTATGTCTTGAATCTTAAAATTTCTCGTCACAGTGTGACCTTATATCATGCAATGTGTCTTTATGTCTCACAATTATGACATTGTTTCTTATTATTGTAACTTTATATCTCATTTTTATTTTAAACTATCTCACACTTGCCTTTTTTTACTATGAGGCAGAAAACCAACATCCATAGTCCAAAACTTTAATAACTTATTTTATTTTTTCAAGGCGAAGCATTGCAAGCATTACCACAGGGGCTTGATTGGTTTTGTGCAGTACAATTAAATTGAGTGTGTAAATGAGAACGTCAGAATGTGACAGTGAGAGATTGATGATGTAAAATGCCTAGTCAATGCTGTCAGTCGTGACCACGGTCTGCAAAGATGTGAACTGCATAGCCTGACATACAGGACAATTGATGAGCCTTGGCTTTTGCCCACAATTTCACTGAGGTCACATTATACAGTCTGACAAGCAACAATTGTAAAAGATAGAAAAAATTGCATGGTGTACAGCCAACTTTATACACACAAAACAAAAATGCTCATATCCACACTCTAAAAAAATGCTGGGTTAAATATAACCCAGCGCTGGGTTAAAAAGGGATAAACCCAGCTATTTATGTTGTTTTGACCCAGCGGTTGGGTTGTTTTGAACCCAACTGCTGGGTCAAAACAACCCAATAGCTGGGTTTGTCCCTTTTTAACCCAGCGCTGGGTTATATTTAACCCAGCATTTTTTAGAGTGCACTCTCTTTCCACTAAATATACGCAGTTGCTCAGATCACAAGCTCTCACATTCACACTCACATTTGGCGCACATTTCTCCAGAGCTTGCTGTAATGCTAAAAGCCTGCTGGGTCTCAGGGGTAGAGCCGTGTGAGGATAGGTGAGAGGGATTCTGGGAAAGCGAAAGAATGATGGGAAACTGATGAGAGACATTTGTTCTGTACCTGTTTGATCAGACACCTTAAAACTATGGGGACTGATCCTAACACATCTCTTTAATTAAAGCACATAGTTGTGAGGATTTGAGTGAGAAAAAAGAAGTAGATAAAAAAAAAAAAACAGGGAAAGAAAGGCTGCTGTTGTAAGCCTTTAGGTCTGCCCGGGGGCTGAAAGGGGGCTACAAAGACTTGCAGTGGCTTTTGCTTTCATAACTGCAGTTTTATGAAATATGAAAGGGGAGTGGTTAAGATGAATGGAAAAAAAGCCATTTTTAAACTCGTATGTGAATTGGAGTCAGATTGGACCTATGCTTGGATTTGAGTGTACAGATTGCTTTTCTGGCAGCAGTTTTTAGTGACTGAATGCTTCCGTGACCCCCTGTTCAACCAGACTTACATAAAAACTAAGAAAATTAACCCAAAGAAAGTTGGGTTGTTGTCAGTAGGTCATGTATTATACTCTGCATTTGTTCTAGGGAGGCAGAACTTTTGACTTTAGATGCTCTTAGCTGGTGGGTTGTAACCCAAAAATGGGTTGCAGATTTGTGGGGGGGGGGGGGGGCAATGCTAAATACTGCTAACCATATAATTGTGCAAAGTTTAGAAAAGTGCTTAAGGAAAAAAGAAAATGCTATGAATATCTGTCCTATCAAATTCACACTGCAGATTCATCTGTCATTTAGCAGCCAAATTATGCATATGCTATAATGGATAGGTTGTGACAAATAGCTTCTTCATAAAAAACGATCAAAAAAAAAAACAACCGTACAAGATCAAAGAAATAAATGACCAAGACTAAATTAAACGTAACTTAATTTGCAATGAGAATGAAAATGGTTTGTGCTGTTTTGGTTAATAATTGTTTATCTTTTTGCATATTGTTGGGCCTAGATATAGTAAAGAGAAATGAAATTTACTTTAAAGAAAAAATTCAAATCAAATTAAGTGGTCAAAAATCGTATCTGACCCACTCTGTCTTTCGACATTTGTGCTTGTATCTTGTACCGGCCGTGATGTATCTATCTTGCGTATATTACTCGCACAGTGTCTACTTTCATAATCAGTGAATTCAATTAAACTGAATGTTAAATAAACAGTGAATTATAGTATTTACAGCACTTCAAGTTAAGCCATTCTTAGAAAAGAAAAATATTCAAATATTTTTTTCTATAGGTCTATCATAATGCGTGCGGTAGAGGGTTAAATATCTTTTCTTTAATGGCCACCATAAAAAATAAAACCTTAAAGCAAAAACTTGCACAGCTTAAGTCTGACATATTGAGTCAAATGTGTTTTCTTTATTATTAACTTTCCATTTAAGTGCATATTCATTGATATATATGCTTTGAACACAAACCTTTTGTGATTTGTAAAGAAGGCAGTGGACTGGTCCTGTTTCTGCTCTGTTGTGTCACTGGAGTGTTGCTCTAGGCGCTGTGGATTACATAACTCAGAGAGCTTTGCTGAGAAGTGTTTTACTCTCTCTCTCTCTCTCTGTGTGTGTGTGCGCGTGCATGCACTTTGCATGTTTTTTACAGTGTGTTATGATATAGATCAGTAATATAGATCAGGGTTTCTCTACCACGTGTTGTGGGCTTTTGATGCAGTCAACCTCTGTGTTTGTGGCATTGCTTAGTATTTATGTTCAGGCTGTATTTGCCAATCACACGTGATTCACTCACAGCTACATTAACACTAAATACAAATTATGGCAATTATGTTGTATTAAGGGTTTTCAAATCATATTCAATTAGCAATAGACAGCTCAGAATAAAGATCTAAAGATGCTCAAAAATGTTACTTACTGCATCCTTCTATTTGGTTTTGTTTATTGTACAGCAGTTAGACATTTCACAACTTTGATATTGATTCTCTGTTATCATGTCAAGAGAGGATTACTGGACCAGGGACACATAGACAGGGTCCGTTTTTGGTGTGTACAGTTTGATTGAAGCTCAAATGTGGGAATGAGAGTAGTGTTTAGAGTCATTTACAGTAGGCATCATGAAATATTGATGCAGTGGATATAGCAGTGCTTCTCAAAGTCCGGACCCGCCTCCATTTCGTATGTCAAGAACACTAATTTCCTACTTTGATAAACGCATGTTAAACTTGTAAATCATATGTTTAGAACATTTTCATTTCGTCTTTCCTAGCGTTTTGTATTGATTACAGCCGTTACCGGGGAAACCGCTATATCTCCGCTCCAACAGCGCCTCCTGCTGGCAGAGAATGAATTTGCATGTGCAAGTCTGTGGGAAACACTGGTGTCTGTCAGCGGCACAGACTAAATACTGGGTGTTTCAGGTCTGACGACATCACGCGGGCGTGGTTTAATCGCAAGGTCAAGGAGCATGCGCAGTTTACACGCTCCGTGAAGCCCGCGAACGTGTGACAGCGGCACGACCTGCGGAGATCTTGACTTTGTTTAATTTTCGTGCATTTCAAGCAAGAATGATTATCACGTCTAACATTAAACAGTGGGGAAAGAAAAAAAAAACTCATGTGGCACATTGATAATTGGGAATATATTTAATATCACTGTTGAATCAGAATCAGAATTCTGATTCCAAACACTGACACCGTTGGTCTCTCTCTCTCTCTCTCTCTCTCTCTCACACACACACACTTACATATAAATACATTTATATTATACTTTTATATATTTATAATTTGTATATAATTTTATAACATGTTAATTATATATTTCTAAAAACGTACATATTAGTATAAATACACGTGTATCTATATATATATATATACACACATTTATATTTAAAATAATTGAAATTGAAATTAAATATAAAATAATTACTTATTTTTTTAATAATATATAACAACTATAAAAATCTACATACGTATAAAGTATAAATACAAATGTGTGTGTGTGTGGCACACACATATACACATATATATACACATACATATATATAATGTAATTGCTGTGATCACAGCTGAATTTTCAGCATCATTACTCCAGTTTTCAGTGTCACATGATCTTCAGAAATAATTCTAATATGCTGATTTGCTGCTCAAGAAACATTTCTGATTATTGTCATTGATGAAAACCGTTTTTGCTGATTAATATTGAAAAATCACTCTGATAAGGTGAAAGTCTGGAGAAAAGCTTCGATGTCATTTTCATTTCGTCTTTCCTGTAATGCCTGATAAAGTAGCGTTTGTGAGCGCAGCGCTGATTTGATTACAGTTGTTACCTGGGAAACCGCTATATCTCCAGCTCCAACAGCGCCTCCAGCTGGCAGATAATTAATTTGCAGTCTGTGAGAAACTCTGGTGTCTGTCAGCAAACATAAACAAAAAGCATGCTTCAGAACTGTTTTGAGAAGGTGCTTTGAGCCTTGTATTATTACTATGAATTAGGCTACTACTGCTACTACTACTACTAGTACTAATAATAATTATTAATTAAATTATTATTATTATTACTACTACTACTACTATTACCATCTTGTGCCCTGCAATAATCATTTACTCAAACTCGCTTTTATGAGATAAAGGAAAAAATAAATAAATAAATCGGCCAAACATATCGGCCCAAAAAAATCAGCATCATATATCGGCCATCGGCTGCCCTGATTTCTAAATATCGGCATCAGCCAGAGAAAAACCATTATTTGGCGACCTCTATTGCTGACACGGAAATTAATTGTTTTGCCACTTTTGCACTTTATTTTTTCAAAAAATTCATGTTTATTTGTTATGCATGTTATGTATGTTTATTAAAAACAAGTTTTGTAATAACCAATTGTTCCGGTCCGGACCTTTGAAAATTCAGATGAGAACCCCTGGTATATAGAAATGTAAGCTCTTCTACTGCCACCCTCTGGCTCTATTAGTACTAGCAGCACTGTGCACTGATACAGTGAATTTCATTGACATGCAAATGAATACAAATATATGGCTCACTCTCTGGCAACACTGATATGGCAACTTCTGACATTTGCGACCCTGGTCTACAAAACCAGTCATAAGTAGCACGGGTATATTTGTAGCAATAGCCAACAATACATTGTATGGGTCAAAATTATAGATTTTCTTTATGCCAAAATCATTAGGATATTAAGTAAAGATCATGTTCCATGACAATATTTTGTAAATTTCCTACTGTAAATATATAAAAACTTAATTTTTGATTAGTAATATGCATTGCTAAGAACTTCATTTGGACAACTTTAAAGGTGATTTTCTCAGTATTTAGATTTTTTTGCACCCTCAGATTCCAGATTTTCAAACAGTTGTATCTGGGCCAAATATTATCCTATCGTAACAAACCATACATCAATGGAAAGCTTATTTGTTCAGCTTTGATGATGTATAAATCTAAATTTGAAAGAAAATTACCCTTATGACTGGTTTTGTGGTCTAGGGTCACATTTGAGTAATGTATTTCTAAATGCATATTGTAAACAGTGTAACTTTTATTTATTCTTATTTAAAAGAAAGAAGCATCAAATTATTCAGAACATGTCACTTATATTCCAAAAATAAGTAAAATATTTTTTTGTTGTGTTTTATCCTCTGGTATGGCTAATCTAAGATAATACAACTTTAAAATGAGACTCGTGCAGCCAGATATAGAGCATTAACCTTATTGGGAGCATAATACTCCAATCATAAAAACAGTAAAGCTAATGTCAACACAGCATAATAGTTAATAAGACAGTATTTTCGTTTTCTGTCTTGCTATCATGATTTACTCACATTCCTCTGGGACCTGTTGTTAGAATTAAAATGGTGTCCCAGTAACAGTGAGGCTTTATAATTATTAAATGATAATGTCAGGCCTTGAGCACTGTAACCTGTTGAAAATATGTGCCAGACATAGAGACATAGAGTCGGATTGTCTCTAATGTAATGCTGTTCTTCTGTGTGCAAATGGTCACGTAAAGATGACTCATTGAGAAAATGAGAGGAAGCCTGTGTGAAACGTGTGTAAGAAGACTCATGCA
>NW_015548296.1:2047317-2052317 GCF_001515605.1 Sinocyclocheilus anshuiensis | reverse complement strand
CAAGTTTTTTCAAACCAGTATGAATTTATTAAATTTTTTTTAAAGAATTTGGGTAACCAAACAGTTGACAGTAGCCATTGACTTCCATTGTATGGAAGAAAAAAATACTATGGACGTCAAAGGCTACTATTAAACTATCCCTTTAAGTAGGCAGTGGAATATGTGTAACAGATTTGTATATCATGTATCATGATTCTCTGTGTGAGTGTGCAGTTTGAGACAGTCTCTGTAACATGGTGTTATTATTATTATAGTCATCATGATTGATTATTAAATTCATGCATGCAATTTTTTAAATCATATTTATGTAGTTTTACACCCCTAGTTGAAAAACCATTTAAAAAAAAACAATGATTTAATCTCTCTCTCATTTAGTTGGGGTACTCAAGGAGACTTCACGACCACTCATCCACTTCCAGCAGTAAAGGTGAAACTCTTCACTGAGAGCACAGGAGTGCTGGCACTGGAGGACAAAGAGCTGGGACGGGTCAGAAACACACACACACACTGAACCCATCACAACTCATTATAGCCCATACTCTCACAGCTCTTTAAGCAGTCAGCACTGATCTGAGCTCAGTTCTGCCATGAGGAGGTGATCGGCTCTCCAAAATGAGCAGCCCCCCTGCGTGCCTGTAGCTGTTCTAATGGATTTGATCCAGTGCTGAGATAACTTTAAAAAGTTATATTGTAAAATATTATTACAATTTAGAATGTCTGTTTTTTTGTTTTAATATACTTTAAAATATAATTTATTCCTGTTGTGCAAAGCTGAATTTTCAATAGCCATTACTCCAGCCATTTCTGACCCCAAATTTTTGAATGGTAGTGTATATTGATACAAAATTTCTGTTTTGAATAAATTCTGTTCTTTTTAACTTTTTTACTCATTCAAAAAATCCTAAAAAAAAGTATCACTGTTTCCGACATTGGTAATAAATCAGAATATCAGAAAATTTCTGAAGGATCATGTGACACTGAAGACTGGAATAATGACTGATTGATTGTTCCATTGATTGATTAATTGACTGCAGTGGTCAATTAATTATATTTATCATCATGTCCCATGTGATGTGCCTTTGCCTTCAGTGCAATTTAATGTTTTCGACATTAGGGGGCACTAAACCTACACCCGAGAATCCATATCTATTCTTTGCTTGTGTTAAAACTCACTCTACTTACTGAGAGGAGACTCTTATGTCATCGTCTATGAATTTGCATTATGTAGCAGGTCTTAGTTTAGATTTTTTTCATTTTAAATATTCATTCAAATGATATGTACAATATAGCAAATCTCTGCCTGATTCTCCCCAAATATATGACTCTTATGTCATCGTCTATGAATTTGCATTATGTAGCAGGTTTTAGTTTAGATTTTTTTCATTTTAAATATTCATTCAAATGATATGTACAATATAGCAAATCTCTGCCCAACTATATCTGCATATATGCAGTGTACTTCTAGTCCATCTTTAATCTGCCAAATGTGACTAAATTGACAGCGTGATTTTCTGTAAAGCTGTTTTGAATTTAAGGACACATTTTATTTCATTTTTGAGAAAAGTGTATATATCATTCTTGATTTAATGAACACATTTTTAGTGTTATAGCTGAAATGTCATAGCTGTAGCATTTTTCTAAATTATTTTTTTTCTCATTTTATTTGGAAAGGATCTATATAGCTCATCTTCAAATAATCAGCCACCTATGTTGTCTGTTTATAGCATATGAATGTCTTCTCAATTATGCATTGATTTAGTTCTTTTTTCAATTTTTTTTGGTAAAGGTACATATTACTGTATGTTCTATGTTTTTCACCTATTTTGTCTGTTTATAGCATATGAATGTCTTCTCAATTATGCATTGATTTTTGTTCTTTTTTCAAATTTTTTTTTGTAAATGTACATATTACTGTATGTTCTATGTTTTTTAAACGAGAGAATAATTTATAACCCAAATTAAGAAGAACACATCCAGCAAGCTATATCTTGACACAATGATGCAACACCTGCTCTGCGTCTGTTCACAGATACCTTTGGGCCATTGGGAAAAACCTGTGGAAAAGATGGAAGAAGAGATTCTTCGTCTTGGTGCAGGTATGTGCTTTTTCACCTTGGTGTGACTTCTGATGGAGACCTTTTTCTCCCCTTTTGATTCAGATTTTTTTTATCGAGTGCTGTGCATTTCCATTTCCATTGTATGTGTCAAAACTGCTCCAGTGAAGTAGACTAGATTCCCGACTCTCTCTGATCGAGCACTGTGTCAGGTACTTCGATGGAGCCTTTTTTATTTCTGTCTCAATTGTTTGCTGTTCAGTCAGCTCCTCTGTGGCGGGTTGTAACATGTCTGAGAGCTAAAAGTTGACAGGCGGCTTGACAGAGTAAAGGACCAGCACTCGCAGCTAAAAGAGCCCACATCACATGCCCACCAGTCGCTTGCAGCTACGGCTACAGCAAGTGACAAACAACAGTCAATACACTGACATTATTTATTTACCTTAGTGTTTGCGTGCATGTGTGTCTGTGTGCTTGTGTGCATGCAAGCGGAAAATATTACACGATGCCCCCTTTGTGTTTTTGAATGTCAGTGTGGATAAGAAAATATGCCAGAATGCGCTTTTTGTGTCTGTGCTTTTTGTTTGTTTGATTTTGTTGGTTTTCACAACTTTTTATTTGTTTGTTTCCTTTCTGCGTTTTGTTGTTTCTTCTCTGTTAAATCCTGTGTATTCACACAAATGTCAACACATCCATCTGTGTAATCCTCGTAAATGTTAACATAAACATGCTCCAGAATACGTCGTGGCATCTTTAATGTTTTATTTAGATTGAAAAAAAAAAAAAAAGTTTTATACCACATACACAGTGAAATACTGAATTTTATAAATTAAACCAACAACCCTCCAATATAAGACCTATATTATAAAATCTACGCTGTAAAAATGTTTTGTGAGCATAAGGTGCATCATGCATTTTTGCCTAAATTATTGAAAAAATATAATTTAACCTGAATAAATCAATGTAATTACATTAGTTTACATCATCAGGCATTTTAAGGGTCAGATAATGCAGCAGTAGCTCCAAAATTAGCTAAATTAAATGTATATGATGCGTGCCGACCCTGTTATTAACATCAAAGTAACCGTTTTTTGTATTTTTATATACACTACCGTTCAAAAATTTAAAGGGAGGTAGGATTTTTTTTTTACTTTTGAAAGAAGCCTCTTATGTTAACCATTTATTTGATCACAAATACATAAAAAAAAAGATAGTGTTGTGAAATGTTATTGCAATTAAATATGTGACCCTGGACCACAAAAAAGAAAAACATCAAAATTATGGACTTTTCTTTTATGCCAAAAATCATTAGGATATTAAGTAAAGATCATGTTACATGAAGGTATTTTGTACATTTCCTATCATAAATATATTAAAACTTAATTTTTGATTAGTAATATGCATTGCTAAGAACTTCATTTGGACAACTTTAAAGGTGATTTTCTCAATATTTAGATTTTTTTGCACCCTCAGATTCCAGATTTTCAAATAGTTGTATCTCGGCCAAATATTGTCCTATCCTAACAAACCAGCCATCAATGGAAAGCTTATTTATTCAGCCCTTATGACTGGTTTAGTGGTCCAGGGTCACATATATTCTAAAACATCCACAAAGCTGAATTTTCAGCAGCTATTACTCCAGTCTTCACTGTCACATGATCATTCAGAAATCTTTCTAATATGCTGATTTGCTGCTCAATAAAACATTTCTTCTTATTATTAATGTATATCAGTGAATAGAAATGTCAAAATAACAGCTTTTTTTAAAATGTCTTTACTGTCACTTTTCAATCAATTTAATGCCTCTTTGCTGAATATAAGTAAATATTTAGTATGCGGGATGTGCTATCTATGAGTGACCAGAGTTTGATTGACACTGAAAGATTCTATGTAAATGCCCCTGCATTATGGGGTTTGTGTTACAGGGTGGGTGTGAGTTCACTGTTGCATTATTCATAGATTATTACCACACCATGTAGACCATTTAGGGCTCTTGTTTGACACAGGCTGGCTTTGAAACAAGGTGTCACGAAAAGGTTGTGACAGAGTTCCCCGTGGCTCCACCCTGCCATTTCATTTCTTCAGTTTGTATCTATTTTAACATCTCTATCCTTTATAGAGCACTGATAAGCAGTCATATAAATTCTATAGCAGCTGAATCGTCTGTCTTCGTGCCTCTAAATGCTCTTGTTGTCAGTAAGTTGACAGCATAAGGCCAGCATTATGATTCAAACTGAAGTCTAATTATTTTACGGTCGGTAGGCGATGTGACAAAACAGCGGGCAGATGCTCTGTGCTCGCTTCCTCTTTCCCCTCATCTCGTCTCCGATGCTCTGGCTCAGGCATTCAGCCTTACGCATCTGAATATGGTAATGCGTTCGAGTGACCCGGAGGGGCTCAGGTTGTGTGTCTGGCATTCGGCTTTATATTTCCAGCGTTAGTGATCGATTTGTGCCCGCTCTCCCGCTCTCTTCATCCACAATGCAATTTGCAGAGCATCGACAATAACAAGGTTATTTAAAAGAGCAAAAGCATGCAGGGGTAATCAGAAAGCAAAGTCATTTAAAATCCTTTAACTGTCGGTTTGACAGCGGGTCAATGGCCCCACCAGCGACTGCTCCGGCTTCTGACAGGCCCGGACTTCAGCGGATTGATGGGAGGTTGTGCGTGTATACATGTGTGTGCGCGAGCGCGGGGGGTGCACGTGCCCCGGTGGCGTCCCGAAGGCACCTGGGTGCCACCAAGCCAGATTGGGGCCCCGAAGCCAGCCCAAGTGCCCGTCACACACATGACATTGAATTTATCATGTCACTCGGAGACGGAGTGAGAGAGGGCTGCCACTTTCAGCAGAGGTGATGGAGGCGCTGGATTGGTGCAATGCTGCGTATGAGGCCAGAGAGCGTCTTGTGTGTGTGTGTGTGTGTGTGTGTGTAGAATGTGTGTATG
>NW_015548296.1:2002962-2047205 GCF_001515605.1 Sinocyclocheilus anshuiensis | reverse complement strand
GGGTGTGTGCGAGCGTGGGGGGTGTGCATGCCCCAGTGGCCTCCCGAAGGCGCCTGGGTGCCACCAAGCCAGATTAGGGCCCCGAAGCCAGCCCAAGTGCCCGTCACACACATGACATTGAATTTATCATGTCACTCGGAGACGGAGTGAGAGAGGGCTGCCACTTTCAGCAGAGGTGATGGAGGCGCTGGATTGGTGCAATGCTGCGTATGAGGCCAGAGAGCGTCTTGTGTGTGTGTGTGTGTGTGTGTGTGTAGAATGTGTGTATGACTGGCACCTAACTGCACGACTCGCATCCAGAGTGACAGCGTGTCATCCCACACTCTTCAGTCAGTCCCGTTTAATTGGCAGGACAAAACCTTACAAGTCCAACCCTACACCGTCAGTGACCGAGACAGCCTCCCTCTGAGTTGCCACCCTCCGTTTGAACCCTATCACTAGCCTGAAGTAGATATTTCTGTTCGGGTTTTGCCTTTCCAGTTCTTAATAGTGTAATTCGCGATGTGTGTTTAATGTGCCAATATTCTTTCCAGGTCAGCCAGTACACCTTTGCCATGTGTAGCTACAGGGAGAAGAAAGCAGAACCTGTTGAGCTTCTCCAACTGGACGGATACACTGTGGATTACACCGACCCTCAGCCAGGTCACTGCAGCCAATCGGATTGCTACAGTCAATGATGTCACAGTGAATATAGTCTTCACCTGTTCTATCCACCTTGTTTTATTTGTAGTTTGAATGACCGAGGCTTCCGATGTCAATTGCTTCCAGTTATTTTATCTGTACCAAAGCAGTCCACTATGCTGCTTAATTTTGCAAACTGGTATTTGTTATCATATTTTTTTATTTATTGTTGTAATTATAAACATATAGCACATAGTTTTTTCCCAAAGTCTTGTGCATTCACAAAAAGCATTGCAAAATAAGGTGGATAGAATTACCTGTTAGACCAGCAGGTGGCATGTGTTTCTAGGACCCATACACATTTATTCCCAAAGAATAGGTGACTCATTTTATTAGTGTTAAACAAACACAGGTAATTAACTAGTTAAGATCAATTATCTTTCATTGAAACCTTCTGTATCTTTGCATAAAACATTATGCACACTGTACACGGGTTATCTAAATCTCTAATATTCATCGGTGTTGCATAGTGTCTGTTCAGTAATGTTTTATGAAGAATGTTTTATTTTCATGTCGTCTGAAATTTGACTAATGAAGCATTTATAGTCTATGCGTAATCAAGCACGGCATGCTAAATATTGTGACATAAATGGAATAAATTAAAACAATTATATCAATATAAAGCAATATTGGTTCATTTAAATCAATTACAGTGCAAACATTTTTTGCGAGATAACCAAAAAATGTAATTCAGGTGGCCATATCTGTATTAACTGAATAATAAAGTAAAAATATTGCTTAACATGGTTGAATCAACCTTGCTACCGTAGGTTGCACCAACAAAAGCAATTACTATGTTTTTAAAATAAGATTATACACATCAATATTAATTAAAGCTGCCATGCAAATAATAATAATAATTTTACAGCATTTATTCTTGAGTAATAAAATAGCAACATTATTGTTATTATTATTATTAACTAATTATTAATATAATAGGATACAATAATATTGATGAATATGTATTCATCTTCATTAATAAATATGTAATCTTGATTAATATCAGTTTATAAATACACTATTATTACTAAATATTCACAGATCATCTTAGTTCATAATGCAATAACTAATGTCAATTTAAAATATTTGATATAATTGAAATACTTTCTACATTAGGCTGCAGATTCTGTGAACATATTGACTAATGTTTTGGCTATCATGCAACTACTATTTAAAAAATTTAAGGGGGTCTGAATACTTTCCGTACCCACTGTATATATATATGTTTGTGTGTGTGTGTGTGCACAAAAATGTATGTACCTACATTGTATACGTTTTTCCTAAAAACCCAAGTTCACATCCATCCTGTGTTATGTCCCGATTCCATTCCTGCTCTATCCCTGTATTTTCCTGTCATAAAAAAGTATTATTTTATGTATAAATAAACTTTAGCCAAGATTCAAAAGTGCTGTGAGAGTATTGTTAGTTCAACAATGCTTCCATATACAGTACCTTGAAAGGGTCTGATCAAGTAGAAATAGCTCAGTGTTGTGACTTTTCACAGTGCACTTTTGCTTACACAGTGATTAATTTCCATGTGCTGTATAAATGATGAACAATATGTTGAATGCAGGTCTGGATGGTGGTCGGACGTTCTTCAATGCTGTGAAGGAGGGAGACACTGTGATCTTCGCCAGTGATGATGAGCAAGATCGAATCCTGTGGGTTCAAGCGATGTATCGTGCCACGGGCCAGTCCCACAAACCCATCCCCCCGACCCAGGTGCAGAAACTCAACGCCAAAGGAGGGACAGCACCACAGCTTGATGCTCCCATCTCTCAGTTCTGTAAGTATGAATACATAGACTCTACAGATCCACACATGCTGACTGCAGTCACACACACACACACGCACACACACACACACACACACACACACAGGGCCAGAGCTGCATTTGTAATGACACTCTTCATAGCAGTCACACTCTTACATGGAAACTTTCTATAACATCGGCTAAATAAGTTCCCGTTCTAAACAGCGTACTACTGATGTTTTTACACCCTGTTTCACTCTACTACTCATTAATGTGCTGTAAGTGTAATCTCAACAGTGTTCACCTCCTGAGAACAGTAACTACTTACTGTATTAGTGTTGTAAAAAGGGAGAAAAATCTCAGTCTGTTTTCATCTGCACTGTTTGATTCTGTCAGAAATCTTTCATCTTGCATCCCACATACATTTCATCATTGCATATTCTTTGCTTTGATACCTTTTGATCCCCGTCTTTATTTTATAATTCTTCTGCTTGCTTTCTTTATTTCTTTATTTACTTATTTGTTTGTTTGTTTTTAATTACTTATTTTGCCCACTTGTTCATTTGATTCCTTTCTTTATTTCTTTTTTCTTTCAGCACTTTTCTTCTGTCTATTTGTTTCTTTTACTTAATTTTTGCTTTTTTCTTTTGCTTTTAACTCTTTCAGTTTTCTCTTGCTTATATAAGCTCTTTTACTTTTGCTTTTCATTCACTCGTTTTTCTTTCTCTCTTTTTTGCTTTTGTGTATATTTGCTTTTGTTCACTCATTGTTTATTTTTTACTTTCACTTATCATTTCTTTCTTTCTTTCTGTTATTTTTCTTCTGCTGTTCACTCTTTCGCTTGTCTTTTGCATATATTTGCTCTCTTTTATTCATTACTCATCACTCTTTTCTGTGTATTTTTGCTTTTATATTTTATATTTTATGCTTTTCTTTTGCATATCTTTCTTTCTTTCTTTCTTTCTGGTATTTTAAATTATTGCAACCCTCTCTGCACCATCTCAAGGTTTTTTCCCCTCCCACTTGCATCCCACATACATTTCATCATTGCATATTCTTTGCTTTGATACCTTTTGATCCCCGTCTTTATTTTATAATTCTTCTGCTTGCTTTCTTTATTTCTTTATTTACTTATTTGTTTGTTTGTTTTTAATTACTTATTTTGCCCACTTGTTCATTTGATTCCTTTCTTTATTTCTTTTTTCTTTCAGCACTTTTCTTCTGTCTATTTGTTTCTTTTACTTAATTTTTGCTTTTTTCTTTTGCTTTTAACTCTTTCAGTTTTCTCTTGCTTATATAAGCTCTTTTACTTTTGCTTTTCATTCACTCGTTTTTCTTTCTCTCTTTTTTGCTTTTGTGTATATTTGCTTTTGTTCACTCATTGTTTATTTTTTACTTTCACTTATCATTTCTTTCTTTCTTTCTGTTATTTTTCTTCTGCTGTTCACTCTTTCGCTTGTCTTTTGCATATATTTGCTCTCTTTTATTCATTACTCATCACTCTTTTCTGTGTATTTTTGCTTTTATATTTTATATTTTATGCTTTTCTTTTGCATATCTTTCTTTCTTTCTTTCTTTCTTTCTGGTATTTTAAATTATTGCAACCCTCTCTGCACCATCTCAAGTTTTTTTCCCCTCCCATTTTCAGATAATTGTTTGTGTGTGTATGAATAAGTGTATCAGATCCTCCTTCTCTCATGCTTTGCTTACACTGTAAAGGGAATATTATTTCCTCCTTTCTCTTTTTCTCTCTGCTTTCTTCTGTCTTCTGCTCCACGTGAGTCTATATGTCACTCTGGTTTGTTCCCTCTTACCCTGCTCTCTTGTAGCCGGACTGAAGGGTAAGTGCTTCCCTGTAGCAGGCACAGATCAGATAAGCCGCTCCGGATTATCTGACACAAGCAATGTGCTATTCGCTATTCCTCTTCTAAAACTCTCATTACCCCTCCTTCTGCAAATCTCCCTCTATTTTGTTTCCTTTGGGTCTGAAAGACAAACACTTTTATTTAGAAGACTAGACTGCATGTGAAATTTTTATTTCTGGATGTCTTGCTCTGATTAGTAGTTGCATATTTGCCTTCTCTCAACATGGCTTCATCAGGTCAGCAGCTTCTCAAATCAAAGCAGCGGTTCTCATTAAAAAGCATGTGCAAAATTAAATCCATATGTTCCTTGTAAGTTAGTTTCTTGTTGGCTGAAATCAACAGCAGTTGCCTTTATTTAACAATAAAGATTCCCGACCAAATGGAGAATTTGGTAAATTATATAATTATAGTGATTTTCTCTATTGTAGTTGTTGATTTATTGTGCTAAATGAATTCTGTGAAACCACTGGCGTGCTCTGCACCCCTCAGCAGCTGGTAATTACCATGTTAAGAGTGACATGCTATGAATAAAACAGTGTATCTTCACCCTGATTATTTCTGGAAGCTATCAGTGGAATGTTACCAAATAACTACTTGCTAGTTCACACCAGTTTCTCTCATCTGTAGAAAGTCGTGCCATCAGTGTTTTCGTTTTTTTTTTTCTCTTAACCTTACGACAGCGGCAAATTAAATTGTTGTGGTTGCAGTGTTAAATGTGGGGATTAGGATGCAATTGGAAACATTGGCTGTTTGTTTTCAGTTCTCCTTGAAAAGATTTGTGTTGTCCTTAAAGCAGTGGACTCAGTAATATTTAACACAGTTTATTCATTCTGTGAGTTTTAAGAGTCTATTTTTATTTAAAAAAGAGAGAGTTGGCAAATATGTAGCTGGAATTTAGAAATATTCAGCAGGCGATATCATACAGTTTTTTTTTTAATTGTACGGTAGTTAAACTAATGCAACTGTTGTCACAACTGCTACACCTAGACAAGCCGTTTTGCCACACACTTACACTGACACGTTTAACAAATAGTGGCCCTGTTCATGTTGTAGTAGTGTTTCTGGTTTGCTTTCCTATAGAACTACTAACAGTTTTAGACTAATGGTTTCTTTCCTCATCTCTGGGAAAATGCTAAAGCCCCTGTTGTCTGCTGTTTGTGTATACCTGCAAAGGTAAACTGTATGTAGGAGGAGACTGAAATCAGAGAATCAACCTGAAGATTACTGAGGTCTTGTAGTAGTAGTAGTAGTAGTAGTAGTAATAATAATAATAATAATAATAGTAATAATAATAAATTATTATTATTATTATTATTATAACATGGCTTAAACAATGTATTATTTATTTATACCCAGTGTAGACAGCCTCAAGGTATATAATTTAACAATAACAACAACAACAACAACAGTGGTTGTAGTAGTAATAGTAGTAGTAGTAGTAATAATAATAATAATAATAGTAATAATAATAAATTATTATTATTATTATTATTATAACATGGCTTAAACAATGTATTATTTATTTATACCCAGTGTAGACAGCCTCAAGGTATATAATTTAACAATAACAACAACAACAACAACAGTAGTTGTAATAGTAATAGTAGTAGTAGTAGTAGTAATAATAATAATAATAATAATAATAATATACCATGGCTTAAACCCAGTGTAGACAACCTCAAGGAATATCATTTAACAACAACAAAAACACAACAATAATAATAATTATAATTTTGTTTATAAGTTGTTTATCATGGCTTACACCCAGTGTAGACAACCTCAAGGGAAATAATTAAACAACAACAACAATAATAATACAATTATTTATTTATTTATTTACCATGGCTTACACTCAAGGGATATCATTTAACAACAACAGCAGTAATAATAATAATAATAATAATAATTATTATTATTATTATTAACAATGGTTTACACCCAACGTACATAGCTTTATTGACACAACAACACATGCTCATGCAGGCAAAACAGGTTTGAACCTGACCTGCAACATGTCTCAATCTTATCCCTCCTCACTTCTCAATAATTTAATAGAAATAAAATATAAAAAAAATGTATTGTTAGTAATAATTTGTTTCATTTTGCAACTAGTTTACTGCTTCATTATTCTGAAACAAAGAAAGCAATGATTGATGTTGGATGTCAGCCAGAGTCCAGGGTTTTCTAATCCAGTGTGATAAGGACTGAAATAGCGACGGGCTCTGAGAGAGGCTCACGTATGGACTTGTCTGCAGGCCTGATGAGGGAAGCCATATTGTTAGATACTGAATTCAGGAGCGGATTAAATTAGAAACCACTTAATAAAGTATGTCTCTGCTGTCACCCCTTTCTTCATCCCTCCTATTCTTTCTCTCCCTCTGTCCATCCCTCATTCACAGAGGAGCGCCCATCCTGTCAGTTGGCCCCTTCAGCTCTTGTCGGCCCAGAGTAGAATCTCAGACTCCCGATCCGTCCATTGTGTGTGCTTGTGCAGACACATGCACAGAACAAAAAGAAAAAGAAAAAGAAAAAGAAAAAGAAAAAAGCAAGCACTAAATAGCCCCAAATGTTCTGCTCTTCGGACTCTTCGAGAGAGAGGATCTATAAATGAAAAGAATCCATCAATCAGTGTCATTTCTTCTCTGCCCCGCTCGGACAGAGCTGACTAATGTCATTGTGTGTTACTGTCCAGAGACCTTCCCCTCAATTCTAGTGTCAAAGAGACATGACAAGCTCATATTAAGACATAGGAGAACGACACAATGTCACCTTTTTGACCTGTGGCTGATTTCAGTGGGTCATTTTGCTTTAACTTATTGTTTAGATATCTTATAATGAAATGTACAGACAAAACACAGCACAGAGTAACTTTAAAGTAACTTTCATGGTTAAGTCTTTAATATTTTATATTGCTTAGCAAATTAGTAGTTCATAAACATTCAAATATTAATATATTGATATGAGACCAAAAAATTCTAGTATTGTAAATTTTTAATTACATTTTTATTTATATATTATATATTGTATTATATATTTTTTACATTTATACTTAAAAAAAAAGTCCAATCAGATTTTATATGGCATATTTTCATTATGGTCTCTTTTGCTTCCTATTTTATGTTTGAAAATGTGAATTATAATTATAAAAACAATTAATACTGATTGATTTGTTATGCTTTATATTATATTTTATGACTTACTTTCTTCTGCGGAACATAAAAGATGATATTTTGAAGAATGTTGGTAACCAAATTGAACAGTGGAACTCAATGAGAACCAAAATTTCTTACCAAAATTCTTCAAAAGATCTTCTATTATGTTCCACAGAAGAAAGTAAAGTCAAACAAGTTGTGAACAAATAAATGATAACATATTTTTTTTATTTTTGGGTGGACTATTTAAAGTCCCTTTAAGGTTTTAAACGAAAGATATTGTGAAGTCTAACCAAAATGATTTGATGTCCTGTATAAGAATTAAAGCCAAAATTATACAATTATCATTTACATTGTGCAAACAAAAACTTACCTTTCATTATATAACTAAGCAATTCAAGTCTTATTCCTGATTTAACATGCAAACCAGCGACGCTCTGGAGGAGGTGTCTGTTGAATGGCTCAATCATACAGTATAGCTCTAAAGCCTCTGGCTGAAATGGGGCATTAGAATAAGAATAGCCCCTGACCAGTGGCAGGATTAAGAAACGGCCCTGCTTATTAGTGCAGGCCTAGATGTAATACCTAAGCTTACCAACTGCAGAGGAAAGGGAAAATGTGTTGTTGAATTTATTTAGTCTCTTTAATGGACAATAGATGGTGAGGGTAGGGGGGCTCCATGGCCGGCTCTCTCAGCTCTGTGTTTAGAGGCGCTGGGTTTCTTTAATTAGGGCTTCCCTGAGGGGCAGCAGAGGCCTGCGGACAGAGCAATGAATGGGGAAGGAAGGGAAAAGCGTGAACGTAGAGTTTTTGTTTGATTAGGAGGACCAGACAGGAACACTGGCTCAGACAGGTCTTGCAGGATTACCAAGCCAAAAAAGACAAAACACCGGGGGAAAATACAAGCCAATAATTTAACGATGTTGGCATACAATTTTCTTGCTCTTTTAATGCATTCTAATAATGCATATGGATCTATTGCTTTTAAATTAGAGCTTGAAGTCAACAAGCAGCAATTCTGCTCTGTTGCACTTAGACCAATACTTGAGTGTCACAAGCCAAAAATGTGGGTTGATATTGCCTGATTGTCAATCTCCTTCTTTGTTTTTACATGATCTTTAGGGGTAATATTATAGATCAAAAGTTCATCAAACATGCAGGGACAAAATTTTTAGAAGTTTTTAAAAAATATTCTAAGCCAAAACCTCTTAAACTTAATATAAACGTTACTGACACTGTAGGTCAGTAACTTTCCTCAGCATTAAATACTTTATATAGGCCTTTATACACTGTAAAAAAAATATGTAATAATAGGACACAATGTACTATTTCCATATTGGTTTTTTTTTTCAAACAGGTGTTTTTTTTGCAGGTGTTTACCTGTATTTTGAATTGATATGTAGAAATAGGGCAGAATGTATTATTTCCGTAGGTTTTTTAAACAGGTGTTTTTATGGGTGTTTTACCTGTATTTTGAATTTTGGACTTCATTGCATTGTGGTTTAGGGTTAATGGCTAGTGTTAAATGCCCATATTTATTTATTTATTTATTTTTATTTTTTTATTTTACAGATTAGGGTTGTCAAAAATGAAATGTGCCTCTAAATATATACATTTTTTGTTTTAAAATTTATAAAGAATTGAAATAAACAAAATGTATTAAAAGTTGCTCATAATCAAAAAGTTTTAAAGAGATCACTGTTTCCCTTAGCAAGAAAACAAAAACTAAAAATGTAATTAATTGTTGTTGTGTGTGTGTGTATATGTATATATATATATATATATATATATATATATATATATTATGAGTAAACCGTATGTTGTTGTTGTTGCTGAGTAAAAACAATTAATATAAACATTTATTTGTTGAAATGTGCCTCGAAATATAATATTTTTTGTTTTGAACGATATAAAAAAAGTTACATATTATTTACATGCATATGTTGTTATTATTATTATTATTATTATTATTATTATAGACTAAATAAATATATTGCTTATATATTTATTTAACTTGAGTATCTGCTTTTGTTTTTATCTTGCACTTTGAGCATTGCTTGTAATGCACCTTGGATTGAATTTACACAGTAATGCAAGTTGACAGTGACACTTTTTAGGCTGACATCTGACTCAGATTACAGACCTCTCTCTAAAGAGTGTGTGCTCCTGTCGTCCTGTGACTTTGAGATGTGTATGTTTTATGTGTCTCTGTCGCCATACGTTAACGTGCACGCATGCACACAGATGCAGACCGAGCACAGAAACATGGAATGGACGAGTTCATCTCCACTAACCCCTGCAATTTTGACCACTCTTCGCTGTTTGAGATGGTTCAGCGGTTGACACTGGATCACAGGCTCAACGATTCATACTCCTGCTTGGTAACCCAGCTTTCAATTCAGTTTTATTCAGTTAGGGCTATAGCTGTCCTATTTATATTATGATGTATAATCACATTTGCACTACTGAAACTGCACTTTTGTGTCTGATTGTGCTCCTCAGGGTTGGTTCAGTCCAGGTCAGGTGTTTGTATTTGATGAGTACTGCGCCAGGTACGGAGTGCGAGGGTGTCACAGGCACCTGTGTTACCTGAATGACCTGCTGGAGAGGGCAGAGAAAGGGTCCATGATCGACCCCACACTACTGCACTACAGCTACGCCTTCTGTGCCTCCCACGTGCACGGCAACAGGTACCACTGATCTCACACTCTTTATCTCTTTCTCACTCTGTCTCTTTAACACCCACTTCATTTCATTCTCATTTGTAACCACATTAATTCTCCAATCATTTATCTCTCATGTTTTCTCTTTGTCTTTCATCCTACTCTCACCTGAAGTTCTGTCTTTTCTCCTCCAACTAAAATCACTCCATCCCTCTTCACTGTCCTGCCTTTTTATCTCTCCATACATCCACTTTCCACACATGGGCAGAAACAGAGGTAAAGTAAGAGCACAAACTCTCGTTTGGCAGCCAAAGGACTCATTCTCCTGTGTTTCATAGAAACCCCATTCTTTCTCCTGAAAGCTTTGTGGTTGGTCACAGGTAATAATGCTTCTCTCACAGAATCCAACAGTAGTTTCACTGCTTTTACAAGAAGCTCAAGTTGCCTCATTACCTGGTTTGCAGGAGTCCTCAAACTCTGTAACTACTCTTTAAACAAGCTTCCGTTTTGCAGTTATTTTGAGTGTTTTCAGTGTTTTTTGAGGTATATTTATTCAAGATATACGTTATTTATTTAAAATACATACAACATATGTAATAAAAAAATTATATAATATAAGTTTATATTAAAATATGCATTTAAATGTTGTACGTAATTATTACATATTTATTAAACATTAAACAAATTATACACAAAATAATTTGAAAGAATGAATGAATTAACAAACAAACAAACTTTGTATAGTCACCATTTTGTACATTTTAAATGATAAGTCCTGATTACTTTAGCATGTGGCTAATTTCTAAACAGAATATAATGGACTACTCTGACCCCTATGCACTTCTTTCTCACCCTATACTTTTATTGTATTCTTGTGTAATATTCAAATTTCTTATTTCTGAATGTTTTTCATGTCTTTTTGTCTTACTTCTGTCTGAATCTTTAATTTTATTCTCATGGTTATTATTACTTGCATGATTTATATTATTTCTCTTCTTCTTTTATTTCTCACTTACCCTCACACCATCTTCTGATAACCTTTGTGAATGTGCACCTTTGTGAATGCATGTGTGTGTGTGTGTGTGTGTGTGGGATACGAAGCCAAAGACTGAATGAGCTACTAAAATGGCCCATGTCAGAGACCGAGCTGCTTAGTTCTCTGTTTCCCTCCCTCCCTGAGCCCTTGACCCCCTCTAAAAACAAAATCATGGAGGTCTGGAGAAAAAGAGAGTCTAAGTCGCAGGTGCTCACAGGCCCCAGAAGGTGAGAATGTTAATGCAATCCCCTCTTTTGGGTGTGGATTAGCGTCCCGCACTTAACCTATGAAACTGGGGGATGGGTGTTAGGGAAGACGGCAATTAAGTTGAATTTCTTCTTTCTTCTGTGTGAGAGATTACTCGTTCCATTGTGTGTAATTGTAGTCATTTGTTATATGTGAACGTGCAAAGTAGCAATTTTATACACATTCTGACCTTTTTAAATTATATTTTAATTAAATGTATATCATTTTCTTTTTTATATTTGTACTGTTATTGTATATGATTAATTTTTCAATATATTATTTTATAAAATTTCTGAATTGTTTTAATATTGAATCACCACCTAGGAATTATTTTCTAAGAAAACGACTTAAAAGATTTTCAGTCTGGTCTCAGACGTTTGGACACCACTTTATGTGTGAATGTGTATCTGTGTGAGGAAGAGAGAGAAAAATGAGGGTGAGGCAGGGAAACAGAAAGTGATAGACATATGTCGAACCAGCGAGAAACATGCAGGGTAAAGAGAGAGAGATGAGGGACACTATGGATGGTGCCTTAAGGTCATGGCTGACAGGATGACAGGTCATCGCTCTGTCTCTCCATCTCTCTTTCCAAACTGTCCAAGGCCTCACTCCAGCATGTCTACTTGTGCCAAAACCTCATGTCCAGCCAACCACGCTCTTTATAACTGACATGGCCCTCAACCTGAACCTCTTGGCATTGGACTTGTATACTGATATATATTTAAAGCCAAATAATCTACAAGTGTTACAGATAGTGACTGTGGATCTCTAATGTTGTTTGACATCATACTGCTGTGCCATTACCATATCTGGATAGCCATATTAGTCTCATAATACACTATTATAAATATTCATGATGCCGTGTAGTGTTACTAAAAGGTGAAATGGCATAAATGTCATGGTACATGTGCAAAAAACCAAAGCCCGCCAAAGCCCGCCAGAATGGGCGGGGCATCTGGCTATATAAGCCAGATGCTTATCCCGTTTCTCCTCTCTCAGCGAGCCTCGGCGAGAGAAACAGCGGAGTCAGGGAACTAAGCAACCTCGTGCAGCTCCGCTGCCGTGCCATTGGTTCGTTTTTAAAGCCCTGCACGAACCAATGGCCGTGCAGTTTCACTGCATGAATGAAATAGGCTTCAGTTCAGGAGAAAAAAAGGCTTTTTCCCATATGCGTCTTAAGCAATACGCAGTACTCGTTCCCGTATCTCAGGGAACCGAGGTTACGTTAGTAACCGAGTACGTTTTTGGACATTGGAATCTGTTTTTGTAGTTTTGTTTAATTTTTGTGTGTTGTTTTGGTTTTTGTTTTATGTGTTTTTTGTGTTTTGTTTTTTGGGTTGTGTGTTTTTGTTAAGTTTTGTTTTTAGTTTTTTTGTGTTTTGTTTGGCTTTAGTAGTTGTGTTTTGTTTTTCATTAGTTTTGCATTGTTTTTATTTAGTTTTTTGTTGTGTTTAGTTTTTATTTTTTTTGTTTTCTTTTTTGTTGTGTGTTTTGTTTTTCTTTAGTTTTGCTTTGTTGTGTTTGTTTTTCTTTAGTTTTTCTTTTTTTTTTGTTGTGTTTAGTTTTTTTTAGTTTTGCTTTGTTTTTGTTTTATGTTTTGTTGTGTGTTTTGTTTTTCTTTAGTTTTGCTTTGTTGTGTGTTTTGTTTTTCTTTAGTTTTGCTTTGTTTTTGTTTTATTTTTTGTTGTGTGCTTTGTTTTTTGTTGTGTGTTTCGTTTTTCTTCAGTTTTTCTGACACGCAGAGAGAAAGCATTTTTTTCTGCTGGTCCGTCTTTTATCCATCAGTTTTGTTGTGACACACAGCTAGAACTGAAACACACTCACAGCCGACGTATGTCACCTGCACGCAGTTTAAAACACAAACACGCACACTCTTATGCAGAATGTGACTAAAGGGCCAGGCTCCTTATCGTTTGTGATATGGTAGACGGAAAGAGGGCTGTGAGCAGAGTGTATGTGACAGTGGAGGCGCGGGTCGTCGTGACAGCGGTTTGAGGAGCAGGAGACATGACACGCTCCTCGTCAGTCCGCTCCCCATGTCAGCCCAGCGCACGCTGAAGGACAGCGGGGAAAAGCAAAGGAGGAGGGGCAGGGATTTCAGGGGGGACCACCACGGCTGTCACACCAGACGGGGTCCATCGCTTGGTGGGGGTTTTCAGGGGGAGGTTGGCAACCGGGTCGCCCCTTCTTGTTCACAAAAATACCTTAAAAGCTTCCACTGTTGTACACGTCAGCTAGATGTGAGAGATAGTGAGAGGTGTAGATGTCTACTAGTATGATGGTAAAATCGATTAGGTTTGACAATTTAGTATCAGTTGCATGGATATCAGCATCTCAAAATAAGTATTTTAAATTTCTGTGTGCTTATAAAACAAGAAATGATAATGGGCATCATGGTAATTTGGCTAATAAGCTTAGGAGTGCCACTAGACATATCAGGTGAACTGTTTCCCACAGCCTCCCTCTTTCTGTTATAGAGTCACAATAAGAAACCTGTGAGTGTGTATGTGGTGAGAGGTTGAACTCCTCAGTGCTAGTAGCAGGGGGCTGTGGTAATTTGTAGTGTCTTTGTATTGCGGAAGACTCTTTATTTGACCACGGACAGGGAGGGGGGAGTTTAGGCCCTTCCAAAAAGCCTTGCCTGAGGAGGGGATGACACACACACACAAACTCACATTTAGACATACACACTAGGAATTGCACCCGCTCATAATGCACAGCGCAGTTGCACATATTGTTGAAAGAGTCTGGGCAGATATCACTAGAAAATGTATGCAAATGTCTCTTTTAAATCTTTTTTTTTCCTGTGGTCGACAGAAATGTCACATAAATTGCACCAGGCAAATAGCAATAACTATGACTTAATTTACATGAGGTTTTTGCTCACAAATACTTGCAAAAGTGAATTTACCCCAGAGCATTTACAGGTATGAACATGTATGCATATGTAAATACACTCAAATAAAGAGCTGGGGCTCTTTCAGAAGATAAAAGTAGTGTCATATTCTCACTTTTTTCCTCTTTCTCTTTAATATATGTGGTTAATTAAAAAGTTGAGCAGTTTGTCTGAATCTCTCATTAACACATACCTTTTAAACAATTATTTATAGTGCTTGTATAAAAGTCATGCGTCTTGCCTGTATCTGTGACCCTTGTTACCCCAATGAGACAAGCAGTTGCATTCATTTGTGCATGTTTCGCCTCAGGCCTGATGGAATCGGTACTGTCACAGTAGAAGAGAAGGAACGGTTCGAGGAGATCAAAGAACGACTGCGCGTACTGCTCGAAAACCAGATCACACACTTCAGGTACATCACTGGCAGTCTACACAGCATCACATATACAACCCTATTAACAGCTAGGGATACTAATGGAATATGTGGTATGTGTATATATAATCCATATATATATATATATATATATATATATATATATTTTATTTTATTTTTTTTTAATTTTCAAAGTAGTGTGAAACTGCTAAATGCAGTGTATATGTAAATGTTGCGTGAAACTAATTGTGTGATGACTGGATATAGTGATGAAACAGGATATTTTTTTTCTAACAAATTTAAATGGGAATGTATAATGTCTCAATGTTTTAAACAGTTTTAAACACTTTTAAAATTTTCTCTCTAAAGGTATTGCTTTCCATTTGGACGCCCAGAAGGAGCCTTAAAAGCTACGCTGTCACTGCTTGAGAGGGTACTATTTTCCCACACACTTTGTTTTTTTTTTTGCATAATTTTATGTACAGAAACCAAAAGAGTATGTACAATGTCAGTTGGTTAACTTCATTTATCAAATAGATACAGTTAAACCAACATTTATTCAGACACCTTCAACATTTCTCACTTTTATCACAGTTTATTCGCTATAGTTTAGAAAATGGTAATAAAATATGACAAGAACTCAGAGTTAAACTGTGTCAGAACATATTCATCTTGATAATGTCAGATAACGTTGATAGAGAGGTATGTAATAAATTGGGTTGAATAGCTGTCAGCTGTCAGCTGTTCAATTTAAGTACACAATAGATAATACCAATTTAGGTAAACCGATTACCAAGCAATGCTTAATTTTGTTCAGTCTGTGGTGTAAAGAGGTCGCATTAGCAATTAAAGAAAACACACTTAAGCAAAACATGGTCAGGTCAAAGTGTCTGAATAATTTTTGGTCCCAAATTTTTATCCCGTTTTACTGGTAGTCCACTGTATGAAGAATTTTTGGGTGTAATATATCACAGTTTACTTTATTTTGCTATCCTCACTTTACATAAATGAACTATAGTGTCCTGCACCCACTAGTAAAAAATAAAAAAAATTATATCTGGTGTCTGAATAATCTTTGGTTTGACTGTACATTTATATTATGTATGTATGCACGCGCACCTGTGTGTGTGTGTGTGTGTGTGTGTGTGTGTGTGTGTGTGTGTGTATGTAATGAAAAAGCATATGACACAAAGTAAAAAAGACCTACAAGCTAAAGTAAATATGCATCTAATTTCTAATTTGGTTGTGGCAGGTCTTAATGAAGGATATTGTGACACCCGCACCTCAAGACGAGGTGAAGACAGTGATCCGTAAATGTCTGGAGCAGGCAGCTTTAGTGAACTACCAGCGTCTCTCAGAATACGCCAAGGTGGAAGGTAGGAGGCACATAAACCAATTTTGCAGAGTTTCTTCTCCTCTCTGCTCTGTTATCAGTAATATAGCACTTGACATATTCCTCTCTTAGAAACACTGCTTAACAACAGTGATGCTCAACTAACCAGTATTCCATGGAGGCAATGCTGAAATGCCACTGTTGACTTTTTTTTTTTTCATAAAAGGAATGCTTACAATGGAGCAATAATTAACTGTTGGTGTGTGTAATGGCTTTTTATGTTGTCTTATCTCTACTAGTCTAAGACACTTGAGATAATTGTCCTGTAGTATGTACCCAGATAGTAATTTTATATATGTATATAATTTATTTATAATATTAATAATAATAATGTTTTTTAATAGGTCTTGTTGGTCCAGGTTTGTTTTAGCTCTTTCTAGCTGATTATAGAGTAAAAATGCATTCAATTCCCCCTCTCAAACCCTGGCCTCAGTGCCATATTGTTCTGCTCAGTGGTTTCTTGCTGCCCTCTGTGGATGGTTGCATCTTTCCTGTGGTTTAGCTTTTAGGGCTAGAAATACTGTACAGCAACAAATACACTTTTCCTTTCCAGCTCTTCATCACCTTTCCAGCCCTCCTGCTTCATATGTTTATTGTAGAATTGCTGCCTTTTTACTAGCTTTCTTTGTGTCTTTTTTCCTATTTCTTTCTCCTTCTATCTCTTTATCTCTCTCTGCTCCCTCCCTCTGCGCTTTCCTCTTGTTTATTGGCTTTTCTTCTTATTTGGAGCCCTCTCTTGTTGAGCCAGTTTGAGAAGCCAATATACAGTGCAAAGCTGGATTGCCCACTCAAGCAACACACATTTGTGTGTTGCAAGTGAGACGGTTTCTTTCATAGACATGGACAGCTAAACACACAGGTGGTCTTTGATGTCAAATAATGGCCATGTTTACAGGACAAGTGTTTTTATTTTGTCTGGAATTTTTTTTTGTAATATATATATATTTCCTTTTCTAAATAATTTTCAATGACTGTCCATGTTCATGAAGAAATATGACTGGGCACTGCAGATACTGAAGGAGAAGCCCTTAGTATCTGTTTGCCAAATGATGTCGATGTTGTTCCCTATTGATTGCTGACCACTAAACTGAATGTGACTTTTGTACTAACCCAAACTAACCAATAGCTTGCAACACACTCACAAGTCTTTCCAGAGACTAAGACGTTCAGCTGGATTCAAAGCAAGGCTAATGGTGGAAATCAACAGAATAGCTAAAAACTGTCTGAAGTGACTAAACCAAAAGTTTTTTTTTTTCACCAAAGCTATTTACAATGAGTCCAGTGCAATGTTTGTCATTCTGAAAATAGTTCATGCACTATCCATCAAAGGTTTGGAATAAATGTTTTTGAAACAATTCTCTTGTAAAAAAAAAAAAAAAAAAGAAAAGAAATTAATACTTTTGTAAGGACACATAAAACTGTTTAAAAGTAACAGTAAAGACATTTAAAATGTTACAAAAGATTTCTATTTCAAGAAAATGCTGTTCAATTGAACATTTCATGAAAATAAACATATAAATAAACAAATATCATGGTTTACACAAAAATATTGAGCAGAAAAAGCTGTTTTCAACACTGAATATAATAAGAACCATTATTAATAATTGAGCAGATCATTATTAGAACCATTATTAATAATTAGGCAGATCTAATCAGAACATTAGAATTGATTTCTGAAGGATCATGTGACACTGAAGACTGGAAAAATGGCTCAGCTTCGCCATCACAGGAATAAATTGCATTTTAAAATATATTGTAATAGAAAACAGGCATTTTAAATGAATTATTTCGCAATATTACTGTTTTTACAGTATTTTTGATAAAAATCATAAATGGAGCCTTGGTGAGGATAAGCAACTTCTTTCAAAAACATACAATATTTTAATTATTCCAAACTTTTGACTGGTAGTCTATATTTGAATAAAAATGAATGACCTTCCTTCCAAATAAACAGTAGTGACAAATTGTTACAATAATAGGTCCCACTTTGTATTAAGTGGTCTTAACTACTATGTACTTACACCAAAAAGAAGTACAACGTATTTATTTGCAGATGACTTTTGCTGCTATTGAGGTGGGATACTGGTAAGGTTAGGGACAGGTTTGGTGGTATGGGTAGGTTTAATGGTTGGCTAAGATGTAAGGGATGGGTTAACATTGTATTTATAAATGTAATTGCATAAATTAATTACATATGTAATTAAATGCAGGTATTTACAATGTAAAAACATGTATGTACACAATAAGTGCATTGTATCAAATGATTAATTTAAATGTAAGTACATAGTAGTTAAGGCCACCTAGTATTAAGTGGGACCCCATAATATGTTTAAGACTTGAGTTGAGGGAGTTTAGAGTTTTAAATCTTTGTGCGTTTCATAGAGCTTTAAGTCTTCATGCATACTGACCTACAGATCATATCAGGACTGATTGATCACTAATAATTTTGAGATGCAGTAGATCAGTTACTAGGCTTTTTGCCAACCCTGCCAGGCAACTTTCCATGCCACTAAATTTGGTCAAAAGCCCCTTATGGCACATGCAGCCGTTGTGCTTTCTGTCTCTTTCTCCTCTGACCCCGTGCTCTTGCATGCCCTGATCCTCTTTTATAGGGAAAAAGAGAGAAATGTATGAGCATCCTGTCTTCTGTTTGGCGTCACAAGTGATGGATTTAACCATTCGTGAGTACCCTGCTCATCTGGAGCCACTCCATCGCTTCCGCCACCCCTCTTTTTCTTTTATTTTCTCGTTTTTTCGTTCTCGAGCACTTTCACAAACAGTTATTCCCTCATGCCCTGACCGGCACCATCCTCTTCTCTTGCTTGCAGTCTGCTTGCCTTTTTCTTTGAGTTTGTCACTTGCATCTTAGGTTGAGTGATTCTGCCACAGGTCTTCCTGTCGCTTTGATCAGACCATCCCGTCCAACTGAGTCAGTGTGGCAGCTGTTCTTTCTGTTTTCTGCTTATTCTTTCTGTTTGTGACTTGAATGCATTTTTACTTTGCTTTTGTGTAAGTCACCCCTCCCCACCTTTGTCCGTTTATCGATGTGTCCCAGATTTACAGTATTGGTCAGGTACAGAGTGAACAAAAATAATTGACATTATCTCCCAACCCAGGAACAAAACAGGGATTCTGACGCGGTTTTCAGACACATTGTGCTTCGAATCGTTTTTTTTTTTGTCTGTAATCCACTCCAACAGCTTATCACTGTGCGTCTTCACTGTTTTTCTGTCTGTGATTTGGTTTATTGTTTCTGTCTTTGGCCAAACTTGATTTCAGACATGTTTCTGGTCTAAAATTGTAAAAGAAGGGGTGTATTGTACTTTATTACTACACAGGAATTTCTGCTTTACTGAAGTACTGTACGTATACTGAGGGAAAAAATGCTTTATACTCTGAATATGTAAACAAAATAGTAAAAAGTAGAAAGTCTGGTCACAGGTCTGTGTGGTTTAAATTTTTGTGCAGCTTAATATTTTTTTTGTAGGAATCTTGGTCCAGTTTTTCTGCATTTCCTTGTATAGAATGTTCAAAAGTTAAAATTCTTTATTTTCACTTTTGATAAATGCATCCTTGTTGGATACAATTTTAAATGTTTAATTTAATTTAATTTAAAAACAGCCAACATAATTCATTTTTAATGTGGTTATTCTTGTTTTTGAAGAGATCAGCAGTCACCACAAAATGGCCTTTCAGGCAGTTAATAATTGTTTATTAATGCATTTAGTTAGCTAGTGGTCACTGTGCTAAATTTAAAGCAATTTTAATATTTTTTTTACTAAACTCTGATAAATTGTGGAAGCCTTTTTATTTTCACTCAAGTATTTTTTGCTTTTGACGCTGTATTTTTACACCTGTTTAAAAAAGGTTTGTTTTTCAACCTAAAACAACCACTCCAGTAGAGTTTCTTTCACACAGTCTCTCATGGAATGATAGAGTGGATCACGGGTCTTTCACTGTTTAGAAGCCCTGTCCTTGAACGCCTCTTTCTTTCTTCTTCTGTCCTTCTCTTTCTACTTCCCGATCAGAACTCACATCTGAAACAAAATGAAAGCTTATCCCTTCTCCCTTTTCTCTTTCCCCTTCTTTCTCCCTTCCCTCTTCCTTTTTCTCTTTCTTTCTTTTTAGTAGAGAAATCTCAGAGGGATCAGAAGGATGCAGGTGACATCTTTTGTCTGACTTACTATTAAATTCATTTTAAAACAGCCCCTCACCCTCCCCGAGCTCTAAACATAACCAGCTCACAGCATTCACATGGCAAGTTAAGCAGACGTAAAGGGAACCATGGGAATGTTGGGACAACGTTATGAAAATGTCTCCTACACTTTGCACTCTCCTAAACATTGCATCTTAATGTAGATGCATTTTCCATGAGCTGGTAAGCGCTTTATAAATACATTACCAGTCTATGGAACATGCAGAATGAGTATTTCTTTAATTCTTAAACTTCCAAAAATCGAAATAAATAAATAATAATAATTTGCCTATGTTAATTACAATTAAAGTGATACTCTCTCTGCACCAAGTGCGTGATTAAAGTAACACTTTACTATAAGATTCAATTCTTTAACATTAGTTAATGCATTAGATATCATCAACTTGCAATGCATACTTTTTTTTTTACAGCATTTATTAATCTAGGTTAGATTATTACATTTATTATATATTAAAAATATATATTGTATATAAATATACTACTACACGATACACGTTTCATTATTCATGTTTGTTCACAGAACATTTACTAATGTTATTTTATAACATTATTATTTCAAAACATTAAATGTTAACTCTGTGTCTATCAATTAGCATTAACCACGATTAATAAATGTTGTAAAACAGTTCATTGCTTGTTTATATATATTACTTAAGGCTAATGCTTACAAATTGAACCTTAGTGTAAAGTGTTACAGAAAAATCTCTAATGGGTCAAATAGCAATACTGATGCACTGTTAATGATTTTTTTTCAGTTCATATCATATTGCCGATTTTCCATTAGTGTAAATATGGTGACATGACGGAGTCTGTGTGTGGTTTCTGAAACCTTAACAAAAATATTTAAAAAAATACATATAGTTAATCTACAAAGTACAGTATGTCATGGATTGTTTTAGAAACCCTCCATTCATGTCTTGAATTAGGGAAATCGGGTATTTCAAAATGTCTAAGTCTTTTTGGATGCTTTTGAAAAATAATCCAAATGTCAAAATGCTGTTCATCGCAATTGAAATACCTGATTTTGCGCTAGTACATGACATTTCGTCCCTGCATGGACAGTAACCCTTTAAAAGGCCACGAATATTATATTTTGTGAAAGTCTTCAGTCCTACTGAAGGAGCTGAAGATGACTGAGATACAATTAGATGAAAGGTCAGAGGGTTAATTCACATTTAAGGGGCGTGTGCTTTGTGTTTAGTGATGAAAGCACTGTTGACTGAGAGGGGGGTGTGACTCTTCAAAATGATGTTAATTGTTTTGACATTTGTCACACAGCAAATGACTTCACTTCCTAGTTCCTCTGTCTTTGTGTTCCTCCATCAAAGTGCCACATTTACCACAGTCAAAAAAAGACAATGCTGAAAGATCTCAAAAACTGACAGCGCAAACAAATCTTTGTTCAAAACCAACAGCAGCTACACAAACAAAAATCAGTTAGGTTTGTTACGACCGTCTAGGGCCAGTGGCAACATAAATGAAACGCGCACTCAAACAAAAAAAAGATTTATTAACAAACTTATAATGAAAATGAGTAACAAAGGGAACAAATTCAGGAGTGGACAAGGCCAAAATAACAAACAAAAGTTAACTAATTTTAGTATACCCTAAATTCTCTAACCAAAATAAAACATAGGAAAAAAAAGAAATACAACACAACTTCCCTAACTCCCTTAACCCAAAACATAGAACAAACAATATAAAAGAAATGGCGTCACACTCCCTACTTCCCTTAAACTAGATATTTACAAATACAATTGGAACCCCAAGACAAAGCAAAACAAATGGCACGCATTCGGCCTCCTAGAGTGTTTGGGGAGGTCCTTTTCACTGGAACCAGGACAGGACCAATCAGGAGCAGACCAATCAGGATCTCTGCTGGCTTGAGTACAGGCCACGCCTTTTCCTGCACAGACACACTCAGAAATACATACACAATTCAAAAGACCCGAGATGTAACAGGTTGTCTAAATCATCACATAAAAACACCCTCTCAGCAATATGAGCTACAGTATAAAACATGTATCCATACACCATGGTCTCATAAATGTCTCTTTACTTTGCAATCCCATCCTTAACCAAAAGCAATAAACAATTTGCTTTATATTGTGTGTATTCATCATGCTTAAGACCATTGAACATATTTCCATTTTCACAACAGTCCACTATAAACTAGTATATGATTTCTTTAATTTCATACTCTTATATTTAAATGAACTCCTGTCGTTCTCCGTGTCATATAATGACAGATGAGATAGACAATGAAGGGTACATTGAAGTATGACATGTTTAAGAGAGAGGTGCTGCCAGCTTGTATTGACAGAGAGAGGTAGGAAATGAGATGACATAAATTCCTGCATGTGCTGAACATTATGCATGATGACTATAACATATTTGTTGTCGTTTTTATCCTTTCTTTTCCCTCAGTTCCTTGGTTTGACTCATTATACTTGCGTTGCTCTTTATTGACTCATTATGGTTCGTGTCTACAGAGCTGAGTGTTGACAGAGTGTCAAGATTATGCTAAATCGTTAACTAAGACAGCAGAGTTGATATATGCAGCAGCTAATTTGTGGTTCATCAAGTCAGTTTTTTTTTTTCCAGAGAGAACATTTATGAAATTCAAATGAAAATTTAGACATAATTCTGAACTTTACCCTTGTCTTACCTACTCTGTAATTTTAATTATCATCTAAATTTGTTGTATTCATAGCAGATATGCTTATGAAGTGAGTCCTCGGAAAAGGATTTAAATTAAATACTATTTAATTCACTGTTAAAACATAATGTATTTTTCTGCTTTGCAGACAGTACATATTAAGTTTAAAATCACATGAAGTGAAATGCAGTTTACTTTAGGCATCAGACAGGCTGAGGAAAGTCCAGTGTTTTCTGTGTGCGTGTATTTGTATGTCTGTATTAACTGTTGTACCTTTGTGCCTCAGAAAATGTAGGGCGCTTAGTCACACCTGCCAAAAAGCTTGAGGACACGCTCCGTCTGGCCGAGCTGGTCATAGAGGTGCTCCAGCAGAATGAAGAACATCATGCAGAAGTGAGTGTGCCAGACATTACGTGGTAGACATGCTTAAATATACAAGTATGAAAAGAAATATGTCAGGGGCATAGTTATGTGAAAACAAACAATGCTGATTCAATAATAAGGCCTCAGAGCAACTTAAAATGTTTTCAATAATAATAATATTAAAAAACAAAAAAAAAGGGTCCTCAATGGCTGCTAGCTCTATTTAGGTGACATTCCCCATTAGAGCATCATCATCTCACAGACAACAGCAGAATATACTGTATGTGACCCTGGACCACAAACCAGTCATAAGGGTCAATTTTTTTAAATTGAGATTTATACCGCATCTGAAAGCTGAATAAATACGCTTTCCATTGATGTATGGTTTGTTAGGATAGGTCAATATTTGGTCGAGATACAACTATTTGAAAATCTGGAATCTGAGGGTGCAAAAAAAATCTAAATACTGAGAAAACCGCCTTTAAAGTTGTCCAGATGAAGTTCTTAGCAATGCATATTACTAATCAAAAATTAAGTTTTGATATATTTACAGTAGGAAATTTACCAAATATCTTCATGGAACATGATCTTTACTTAATATCCTAATGATTTTTGGCATAAAAGAAAAATCGATAATTTTGACCCATACAATGTTTCATTGGCTATTGCTACAAATATACCCCAGCGACTTAAGACTGGTTTTGTGGTCCAGGGTCACATATGTGTGTTTTTGTGTTTTTAAATTATGTGCTCCGCAGGCTACACACCCAAGTGTGGGAGGTCAGGCGGTACAGTATTTTTTTTATTTATTTTTTTCTGTCATCAGTGGCATACCCTGCTCTTGCATGCCAGTCTCATGATCTGGCCTGCCCTGGAAGAGGCTTTACATGGGCATAGCAAATCAGGAGTCAGGCATCTGCAGGGTGGATTTATTTAATTTCAGTTCAGCTCATTCTAAGTTAATTAAAGAGTTAAATTCAGAACTAGATAGATAGATAGATAGATAGATAGATAGATAGATAGATGCTCCGCAGGCTACACACCCAAGTGTGGGAGGTCAGGCGGTACAGTATTTTTTTTATTTATTTTTTTCTGTCATCAGTGGCATACCCTGCTCTTGCATGCCAGTCTCATGATCTGGCCTGCCCTGGAAGAGGCTTTACATGGGCATAGCAAATCAGGAGTCAGGCATCTGCAGGGTGGATTTATTTAATTTCAGTTCAGCTCATTCTAAGTTAATTAAAGAGTTAAATTCAGAACTAGATAGATAGATAGATAGATAGATAGATAGATAGATAGAACTGAACTGAAATTACTGTCACATTGACTGAGTACATTCCAGTTTGAAGGCATCATAGTCAATGGACAAAATTACTACAGCTGTGCTAAGTTGTTCATCATCATTTCAGTTTATTTCAAGTCTGTTACTCTGTTTTTTTGTTTTCTTTTGTAAATTCCATTTACACTTCTAGTACCAGGTTCATTAAACCATTAAAGGAATAGTTCACCCAAAATTCATTAAGAACAAAAAGAGGATATTTTCAATTATGTCTTTTTTTGTCTGTCTGTTTGTTTGTAGTCCATACAATGAAAATCAGTTGGGTCCAATGTTGGTTGGGACCACACTGACTCTAATTATATAAACAAAAAGATTATTCAAAATATCTGCCTACAGAAATGGCTACAGGCTTGGAACAACATAGTCATACTTTACTCAATAATTATTCATTTTTGGGTGGCTTATCCCTTTAAGCACATAAAATCATTTTAAATAAATATGTCCACTAAAGTGCATGGAATTGTTTATGGTATTTTACATAGTCCAGTCATTTATCATGCCCCTAAAATTGCATGTTCAAATGTAAATGTGCATCATGTACATGCACAAAATAATTTAATACATTTGGTAAATTGATGGACATACATATATATCATGTAATTTTTACGCCATCAGTGACAATTGCACGTCAAGACCTAGAATCTTTACAAGCATACCAAACTGTCTTAAGCATAAGAATTATTTAATTATTAAACATTATTTCTTGTGTTTGTTTGCTTCCTTTTGATCAAGATCACTGTCAGTCATTCTTAACTGTTTTCACATTGTTTTCCAATTGCAATTTAAAGCCCTTTAATGCTGAAGAATTTATGATAATCAAGTACTCAAACCAAAACACAGAGCGAAGAAAATCTCACGTAACTCTTACTGTTTTTCATGACTTGTTTGTTGGCTGGAAAACGTTGGACAGGGTAAAGAGGTATGTAGACCATAGAGTCCCCCTCCATGTGCATGTCGCAGCCCCTGCACCATGGATGGAGGGATTTCCACCTTTTCCCCCTAATTTCGTCCTCCCCATCTCTGCCTGGACACCCCATCCTTCCCCTGTTCAGCTGTCGCTGTGGAGCATTGAGCAAGTTGCTTGTTTCCACAAGCACAAGGGGACAGTGCTTCACCTGTGGAAGCAGACACCCCAAAAAACCTCAATGAAAATGAGAATGGTCTCATTTTCACCCTTGCACAACCCCAATAATCTCCAAACTCTCCTCTGTTTTGTGTTTTTCAGCTTGGTTTGGTCTGCTAGCTTCACTTACCAGCTCTGACTACAAATATAAAACTGTGTAACAAATGCACTTATCTGTGTTTTTTGGGAGAGATGTTGCAAGAAAAAAAACTGGTCTCAAAAATACTGGTATGAAAATTTGTTTGAGTGGTCAGTGACAACAGCATGCCTTTTTAAAGGAGAGGAAGCCATGATCTACATTAACTTTTCATTTGTCTAACACGCTTGATGCATATCTACAGGCCAGATGTGTTACACACAGCAGCGCGGTTTGATCAGCAGCAGAGGAATCTCATATACAGGAGACATAATTGCACTCTTAAAAATATATATGCAATAGAAAGAACCTTTTTAGGTTCCCCAAAGGACCTTTCTGAACTTTTTTTTATTATAAAGAACCTTTTGTGTAATGTAAATGTTTCATGGATGTTAAAGGTCTTCATGGAACCAACAACGCCAATAAAGAACTTTTATGTTTAGGAGTGTATTTAAAATGATTTTGTTTTGAACAGAGAAACAATGCTAATAATTACTGAGATTGTGCTGCTAATCAATGCTGCTGCTGCATGCTGGGAATTTGTTTGTTACAAAGGCTTAAATTCCTGTGCATGGACTTCACATCTGCAAAATGGAAAGTAAATAAAGGATATACTTTAAATATAAATCAATGTATGTGAATTAGACATTAGCTGTGCTTTTAAGAAGAGGGAGTAGCATGAGAGTTTTAATGCATGAGATAAGCTCATGACACGCCACAGACACAAAGATGAAAAATTGCATTACTGGAGAGTCTGGCATAAATCTCAAAACTGTTTCAGTTTAATTTTTATAGATCTGTGGACTGTCATGCCCTTAAATATAAGAGAAAGGACTAAACTTGAGTGTATGTCTTTATATTACAAGGCTAATTTTATTTTTGATTTCATTTCCCCCTTTTTCTGGCTCTTGTGTTGCCTCTGTTTCTCTTTCTCTCGCTGCAGGCATTTGCTTGGTGGTCAGACCTGATGGTTGAACATGCCGAGACGTTTCTGTCTCTATATGCTGTGGACATGGACGCGGCACTGGAGGTCCAACCACCAGACAGCTGGGACAGCTTCCCTCTCTTTCAGCTGCTCAATGACTTCCTGCGCATTGACTGTGAGTATTTGCAATGATCTTTTCTGGACAGGTCCACATATTTTATGTCTTATCAAATGAATATTGTAGTTTAAATACAAGGTAATTTCTATTGACACCATATGTGTCTCATATACTGCCAGAAACATTCTTTCAAACGTTCAAGAATTTATTTTAATTAATATATATAGATAGAGAGAGAGAGAATAATCATGGTTATCATAAACGAATAAATGAAATTAATGAAATTGGAAATTGTCATATCTACAGTCCATAATATTTGCATATTTGTGATGTTGCATGCCTGCAATAGGTTACAAATTGCAACAAAGCGAAGCTTTAAGAGACAGTATAGAAGAATTAAGGCCCAAATAGCGAACCCCGCAGGGGGTCGTACCAACACATTGAATGTAAAGAGTTTGCTCAAGGCCTTATCACGTCTCTAATGAACTGAAGTCAATGGGGTGCTGTCCATGGTGCTGAATCCAAACTGCCATGGGCTGCAGTTGACTAATTATCCTAGTGGCATTCTTTGCACAGCTTGACAGGTTGTTGTCTGGTAACCTATTCTTGATATTGGATTGCTTTTTTCTTCTGGGAGAGCTAGAGCTTGAGAAATCAAGAGTGTGTACTATGTATAAAATAAACAATTTAACAGCCTTTTCCTTTTTAAAGTATATTTAAATTGTATTTTATTTTTGAATATTGTTTCCCTTACATTCACATGCTTGGTATTTATTTGTTTGTTAGCTTGCTTTTTGTTTGTATTTGTTTATTTTTGTTCTTCTGTCTCTTCTCCTCTTCTTCTATGAGAGATTGTGTCTTATAATTAATATCTTAAATTTAAAAAATGGAATTATTCTTAATAATCTCTTGTAAAGAAGGGAGCAAAGGTCTTTTATATACATGGTCTGTTTTTCAGCATTCCAGCAGATAAAGACCTTCTTATCCATCTTATTTTTAAGGGCTCTAAATTATAAACATGATCAAGACATTGTACACAATCTACGACATGCCTTCTGTCATCTGATTGATGCTTCAAATTTTTTTAGCAAGTAAAAAGCCTTTTAGTGTAATTCTGAAAACACCCGCCTTCATGTCGATTCATGTGTCTTTTTGCTGCACAACCTTTGCTGATTTTATAACATAAATTTAAGATACTTTACATTGTTAGTAATATTTCAAGAAGAACACTTACTGATCTTTTTTAAAATCATCTCCAAATTGCATATTTTTGCTCAGTTTGGACCTCTGAGTTTTTTCTTCTTCTTTGAGTATTAGCTCCATATTCTCAATATATCATATATGAGCCATAAAAGCTTGATGCAATAAATATGATACTTAAAAAACACAAATGCAAACTTTTAAAATGAATTATATTTTGTCTAAAGTTCCAATAAGCTTAACAGGGTTAAACACAATCTAGTTACCCAATCTAGCACCATGTAGTTCCCCATAAACCCACACACATATTACTCCTCGCTACAACACAGACACATATCACCTCCCTCTGGCCTCCTCACACACAAGCACACTTGCATAAACACAAACACAAACAAACACCATCGAGCGACAGCCTACAGCGTGCACTACATCTGTGGAACAGGACATTCAGCATGGAAGGTCACTATCGTCCTGTGACTGTAGCACTGAGCTAGGCATGAAACAGCCTTAACACCAGACAGGCGCTAAAGCAGAAGCTATTCATGCTGCTAATGAGGTCTAAAACAGAGGAGCCTGGGAGACCCCACTGCCCCGGCCACTTGCTCGCGGACAAACACAGCCAAGTGTACAACCACCGCCGCTCAAGTGGCTAATTGGAACAGAGCAATCAGGGAAGCAATCAAACATGGCTCCTACTGCGAATGATCGACCTTGAGTACAACAAGAGAGATAGTGAGAGAGCGAAGTGAGAGAAATAGAGATGCTATGACTACTATGCTTAGTCATTACATGCTAAAAAATGCATGTTTCCACCAATACAGTAGACTTTCTTCAGTCTTCAATTCTCTTCACTTCAGTGTCACTGGATCCTAAAGAAATCATTTAAAAAAAAAATGAGAAAGTTTGCCACTGACTACTTGGGCCTTTTTTGTTGTTTTATTTTATTTTTGTGTTTACTACTTTTTTTTTTTTTGCTAAAAATGATCCAATCCAAACGTCAGAGTTTAAACAGCATCTAGACATGTCCCAAATTTGAATGAAAGGGTTGCAAAAATTGCAACCAATAAAATAAATCAAAAATCACTTGTATAATATTTAGTTTGATCTCCTGAAATTAACAAAAATTGTCAGGCCTTACTAGCATGTATCCTGTTGAAAGTGCCATAACACTTCAATGTTTTGCCACCTTAATTTTTCAGATTTGCTTAGTCACACATTGTCTGCTGTTACTACTAGATGTCAGCAATCATTCATTCAGTTCTTTCTCTCTTTCCCACTTTTCGTTTTCGCTGTTTCAGATAATCTATGTAATGGGAAGTTTCATAAGCACCTGCAAGACCTGTTTGCCCCTCTGGTGGTGAGGTATGTGGATCTAATGGAGTACTCCATAGCTCAGTCCATACACAGAGGATTTGAACGAGAGTCTTGGGAACCTGTCAAGTAAGCAAAACACGTTTTCATTTTAAACGTTTATGATGAAGATGTTAATTCAGTACAGTTATAAAAAAATAAAAATGCATGCTTGGCCTTCCGCAGTCTTCTTGTGTTCAGAAACAGCTAAGTGGATACCAACAGACTGAAAAAGGTTTCACAATGTGTTTTGTGTCTTTTTCTTTTCCTGAATCTTTTTTAGCACATGTCTATTTGTTTTTAACAGCTTAAAAGTAATTATTTTCAAGATTAAGTTTTTTTTTTTCTTTAAGTAGCACTAATTTTCTTACAGTCCAAACCAGCCCTGCTTGTTGAACTTGAGAAACAATCTTACATGATTCCCAAATATACCAGTCATCAGAATAACTTGGAATCACTCGACAAAGCAACATACTGGAAGACAAAGTGTGTGACTGTAAGAATGTTAATGCTAATTGAATCAACAATCTGCACTTCAGCAGAAACAAAAGTGTGTGTTTTCTTGTAAAACCCAGAGCCAAAGTGGTGATGATGTGATTCACTCCTTCTCATGTGCACTTCTCATCTCTACAACACCATCATATCTCTGAATTAATTCTTCATCTTGTGCTGTAAACATACTGTACATAATGCTGTTTCTGTATCACCCACACTTTCTTTTGTGCATCTACATCACTGCATTCTTTTTTCTGTGTTTTTTTTTTCCCTTTTCCACAGGAGTTTAACAAGTAATCTGCCCAGTGTCAGCCTACCAAATGTGAATCTACAAATGCCTAAAGTACCAAATCTACCAGTGTCAGTTAATCTGCCACCAATGCAAATGCCTAGCTTTTCCACCCCCAACTGGATACCGGGTTTATCTGACACTGAGTGTGTACTGAGTCTGTACCGGATTCTAATACATGCATGCGTGGCCTTAGCATGAACATATTGTCTTTATTTTATACTGAATTCCAATTCGAATTCACCCCAGATCAATTGTAGGTATAGGTTTTCATGTGGAAAGTCTTTGCAGTTGAGGACTTCAGAATTTCTAAAATGATATTATGGAACATCTAACATTTTACATTATATATATATACAGTATATATATATATATATATATATATTGTTTTTTTTTTTTGTTTTTTTTGAGCCAAATAGTTCAACCACAGATCGCTCGATGTGTTTCCGATAAGAATTTCACAACTAAATTAAATATTTTTTTTTACAGCTTAACACAATCTGTTGTTGATTTACTATGTTTAGGATCATTGTCATGTGTCATAATGCACATAAAAGGCAATAAACACAAACAGATGCTTTGAAATTCTGCTTTAGATAAACAGATGCTGTGCAAGAGGCCAGAATCTCACTTATTGATTTTTTTTTTGTAGGTAAATATGATAAATTGTATTTATTTATTTTTTCTTATTGGATCATATGGTAGTGTGTTATATATTTACAATTTTAATTAACTGATTTTAGTCTTAGGAGAAGTTTGGTAATTTGGAGACCCTTTTTCTGGGTTTAAAATGAATATTATGTCAGTGAAGTAAGCTTCTTTTTTAACAGCTTGTGTAACAAACAGTTTAAAGAAGGCTTACTTTAGAGCATCTTCATTAAAGTTTGAGTAGCTTGTAGCTTGACAAAGTACAAATTTCAAAGTATGCACATAAAAACAAAATGAAAAACATAGTAATGAAGCATTACATCTTGACTCACATGAAGATAACATTATAGTAGTAATATAAAATCTAATTTACAAAACTGTAATTTAAAAATTAAAAAAAAAAAAAAATTTTAAACTGTACATGCAGAATCAGCTACTTTCTTTACATGTGTGGAAATTTTCTACATAAACATTGCCTATGAATTAAGAATTTGTGATTTTAGGGAGTTGACAGAGGTGCGCCAAGGGAATTTTAGCTTATATTTAGACATGATAATTAAAAACCGATACTCCAAATCTTAGCATATTACCACTTTCCAGATGAGAGTGAAATACCTTATGCGCTGCATGTGTTGGAAAAAAATTATGTATGCACACACAGACATAATTATGCATTCTGAGTGAGACTCGGTGTAAATATTCCATCTCTAAGGTGTAATAGTGGGTAAACAACAAAGGTTGCCAAAACTAGACGACACCACCTCAAAATGTTAGTATCTGTCTTGGCATGTCAGACTAAATTATTTCAACTTTGTAGAAATTAGTGTTTATAAATTTCAGTTATGTTATGTTTCAGGCTAAGGCCACATTATGGAAACAATTTTTAACCCAAAAAGCCCTACGCATGTTGAAGGGTTGGAAGATACAAATAACACACTACAAAATATATATGTTTTGCTAGCTACATATTAAAGCTTAAGTGTGTCATACTTCTGCACTAGCGGCACCAAACAGAATCACAGAAATAACTAGAAGGGAACATTTGTTAGGACAATTTGTTAAATGTTGGTTAGACTCTTCTTAATTCTGAAAAGTTTTAACACTGCTAAATATTGTTGCTTGATTGCCAAGGTATTTTGTATGGATGGTTCTAATGTTTTCTGTGTGGACACATAAATGTCAAGCGAACATAAAAGCAATTTCAGACATCTTTGTTCAGCCCTGTCCCAAACTCATGCCATTGGCTGAGCCAAAGTTGTTAATTTCAGCCACTAAAACAAAAAGATTGCAGTTTTGTTTGATGCCGCATGTAGCACAGAAATGACACGCTTCACCTTTAACAAAATTATTCACAATATCATGGTCAAATGGTTAGATGCTCTTGGTTTCTGGTCATGAATAAGCAATGCTGCTTTAACATCTTGTATCTTTCCAACATCTTCCTGCTTTCCCTTTTTCTATTAGAATAGAGCAGGATACAGTTGTCCTTTCTCTTTCCTCTTGCTGTATTTGATAGGTAATGGTTCCTAGAGTAGTAGCACTCCAGCTGTAGCCTGTTTTAGGGTGTCAGGATGGGAATACTGAGGAAGATCACCCCCATCCCACTTTTGCTCCTGTCCTGTTTCCCTCATCTACAGTGTGACAGACAATGCTCTGAAGTGATATACAAGCTTCAGAGAAACAGGCATCTGCTTTCAGTAGAAACCAAATATAAGACTTTAAAAGGACTGGTTGTGTGAGAAACCCAAACTGCATGGTTTCTCACAGCAGTCATTTTTGGTGTTTTTCACACGATGGCTTAACGTTCTTGTTTGAGGTCTAATTTGGTAGATTTTAATAGAGTATCTATTTCTTTATTTATTTATTCATTTTAAATTTTAATTGCAAAATGTTGTGTTATAAAGTATTGTAAAAAACTCCCATTTTTCTAATTCATCATTTTCATTTCAAATTCTATTATCAGCTCAACAGTTTCAGTGAAAAATTTAATGAAAAATTATTTTAGTATTTTTCTATTAATCAGTGGTAACATACATCTTTGGATACTTCTCCTTCAGTCATTTTGCAATGACTGGAGCCTTGTGAACCAAACAACATTTGAGTCCATTGACTTTATATATATATATATATATATATATATATATATAAATCAATTCATAATATATAAATGTGTTAAGATTATATATTGAATTGAATTGAATATACTGTTAGAATAAATAAATAAAATATTGATACAATTAATTATTGATTGTTGGTCAGTATCAGTCTTTCTTTTATTTATTTATTTATCAACAGACACTCGCATACAGAAGTAGAAGGATGTGTAGAAATATATCCTACTGCTGTATGTGAGTGTCTGTTGAGTCTGAGACCCCATTTTAGCAGAATTGAGTATAAATGAATCAAGTGTGAAAGCTCCTACAGAGTCTTCTAACTAAATCTGGCTTCAGTGTGAAGCTCTCTGATTCAGTTGATCCAAAAATATTTTTCCACTGAAGATGCCTTGGCCTGCTGGCTGTTTGAGGACTCATACATGCGGCTGTAAGGAATGGAGTGAGAGTTAGTCTGTTTTCCTCTATGATCCATTCTTCATTCACTTCAGACCATGTGGCCTTAAAATTGGCTCCATCCAAACAGATCTATGCCTTTAGTCAGATCAGTTGAAAGTCTGGGACTGTAGCTTCTCCTGCCACTTCATACACATACAGCCTTTACTTGTGATCTTGAAATTCTCTTTTGACATCATTCTGCATGTTTTATCTTTCCTGTACTCAAACAACCAGGGCTGCGTTTCCCAAAAGCATCGTAAGCTTAAGTTGATTGTAGCTCCATTGGTTTCAATGGGTCTACGATGTACTTAAGCATACGATGCTTTTGGGAAACGCAGCCCAGGCCTGACTGGTTATCATTTTGTTTTAGGATTAACCATTTATTTTTTCCATGGAACGATCGCCAATTAGGTTGTTCTGAAGCCATCAGAGCACCTCTGTAACGATTGGGAAGTGGTAAAAATAACTAAACCGAATGTGTCACCCTGGAGTGTGGACTTGAAACAGGTTTTGTCTTCTTTAACCCCCCACCCCCCTGCCCTTTGACCTTCCTACTTCCTGACCTTGGAGCTTTCCCTTCCTGATATACAGCTTTGATTAAAATAATTGAATGTATATCTCTGACTGTCTCCTCTGCACATGTCCTGGTGTTGGCAGTAATGGATCAGGGACATCAGAAGACTTGTTTTGGAAGCTGGATGCATTGCAGACTTTCATCAGAGACCTGCACTGGCCAGAAGAAGAGTTTGCCAAGCACTTGGAGAGCCGACTCAAACTCATGTCCAGTGACATGATCGAGTCCTGTGTAAAAAGGTGAGACTTGAAAACATTGTTGACAGTTATTTGATGAACTTTGCAGTGCTAATAATGACTTTTTCCTGTTTGAAGCTGCTTTGAAACAATCTGTAATGTATAAACAGCCATAGAATTGACTTAACTGCTGCATTTTGACAGTGGACACTTTATTTGTTCAAGACACGTTTTGGTTTGTCCTGCTGGTTTATCCAAAACTGTTTTAAGCAGCATTTTGTTCATAATTTTTTTAATAATATTATTATGACACCACATTAATTGAGAGACTACATCCTCACTTAGTAGTAATCACTTAAGTACACTTTAGTAGACAGTACATATAAGCAGTGAAGTCGTTTTTGTAAAATCTGCTGGCTTTTCCATTTGAATAACAGAAAAAGGGCTGGCTGATTTTCAGTATGCAGGCCCACATTTGTAATCCTTTTACTTGTTTTGGGGATGTCAAGCAGGACGTCTTCTTAGCTGCATTCTTCCAGTCACTCTTAAATCGTAATAAACTCTTTGTCATTCTTGCTGTGAGTGAAGACGTGATTTGAAGTGCTTTAAGAAACTGTTGTATGTAATGTCATGGTAATTTGCTGATTCAGTAACAAGTAAAATAATCCACCCCTTTTCCTTTTCCAATCTACACAAAGAAGTTTTATTATGCTAAAAATGTGGAACATAAAACACTAATTTGTGTGTTTTGTTTATGTATTTATTTAGATCCTTTGCTGCCTCTCAGTCATCTCATACGTTACAGTTCAACCAAATATATAGTTTGCCTATATCTACTGTACTACTTAGAATGCCAGTTGCTAATGAGAGTTTAAAGGACAAGTTCACTTCCAGAATGAAAATTTCCTGATAATTTACTCACCCCCATATCATCCAAGATGTTCATGTCTTTCTTTCTTCCGCTGAAAAGAAATTAAGGTTTTTGAGGAAAACATTCCAGGATTTTTCTCCATGATGGCCAACTTCAATGGTGGCCAATGGGTTGAAGGTCCAAATTCAGTGTTTCAGTTTCAGTGCAACTTCAAAGGGCTCTACACAATCCCATCCGAGGAATAAGAGTCTTATCTTGCAAAACGATCTGCCATTTTTTTTATAAAAAAAAAAAAAAAAAAAAAAATTTCTATACATTTTATATACCTCTTTATATTTCTTTCCAACGTGACTACGTAATGCACGAGGGTCGAGCTAGTGCAAGATGAGCATTTGTAGTTAAAAAGTATTTCAATCATGACAACTCTCTGAACATTTTAGCATGGTGATGGATATGACAATGTTAATGTATTTGGTCTTGGCGGAATTGCTGCTGCTGTTGGTCATTGCTGCAAGGCAGTAAGCTCATTGGCTGCATATGCAGCATGAACCAATCAGCTTGTGCCAAGTCGTTTAAAACCACTTATTCTCTGGGGTAATGTTTACCCTACACACATACAATGGAGGAAATGAAAAAAAATGGTTTCATTGTAAAGAAAACCCTTTGAACTACAAAATATGAGTGTAATTCTTTATAAATAACATTATATATTTTTCAAATATTACAATAAACACAAAAAAGCATAGGCGCTTTTGGAGTTTTAAAATAAATTATTTTTTTTTTAATTCTGTAATTCAGGTTCTATTAGGTCCAGCTCTCTGCAGTTTACTTTGTTTGATGCCACTAGATGCCAAAAAGTACCAGAAAAAAAGAATCTTTCAAATAACAGCTTCTAAACAGGAGTTACTACATTATTTGTGAAGCGAGTCAGAATGTCTATCTCTGCATCGAAATGTGTCATTGTGAGTTTCCTTTGCAAAAACAGGCTTTCACTGAAATGCATAATGTACTGTACTTTTCTGTCAATAAACAGTGTATCAGATTGCTAGCTGTGCTTTTACGTTTCAAAACAATGATTAAAATATCAAAAACGGCTCAAAAACATGCTCATAAAGCCTTACCAGACGCGCATTCATTCCTCTCCATGGCACCGCTGAACATTCTTCACCATATATAACTTGTAATATGATTATCATAGATTGATATTATCCGAGCCGCATGTGCAGTACCCTTTCCGTGAGGGAAACTCGCCTTCAAAACACAGAGTCCACAAACTACAGCCCCCAATGTACAGCGTACATTCCCGGATGTGAAGACCCCCCTCTCCCCCCTCTAGTGACACAGAGGTGTCAAATTTCACGGCTCTGAAATGGCCGCTGAGTTGAGAGACATGTAATCTGACCAATTGCAGTCCACAACCGAACGCAGATCTCTATAACATCAGACGCGCTGGCTGAGAACGCTTTTGATATGGGGAGCGCGTGTTTGCCAGAAGCGCGTCTATTGCGCAATCCTATGTAAATGAAGCATAAACATTTTTTAACGTGATTTTGGACCCGTATCCGGGTCCGCAGAGTTTAAGTGGTTTTAACTCTCTGAATATCATCAGTTACGTTAACACCTCGTCAGAATGTGCCATCTAGAGTTTCATGACTGAACAGTCAAATATATATTGAAAATATATATTTTGTAATTTTTTTTTAGAAAATGACAGATCATTTTGCTACATAAGACCCTTATTCCTCAGAAAAATCCTGGAAAGTTTTCCTTAAAAACCTTCATTTCTATTCGACTGAAGAAAGACATGAACATCTTGGATGACATGGGGGTGAGTAAATTATCAGGAAATTTTTATTCTGAAACTCTTAAATAGTCACATATATTTAGTCTTGTTTCCTGACTTTTTGACAATCCTACACCATTCTAAATGACCAAAGCAACCAATCAGAATTCGATGTCCCTTGTGTTGTTTCAGAACCAGAGCAGCCTTTGAGGTGAAGTTGCAGAAGAGTCCACGCACTACAGACTTCCGTGTCCCCCAGTCCATATGCACCATGTTCAACGTCATGGTGGACGCCAAGGCCCAATCGGCCAAACTATGTGCCATGGAGCTCAGCCAAGAGGTAGACAACACTAACAAATGTATCTTTCTGTTCTCACTTACATCCTTATACACTTCTCGTGTTCTCTATCTTTCTCATCATTGCAAACATGCACTTTCTCTGCCACAATTTTTCAAGTACAACACCCTCATAATGTGCTGATCTGCATACATCTTAGATTGAATATCAATTTACATTGTAAAATCCATTATTCTGTAGTGTTTTGAATTGCATGTATACATCATATGCACCAGCCTACAATATATACAGCAGGTATATGTGAATTGAACATTGTTTTTATTCTCTATGATTGTAAATATATCATTTAAATGCATTTACTGCTGTAGATCTGAATGATTCACCAGCATGGCAACTTTCCGTCATTTCTGAATTTTAATTTAATTTGACTCTGTGCTGGAATGAGACATTTTCTTTTTCTCTCTGTTGCTCTCTAATTGTCACTGTCACCTTGTCTGCTGTATCTTTCTTTTCATCCCTTTTCTCAATCTTGTGAAAGTTTGTTAGAGAATGGGTAAGTGTGGCTAACAATTCAATTGAATTCTCACCTTTATGTCCCAAAGGTATAATTAGCAATCCTAGCAGTTTCCCCCAGTCCTGTGACACTTAAATTGTTTTGATTGTATTACCATATGTGATAGCTGCTTCTGAATATACATGTGCTAGAAGTGAGACATCTCATATCCGTAGCATCTTGAGACAGGTAATGATCTGAACTGAATTAATTACCCAGACGTATTTCATATGGGGTAAATGGAGACAAAGGGATTTTGAGTTTGCACAGATTATCCCAGGTGAAAACCACCAAACAGCTCAAGAAAGCTTGTTGTGATTTCTGCTCATTATGTCTTTCTTTTCCAGAGACAGTACCACTCGCAAATAGACAATCTCATCGAGGAGATGGTGAAAGAAATGATTACTTTACTCGTGGCAAAGGTAGCATTTAAGGAAAACAATATTCCTAAGTTATGTTTTGATATCTACATACAATTGCTTTATTCAAAAAGATAAGTAAAACAGTAAAAGCAGACATTAATTTTCTAAATCATACTGTTTCTTCTTTTCTGTTCATTATTAAATCTCTTGAAATTCATAGCATGAAAATAATGATCAATTATGATAATTTTGCATTTTTAAAAAGACAGTATGTTCTATTTTTTATTTTTGTTTTACAGTTTGTTGTGATCCTAGAGAGTGTTCTGGCAAAGTTGTCACGTTATGATGAAGGCACACTTTTTTCCTCCTTCCTGTCATTTACAGTAAGAACAAATAGTGGCTTAATTTATTAACAATCTCAGACAATTTTAATAAAAAATCTTTTACTTTAGCACAAGATGTTTTCACTCAAAATGCATTATTTCAATTTATTCTTATATTAAAAATTAGCCATCTTCTAAAGATGTGTTATCTTTCATTTAAATTATTATTTTAATTTTAATTTTTATGTCCCTTTTATTTTATAGGTAAAAGCTGCTTCAAAATATGTGGACGTACCTGTAAGTGACAACAGGATTTTTTACTGATGCTCATTTGATTTATCAATCAAACAGTTAATTGTTTATCCACCTTATTTTTCAGTGTGAAAGTAAGCAATTTTCTGTGAATGTGCAAGACTTTCAGTTCATTAGTCGCTGTAGGGAAATAGCGAGAAGAATAACAAAGTGCAGTAAATGGTAAAACTGTTTGCACTACAAACCAGTGTGTTCATAATTAAGATAATACATTAAAATAAGATGGTAAGACAAACTAGTTTGCAATATCATACAGGAAAAAATGCTGTTTTGTACAGCTAAAAATCGCTGGAAGTGGATGAGACCGGAAGCCTCGCACATAAAATTTACAACTGGCCGCACCTGCTCTTACATATTAAATCAACTTATGTTTCTTACTTTTGTTTCTTGTAGACATGAAACCTCAGTAGTAGAAGCATATTAGTTTGGATAATTCATTAATAGTAAGTTACACTTTGTTATCAGAAGATTTGTAACAGCTTTAAGATACGTCTAATAATTACCATGGCCTGCTGTGCAGATGGCCATCTCTTAGCCCCAAATGGCCATTCATATGTATGTGGGAGAGAGTTTTCTCTGTGAAGCTCTCCCCTCTGCAGCAGACAGTGTGATGTGTGTGTTGTGCAACAAAAGCCCGTTGTGAAGATGCTGCTGGGTCCAACTCATTGCATTCAGCATCACATCACTGAGTTTCCTTCAACTGCCAACACATTTGGTCACGACGCGAGGCCTTTTAAATTAAAACCCTGTCAATGAATGCCGGAAGCGTCCTCTCGCTGTCTTTCTCTCTATCTTTATCGTTCTGCTGATGATCTGAGGGTTAGCAAATCCTGTTTCCATGGTAATTGTTTGCTTAATACACAAAATAAAAGTATGTCTCACAAAATTTGCACCCTTTGAAAGGACCCATAGATGTGTGAAGTAAGTTCAATTTACAGCGTCTGACAATTACCAATTCTGATGACCTTCATATGCCTGCTGGCAAATGAAGTGTTTAATTCTCCTCTGAGGCTGAGCAGGGGGGCAGAACACCCCAGAAGATTTACTCTGGGTGGATTTTTCACTTGTTTTGTTGAATAGAATCGTATTAATCAAATAACATTGTTCTCCTGCCGGTCTGTTCAGACTTTGACAGTGACAGCTCATTTTGCACACCTCAGGTTTTGACTATTAGACGTCTAAGAAAATGAGAAAGAAAACACTTTTTTTGTCTGCTTGTCAGATGAAATATAATTTGCTAATTTGACAGTAGACAGTAGCTTCTGCTACTGTACAAAGCAAAATCATCATAAGCGTTAGATTGGCATAGCAATACAGATTTCAGAACAGTGCAGTAAGCGAAATGAGTGTAGCAGTAGTGTAACAATGTATGAAGCACAGCTCACACAGAGGTCATTTTCAAACCATGTAGTTTTCTGGTTGACAACGTGGCAAAATTGCATGACCAACTTGATCCCGATGCAAAATCTTTCGTTTTCATGTGAAATTCCAGATCGCAAATCCAGATCGCAAAAATTCCAGTTGAAATTACTTACTGAACAGTGGTAAATGTCACTGCATTCTCCATTATGAATCCTAGTGAGCTGCTGATAGTATTTTAAAGGAATAGTTCACCCAAAAATGAACAAAATTTTTCTTGCCCTCCAAGACCATCCAAGATGTACCTGTAGATGATTTAGATTTTTCAACAGAACAGATATGGAAAATTTAACATTACATCACTTGTTTGTTAATGGATCCTCTGCAGTGAATGGGTGCCGTCAGAATGAGAGTCCAAACAGCTGATAAAAACATCACAATAATCCACAAGTAATCCACATGACTCCAGTCCATCAATTACTGTCTTGTGAGGTGTGATTTAAATAACATATTATTTAGACATTTTACCTTTATAATGTCACTTCTGGCCAAAATATCAGTTCATAATCCATAATATCGCTTCATCCAGTGAAGAAGTGCATCCCCTGTTGTCCTCTCACATCAAAATTCGCCAGTATATTTGTTTAGAACTGTTTTTGCTTGTAAACAGTGCTTGATATGTGCATATTTCTCTTCTGATTTTTTTTTTTCATTGGAGAAAACAATATTATGGATAGATGACTCATATTTTAGCTTTGAAGTTAAAATCATCTTGATGGATTGGTTCATTGCAAACATGCAGCTTTTCACTTTACAAGACGTTATGGGCTGGAGTTGTGTGGATTACTTGTGGATTATTGTGATGTTTTCATCAGCATTTTTGACTCTCATTCCATTGGTGAGAAAGTGATATAATGCTACATTTCCCCAAATCTGTTCTGATAAATAAACAAACTCATCTACATCTTGGACAACATTTTCATTTTTGGGTAAACTATTTTTTCAAAATGTAAGAATCTTGATTATGCTTGCATTGATATCATTTTAACACATATCCAAGATTGCAGTGACAGTTGATTGTAAAACATATTTCAATCAGTACTGAAAATTGTGTAATTAAAAAGCTGTTGTTGTAGTTAGTTGAGTCTAGATTGTTCTGAATCGGTCACGTATCAGGCTCAATGATGTTTAGGATGCTGCCGCTCACAAGGTTTGGGCTTATGAGGTTTGTGTTTGAGCTGAGTTGTATGCTAATATTTAAATTATATTAAGCAGTAAAACATCTCTTTCTTTCTTTCTTTCTTTCTTTCCTTCATCTGCAGAAACCTGGGATGGATGTTGCCGACAGCTATGTGACATTAGTTCGCCACTCTCAGGATGTCTTGCGGGACAAGGTCAATGAGGAGATGTATATAGAAAGGTTATTTAATGTAAGTAATGGCTGTCTTCTCCCTCTGTGAAGGGGGAGGCCCTCCAAAATGTGACATAACAGCCAGCTAGGAGGGATAAGTCACATTTTGAGATCTGCGTCTCTCTCTTTCTCACTTAATTTCTCTATCTTTTACCCTCTGACTCTAACTTTATCTCTTGCACTGCTTTCTCTGGCTTAACCTTTCCTCTCTGGTTTGCAGTGATGTGTGCATTCCTGAATGTTCTGGCTGTAATATTCCCTTTGCTCTGCTCGTTATTCCTAGTGCAAAATTCTGGAGGAGGATTATCTTAAGATGTGGTCTCACACAAAGGGGCATGCAGATGTGAGCTTAAGCAGTTCAAGCTACCTACAACACACTGCAATCAAAGATAGAGACTGAGAATCTACAGATGACTACACAGACGTAGCTATGTTATGAAAGTTATTGCAGACCTTTGATTAAAGGTTCTAGTTGTTAAGAATAGCTTGCGGTTCAAAGAAGAGAACAGTAGAGTAGATCTCGACATAACAAATGTGTTTTTTTCCCTCTAAGATCTCAACATGTACTTCTGTTCAAAAGTTTGGGGTCAATAAGAAAAAGACAAAAAAGAGAAATATTTTATTCAGATTATTTATCAAATGAGACAGTAAAGACATTTATAATGTCTATAAATGTTTATAATGTACCTGCTTTCAACATTAATAATAAGAAAAATCAGCATATTAGAATGATTTGTGAAGGACACTGAAGATTAGAGTAATGGCTACTAAAAATTCAGCTTTGCATCACAGGAATAAAATACATTTTAAAATGTATTAAAATAGAAAACCAGTATTTAAAATTAAAATATATTTATATATATTTTTTACAATATTTTTGATGTAACAAATGCAGACCTGGTGAGCATAAGACTTCTTTAATATTAAAAAAAATCTTACAGACCAAACTTTTAAATGGTAGTGTACATATGATGTGAGAGATATTTACTCAAAATCTTGAAGTAAAGTTTATTTACACATTTTCTTCTTTGTTTGGAGATTAAAAAGAAATATTGCCATTACAATGTCCCTTTTTTCTCATTGTCGCTGAGAAAGCAACTTTTGTTATGTCAAGATCATGAAAATGGGAGAAAAAAATAATGCATGCCCTCTTAGGGCTTCTATGGAAACCAAACCAATTGGACATGCTAAAACCATCAGAGTGTGATGGATATTGTTTTGTTCATTTTAGCTGATAGTTGGGGCGGGGGGTGCCCTATTTCCGGAGTAAATCTCCCACTAAGGAGATCCAAATAGAGAGAAGCCCTCCAAACCTTGAGCTTATTGTGCTGAAGGCTTAAAGAAAAGGAAAGAATGAGGGAAAACACTGAGGGCAAGAAAGAGGAGTTGAATAAGTAACACTGAAGGGGAGGGCACACAATGGAGAACACTGTCTTAAGAGATGGCCAGGGCCATCATGTTGGTTATAATCCTTTTGTGCTGTCTGTAGACCAGTTTGTTAAGTGTGTGTTGTTGGAGAGGTGTGTTTGCATTGTGTGGCTAAAGACTTGTGTTTATATTCAGAAAGAAAGCCAGAACGGGAGCACCGATCTGGGATCAAATTTCCTGTCTGTTTGCTTGACGCCGCTCCTTGCAAACTCAGGACAAACTGATCTGAAAACAGCACTCCCGCTCTGAAAAGCTTTGTGAATATAGCTCCTCGTATCATATGTGAACAATTCAAGTAAGAATCCTGATCATGGTTCGTCGTTGACTTTCACTGACCCGGGATCAGTAGTCTTACTATGAGATGCTTGAAACATATGAGCTCTGGTTTTTTGAGTGTCCTACAAAAAGGCTGCTTGAATCTGCTGCTGTATGCTAGCTTGTCCTGGTTTTACTTTACTTCTTTCTCCCCTCCTGGAGGGTGTCTGAAAAGATCCTGTGTTCGTTTCTTTGTTCATTAGCTTGGAATGAGATGGTGTCGCTTCTTTTCCATCTGCATTGTGCATTTGCGTTCATTTCCTCGAATGCAAACAAGGAAAAGATCCCATCTGCCTTGTCTTTCCTACCCTCTCATTCCATTTCTCCATTTTCCTTTCTTGTTTTTCCACCTCTTTTCTTGCTCTCTCTCTCTGCGCCTGAACCGAAATGAAACTTATCCTTCATGTCAAGTTGTTTTTGTCACATTATGCCAAGTGGCGTTATTCAGAGTCAAATAATCTTCCTTTGTACATCTACTAGCATGGCCCGTGTCCTCAGAGACTCAGCTCCTACATGCACTTATACACATCCATCCACACAGCCAGCCAACCAGCCCACACTCCCCAACCTCCCGCCCCACCTCCGTCAACCCTAGATGGGCACGCATGGCACATATCTCCCCTCTCCACCCGCTCAAGTGGTCAGGCCTTCATAGTTAGTTGAAAAAGACAACATGTGTACACACATGCGCGCTCACTCCGTCTCACACACGCTAACACGCACACTCTGGTCCTCACTGTTATGCTAAACAGCCATTGAAATAGCACCGCTCTTTATCGGGGGCTCCAGGCAACCTGCTCAAATGTTTTCTTGTTACTTTGTCATTTCACTTGTTAAAGGTGTCATAACATCCTCCACAATGAGCCATAACACCAAATGCTGTTGTTTTAAACCTGCTACACTCACCCTATTTAAAAATGGCATTCAGTTCGTTATAACAAAAAAGACATATAGAGGAGATTATAGTATCGACGGCACTAATTAAATGGGTTTAAAGAACAGCAGCACCC